>NC_072416.2:16005000-16331250 GCF_028858775.2 Pan troglodytes
CCATCTCAGAAAAATAAATAAATAGCAATAATAATTATTTATTTATTTATTTATTTTTTGCTCAGAACTGGCAGCATGGTAGGTGGGAAAGTTGTGTAAGTTTAGGATTCTATCCAATATGGGTGAAAACTCCAATTTATCACCATACTTTTAACTCTCTGAGACTCAGGTTCTCATATGTCAAATACCACTAGAGGTATTTACACATTTCAGGATTTTTGTAAGATCTGAAGTTTATGGGTCACTTCTTTTTTCTAGCAGATGCGGTTGGTGCCAGTGTCACTTTCCTTGTGTGAAGCAGGTTCACTGTGCACCGGTTACCAACTTGCCTGAGTGTGGTGTCGCAGAACACCCACACAAATCAAGTTAGATAAAGTGAATTCATTATTTGCAGATAGGCAGCAAAGGATGCTAGAAGCCTAGGATTCATGTTGAGCTGGTCCCCCAAGACTCAAGAAAGCTGCCCAGGGTGGATAGAGTTTCATCTGTGCATGCCCCACTTGCATCACAGCTGAGGGACTATGGAAAGCTGTCCACCTGAGTTCTGTACCTTGGGGAACTTGACTTGCTGGGCTAAAGCGTGGAAGGACATCCGGTTCTGGGGACTGGAACAGAGCCTGGGCTGTTCCATCCAGTTCCTCCCTATCTCAGGATGTTGCATTCTTTGCACATTCTACAGTTACTTAAGAGAACTACAAGTCAGAAAGAGGGAGAAATGAGTTAGTGCAAGACCACTCAGAGAACTGTCCTGCACCCTCGGCTCACCTCTAAATTTTGCTGCAGCTGATGCTCACTGACAGTGTCCCACTTCAGTTCCCCACTGTGTTTCTCCACTTTCCTGTCTCAGGGCTTGATATGGTTTGGCTATGTCACCACCCAAATCTCATCTTGAATTGTAGTTCTCATCATCCCCACAGGTACTGGGAGGGACCCAGTGGGAGGCAATTGAATCATGGGGTGGTTTCCCCCATGCTCTTCTCATGACAGTAAGTTCTCATGAGATCTGATGTTTTTATAATGGGCTTCCCCCTTCACTTGGCTCTCGTTCTCCTTCCTGCCACCATGCAAAGAAGGATGTGTTTGCTTCCCCTTCCGCCATGATTGAGGCCTCCCTAGCCATGCTGAATTGTGAGTCAATTAAACCTCTTTCCTTTATAAATTACCCAGTCTCGGGTATGTCTTTATTAGCAGTGCGAGAACAGACTAATACAGGGCTTTTATCAAAATGGTGGCAGCTCAGTCAAGCCTCGCATAGGTGGAGCCGAGGAGCTTAGGGAATTTACACCAACAGGACAACCTGCAACCAGTGGGTGATGGGAGTCAGTGGATAAATGCGTCAGCCTCCCGGCCTTCTCAGGGAATATTCTGAGGTGCATTCTACACAGTTCCTCAGAGGGCTCCTGGTAAGATGATCTCTGGTTGCCCATAGTAGTAACAAGCTCCATAATGTCCCCTTCACCAGCTTTTCATCCTTCCCCTTCTCACTTGCTCTACTCCTCATTCCAACTTTTGGAGATAACCTCTCAAATAAAGTACCTGCACTGAACTCCTTGTCTTAGATTCTCTTTTGGAGAGATTCAAATAGACACTCAAGCTCTGTTAAATATTCTTCACCTTTCTAGTACTCACACTTTTTCCTTCATTTCCCATACTCATGGATGATTTAATTTCTTCAAGATTAAGAAGATACACCGTCTTCTTTTCTTCTCTATCTCCCTGTCCATCTTTCTCTTCCTTTTATTTTTAGGGAAATGGGGTTGCTCTCTCTCTAGAGCCAAAGCTTTTATTTTGTCTTGAATAAACCTGGTTCTGCATCAGCGTCATCTATTTCAATTAATGACACCACCATCCTTTCAGTTGCTTAAGCCAGAAACCTGGATGCATCCTCTTCTTATCTCCTGATCAATCACCAAATCCCAAATGTTTCTTGATTTTGTCCACTTCTTTCTCTATTAACCTTCATTGGGTATCTGCTGTGTGCTGAGCATTTTACGAGCTTTACAAGCTTCATCTCATTTATATCCCTACAGAAATGATGCCTTTTATAAAATGGTACTATTTTTATCCCCATTTGTAGATGACAAAATGCAGGTGAAGAGAGGTCAAGGAACTTGCCCAAGGTTGTTTGAGTTCATGGGGACTAAAACATGAATCTTTTTCCTAATTACAGAGCTCATGTTCTTCCACTCATGTGCTGTTCCACCTGCACGTCTTCAAAGGCATTGCACCCTGATTGTTGTTCCTTCCCATGTCATCATCTCCACTCTCCTTCTCAGAGATTTTCTTCCCTTTTGCCATTATCCATAATGATGTGTTGTCTGTTTCACGCAATAGGCTTAAAGAAATTATTTATTGGATGAACAAGCCTTCATATAACGAATTATTTCCACTATGTGTATTATCATTTACATTAACATGTAATTGTTCATTATTCTTTGTCATTAAAAAGAGGTAAAGAATTATGGGCTTTGGAGTCAGAGAGACCTAGAGTCAAACCCCGTTGCCATCACACACTAGTTATGTGACCTTGAGTGATTCACTTAACATTTCCAGGCCTTCGTTTTCTCACCTGCAAAATATAGATTAAAAATAGCTCCTGGCTGGCTGCTGTGGCTCATGCCTATAATCCCAGCACTTTGGGAGACCAAGGCAGGCAGATTGCTTAAGCTCAGGAATTTAAGATCAGCCTGGGCAACATAGCAAGACCTTGTCCCTTGTCTCCACTAAGAACGACAGCCAAAAAAAAAACAAAACAAAACAAAACCAAACAACAACAACAGCAACAACAAAAACAGCCCCACAAAAAACAAAAACCAGCCCAGCATGGTGGTGTGCTTCTATAGTCCCAGCCACTTGGGAGGTTGAGGATCACTCAAGCCCAGGGGATCGAGGCTGCAGTGAGCAGTGATTGTGCCACTGCACTCCAGCCTGGGCAACAGAGGGAGACCCTGTCTCAGAGCAAAAAAGCAAAACAAAACAAACAAACAAAAAAACAAAAACGTGGTGATGGCAAAGATGGGGGAGCTGGAGAGGACAGTATTGAGAAAGTATGGCATCTGAACTGGACTTTGAAGGATGAAGCAGGGAGTGGGGAAGAGGATTCTGGATGCAGTAAGACATGTGCAAGGAAGTGAAAATGCAGAAAGTTTTAGTCATCTTGGGTCTAGAGAAATTTTATGAAGCACTTCATCCCATCTTGTCCCTAAGCCTTATCCCATATCCCTGGTGGTAGTTTCCTCTCTTTCACTTCTCACATTCCTGATTTTATTTCCATTTCTTGTATTTCTTCTCTCCCAACTCCTGGAGCAAAGTCCCGTTCTTTTCATCTTCTCATACAGAGCCATTTAGCTTTCTCTTTCATTGCCTTGTTTTTTTCAAAGTCCAGGCACTCAGAATTTTCTTTAATCCCCAAGTGACTTCTCAAGGCATTCCTCTCAACAAAAACAGTTCCCACATATAAAAGGAATGCTGATGCCAACTAATAATATAATTAAGGTTTTCACATCTGCTGCACTTGTGTTAGTATTAGATTGCTATCCCTTTGGGAAGTAGAGCTATGTTTCATTGAACTCAGAAAACTAGAAAATGCTCGACCATGTGACCTACTCTCTGTAGGCACTGGGTACACAGAGATGAGAGAATGTGGATTTGGCCCTTCAAGGGACCAGAGTCTATATGGGTAAACAAGCATTGAAAACAACTATTTCAATGCTAGATCATAAGCACAACATGGAAATTTGTGTAAGGCTTAGCAAAATAACAATTTAATATCACAACTTGAAGTTGTTCATTTCATGTCTTCCCCTCTGGACTGTAATATCTTTGAAGGAAAGGTTTTTCTTGAGGAAGAACTAAGTCTCCTTCGTTTGCCGTTTTATTCCAGGTGCTTGGCACAATGACCGGCACCTAAGGCAAACCCGGTAAACATTTGTGGAATTAAAGCATGAATGATGGAAGGCATTTTTAAAAATTAGTTGGTGGTGGCAAGGAGAGGGAAGTGGAGAGGATGGTATTAGGATGTCAGCAGCTGAACTGGGTTTTGCAGGATGAAACAGAAGAGTAGGGAAGTGTATTCTGGACACATGAAAAACTATGTGCAAACAAGTGGAGATGCAGAAGAGCTTTGAATTTGGAGAACTGTAAATGGTTTGGTAGAACTGGAACAAATGCAGGGATATGGGATCATGAAAGGTAGGGCTCCAGAGACAAGCAGGATGCAGCCTTTTCTGTATCATCTGTGCTGAACCTAGCACAGCGCTGGCTTCAGAATAAGCATGCATTGCTTGGTGGTTTTAAACTTTTGTGTTCCTTAGCATGCATGATAGACATGCACATTTTCAAATCACGGAAGATTACTATTCAAGGTCTCTAGGGAAGAAGTAGTCAAAGAGTAGTCCAAAGACCAGAAATATCAGCATGTCCTAAGAACTTGTTATAAATGCACATTCTCAGGCCCTCCGAGACCTGCTGGATCAGAAACTCTGGGGACAGAGCCCAGCAATCTGTATTTTAACAAACTTTCCACATGATTCCAGATTTACACCCAAGTTTGAGGGTCACTGATCTGAGGGATGGAGCTAAGAAACAACGAGAAAACAAAACCAAAAAAGCCACAGATGTTTTTGATGATCTGTCCAGCTTGAGAATTTCTCTTTAAATGTATGTGTCATCTTTATTGTCATTGGCTTAGCATTGAACTGACAGATTTACTCTGCCTTTTGGAACTAGCCTGGGCTTCTCTGAAACACCTGTGCCCACTAGGTCCTTACTGAAAACATGAAATAGACCAGAATCTGGGGAAGGAGGAGAGCTAGTCTCTGATGTTCACAGGCTCCAAGAAGGAAGGAAAAGCAATTGTCTCTGCTGAAGACGTTGAATCATAGGCAAGAGATGCCCTGAGAAAATAAAGAGAAGCAAATTTAGAACAAGCAACAAGAGATATTTTTGCATTCAGCATTCACTCAACTTGCAGGATTTGGGTGGTTTATGTCTTTCAATGAATATGCAAGATGGTTCTTTTCACCCAAATATAATTAACACTATTCAGTATTTTTATTCAACACACAATATACCATATAGAAAATATTAAACAGACAATGCCCAATTATAGTGAAGACCAGAGAATATTTTTATTAAATAGAAAATTCAATGATAGGAGGCTTCTGCAAGATTGTTTGCTATGTCATTTATTCTTGGATCAAGCCCTGGAAGAGCCTTGATTCCCTATGTCTAAAGAAGTGCGCTCTTTGAATGGGTGGTTTCCCTGGACGTTAATCACTTCTTGAATAATATGAGTGACAGTTATAATAAAAGTATCTGTGTTCGGCTAATTTCCTTGATTAGAGCACATTTATTTGAGCATGTTGCTGGTAACATCCAGGCTAGGGGTTCCGTCTTTGTGTAGGCAGTAAGAACGAGAAGATGAACAATTAGGGATGAGGAAAAACAAAGGAGGAAAGTGGATAGAAACATACAAGACCTTGCATTTCCATTGAGGAGAGCCTGTGAAGCTGAGTCCAAATACCCTAGGACCTAGGGACACCACAAGTCTTCCGAAAATGATGATGGTGGTGATGATGATAATAAAAATAAAAGTAATAATAATAGCTGGCAGGCATTCAGTACCTATACCTATATTGTGTTCAATGCTTTATATGTATGCATTTTCCAGACTTTCAAAACAAACTGGGGAAGGCCCTAGCATCACCTCATGGAGACTTAAACTGGGAAGGGCTAAGAAATGTCCCCAAAGGTCACATTCATAGTAAGGGACTGAACCAGGCTTCAAGTCCAGGAAAGCTTGTGCTCCTTACTACTGCATTGCACTGCCTCTGGCAAGGAGGACCTACAATGTAAGGAGGGTAGCATGCTCTAACATTTATTGGACATGTGATGTGTGCCAGGCATCATGCTAAACATTTAACATACCTTATCCCTCTTAACTCTCCTACAGAGAGTATACCTCTTTTTTTTTTTTTTGAGACAGAGTCTCAGTCTGTTACCCAGGCTGTAGAACAGTGGCGGGATCTTGGCTCACTGCAACCTCCGCCTCCCGGGTTCAAGCTATTCTCCTGCCTCAGCCTTCTGAGTAGCTGGCATTACAGGCACGTACCACCACGCCTTGCTAATTTTTTTGTATTTTTTAGTAGAGACAGGGTTTCACTGTGTTGGCCAGGCTGGTCTCGAACTCCTGACCTCAAGTGATCCGCCTGCCTTGGCCTCCCAAAGTGCTGGGATTATAGGCCTGAGCCACTGTGCCTGGCCCCAGAGAGTATACTTCTAATCTTCACATCTTATGGATTGCAAACATATTCGGAACACCATGTTGTAATTGTTGGACGTGGAGGTGGAAATCAGAAATGAGTCCCAGGTCTCTGAAACCTCATGGATGACCTATGGATTTGAACCTTTGAAAAAAATTAAGGACAAGAATGGAATGATTCTATAGCTCAGTAAGTTTCCCCTAAGGAAACTTCATCTCATAGAAAATAAAAGCTCTGCTGAAGCCTTCTAGTTTGCCTGGAATTGAAATACACAGAGCCCCTACTTAGTCGTTATCATCACATGGTATAATACTGGTGCTTTTATATCACTGTGGACCCAGAAAATTATGCACCATTCAAGGGCCATGTGTAAAATGATGGCAAAACTGCCATCAGTTACTGATCTGTGGACAAAATATCCAGCATCTTATTTAAGTGGCTTGTATCATTTAAAAAGATCTTGCAGATTACTCAACGGTTAATGCTTTAATGAAACATTTAGACTTTGGTCTACTCATTTTCTTGTAGTGCCTGTGGCATAGACAGAATCAGCCTGTGAAAAAAGAGGACACAGCTATCTAAAAAGAATGCAAGCAAATGTGTTTTCATTTACAGTGTCAATATTTAGTAAATATACTTCAAACCTTATTGTGCATACAGATCACTTAAGGATCTTGTTGAAACACAGATTCGGATTCAGTAGATCTAGGGATACTGAGATTCTGCATTGTTACAAGCTCCCAGGTAACATCAATGCTGCCCATACCTAGACCACACTGTGAGTAGCAAGAATCCAGGTTTTAGTCAGGGCGCAGAGGCTCATGCCTGTAATCCCAGCACTTTGGGAGGCTGAAGCAAGAGGATTGCTTGAGCCCAGGAGTTTGAGACCAGCCTGGAGAACATAGTGAGACCCTGTCTCTACAAAAATAAAATAAAATAAAATAAAGAGGCTAAGTGCGGTGACTCATGCCTTTTATCCCAGCACTTTGGGAGGCCGAGGCGGGCGATCACTTATGGTCAGTTGAGACCAGCCTGGCCAACATGGTGAAACCCCATCTCTACTAAAAATACAAAAATTAGGTGGGCATGGTGGCACACGCCTGTAATCCCAGCTACTCAGGAGACTGAGGCAGGAGAATCACTTGAACCTGGGAGGTGAAGGTTGCAGTGAGCTGAGATCTCGCCACTGCACTCCAGCCTGGGCAACAGGGTGAGGCTCCATCTAAAAAAAAAAAAAAAAAAAAAGAAGAAGAATCTAGGTTGTAAAAATCTGGGTTAATATATGTATACAATTCCTGCCCTTCCTCAAATATCTTAATAACCTCAAAAATCATTTGTCAAACCAGTACAAGGAGTTTCAATTAGCAAAACTTAAACTCAGTAATTAAACCAACTACAGTACTAGGGTGAACATCTAAATAAAATGTCCAAGAATGATTGTCAACAACCATTCAAGGATTATACGTTTTGCGACTACCATATGCTGAGGGCTTATTGAATGTCAGACATCCTGCAGAGTTTGTTCTGTGGTCCCCATTATGTTGGAGTCTAAATTCAGGCAAACTAGATACTATAAACAGAGGAGGGGAAGATGCCACCCACGGGTACCATTTATTAAGCTCTTACCCTGTATCAGTCACGTTATAGACATGATCCCAATTAATCCTCACAGTGAAAAGATGGAAATATTATCATTGTCCCTATTTTTCAGAACAGGAAGCCAGGATCCAGAGAAATTAAGCCATTGGCTCAAATTCTTAAAGTTCTTAAGTGGGAAAACAAGATTTTGAACCCAAAATCTGTTGACTTATTACCTAGCTTCTATTGAATTCTGCATCATTAGTAATCAAAACTTAACTCCTAATCCTAACACAAGGTTAAATAGCAAGTAGGATGGGGGGGGAATGAAGATGTTTCCTGAAGTGTACACGCGTGCACGCGCACACACACACACACACCCCTGAATTTGGTCTGAGAACATGGGTCTGCTAACAAACCCTTACTTACTTCTGGGCATTCCACAGTCTTCCAGGTCATTAGCCTCCTAGCTCCCATTCAAATCCATACCATTAGTAGCTGCAATCAGCTATAATTCTTTTTTTAAATTTTATTTTATTTATTATTATTATACTTTAAATTTTAGGGTACATGTGCACAACGTGCATGTTAGTTACATATGTATACATGTGCCATGCTGGTGCGCTGCACCCACTAACTCATCCTCTAGCATTAGGTATATCTCCCAATGCTAAGCTTCCTCTAAAAAACCTCACAGATTGGCAATTTCCCACTGTGCCTCAAGCGTTAATTCAACCAGGTCAATCAACCAGCCCTTAAAACTGAGCAAGATCACCTGCAGAGGCATTTCTAATAGCCATATCTGAGGAGAGGCTGAGTAGGTGAAATTGTAGGGATGATTTTGTAACCAGAATTTTTCAACCCTTGGAGAGCTAGAGGTGCTTCTGAGGCAGTGAGGTGAGAAAAGGGGGATTTCAAGGAATTTTGGTAGCACAGGTAGTCTCTTACTTCTCCACGGGGGTGCAACAGACTAACCTTGCATGTTCTGAAATCAGATATACACAGTATCGCTACTATATTCAAAAACATGCTAATTAAGAGAGGACAGGACTTGTAACAATCAGAAGATAGGCCAGTGGGAACTAAGAACCTGATTAGATTATGTAGGTTTTAGAGGCTTCGTTGTGTTAGGGGGTTTTGTAGGAATGAGGAGAGAGGATAGTGGAGAATGCAGTGTGAGCTTGTTTTTAGATTGAGAGAAGACCTTTAAAAGATGTATCCAGCTGATGGTAAAATGATGGGGTGTGCTGTATTGATCAGAGGTGAATTTTCTTATCTTGGAGGGTAGAAAAAAATAGTCTAATTAATAGATGCATAAAATGCATTTGATTGGAGCAATGACCTCCAAGGCAAGATATGTGCAAAAAAAAAAAAAAACCCACTGGGATATGGAAATAAAATATTAGAGCTACTAATAATGTTTACTTTGACTTCAAAATGAAGAAGGAAATTAAATTTTACTAATATGTAGCATATGATTGACAGGGAGTAAGTATACAGTGTATAAATGAATATGCATACATGTGGTATATCATAAAATGTTTTTTCCTGGTAAGAATGAGACTCCTTAGTAAGATTATTTATATGTGAATCTGTGTGTTTGGAAATATTTGAAATGTGATGTTGGTGAAAGAAAAGGTACTAGAATGGATAAAGTGTTAAATATTCATATAATGGAACATTAGACAACTGTTAAAATGAATATACTTGCTTTAGATAAATCTTAAAATGTCAAATTTAGGAAAGCAAGCTGCGGAATAATGTGCTCAGTGTGATTCCATTCATACATATTTTGAAAGCACACAAAATAGTACTCTGTGTCATTTATTTCCGTATATAGAAAGGATATAACATTGTGGATAAGATGAGTGCTTGCTAATTTCAGAGTAGTTGTCAACACCTGGGAGAACATTAGGGCTACGAGATTAGGAACACTACAAAGGAAGTTCTGAACAAAACATTAACATGTGTTCAGTCTAGGAGATAGGAGTGTGGTTGCTTGCTGGTTTATTAAATGAATCTATATTCTTTTGTCTGTTCATAACATTTTATTATAATCCAATCAATGATATGTGCTAAATTGGTGGATTGAGCAGAACATATCCTGGAAAGTTAGGTTTATAAGTGTGGGAAGGCTGCAGAAAGTTTACTTTCTTGGGACCCCAGAAGTGAGTAGTTTATTAAATGAATCTATATTCTTTTGTCTGTTCATAACATTTTATAATAATCCAATCAATGATATGTGCTAAATTGGTGGATTGAGCAGAACATATCCTGGAAAGTTAGGTTTATAAGTGTGGGAAGGCTGCAGAAAGTTTACTTTCTTGGGACCCCAGAAGTAAGGTGAGCTGAAAACACCTTGTTCAAGCAAGAGAAGCAGAGGATGCAGCCAAGGCTAAACTGTTGCCGCTTCTCGGTGTCCACCGATGGGGCTCTCCGTCTTTGTGCTAACTGCATCATAATGAGCAGAACCGCATGCAAATAAAGAGTAATCAATCATGAGCAACATGACAGGTGATCCTGTGAGCCTCATGTTGGGGGATGTAGGGTGAGTTAGAGAAGAATGTGAAAGAATGACAAACACTGAGCTCATAGCGGCTAGCCGGGTCAGTGGTTCTTAACCCCAGGTGCATATTAGCAACACCCAGGTTGCTTAAGTTCTCTGACCCCTCCACAGACCAATTGAATCAGTAGTATCTCTGGGGTTGGAGACCTGGCCTAGGCATCTAATTTAAAGTTCCTTTTTTATGGGTGAGTAGTATTCCATGGTATAAATATACCACATTTTCTTTATCCACTCATTGGTTGATACAATTCATACATGCAACCAAAAACCACTTGTACCTGTAAAGCAATTGAAATAAAAATAAAAATAGAATACATAGAGTTCACTAGCTGATTCCAAAGTGCAGCCCGGGTCGAGCTCAGTGGGGTATAAGGTATTTCCCAGGGTGCCACGACCATGGGTTTTGTCTGTTTTTACGCCTCCTGGCTTGGTAACGACCAACGTAACTTGTGTTTGCAAACACAGGTTGCCTTACATGCTCTGCTGGTTACCTTTTCTGCTCAGATACAAACCTCAGTGGGAAATGGGACGTAGAGTCAATGGCCCTTAAGGAAATCATATGATATGGGGACCAGGTCTTTAAAATTAGGAAACAAAGGTCCTGAAACAAGAAATGCCTTGGCCCAAAGACACACAGCTGTTTAGCAGTAGGTCTGGGATTTAAACACTAATTTTCTGACACTATCTTGAAATTAAAGAAAGTTCCGTTAAGAAGGGTTTGTTTTCCTCAGCTGATACTGTTAACCTGCACCGACTTACGAAGGCATTGCTGAGTGGACCTTCTTCTGAGCACAAAACAATTTATAATTATCCTAATTGTACGGAAATGAGAGCTTTCCAAACATGTGAAGGGTCATGGAAACATCTTGTTCAGTTAGTTATTTTAAGTATTCCCACTATGATCTTGTTTTGAACATAATTTTATTTTATGTTTGAGGGAGTGTTTGGTTAGTGCTGAAAAGCTCTAAACTACCCTCTATTTGAATGGGTTTGCATTAAATATTAGAAGCCAAATTAGTAAGGTTCTGAAGGACTCTAGTCTGAAAGAGAGGCTGGGAATGGAGTGGGCTCAATAAAAATCAAGTAATAGAAATAATAATAATAATAGCAAACACTTATGAGCACTTGCTGGGCACTTTTCTTAGTGCTTTAAGTGATAGGGTTGCTGCCAGATTTAGTAAATAAAAATAAAGGGCACCCAAATAAATTTGAATTCCAGCAAACGACAAATAATTTTTTACTCTAAGTATGTTCTTGTATTTTCTTTGCTGATTCTGTCGACTCCACTAAGTGAATTAACACCATTTAACCTTTACAATCCTACGTGGTAGATTTAATTAATCCCCAAAATACAGAGGAGAAAATGGAGGCAGTGTTAGGTAACTTATCCAAAACGACAAAGCTACGATGTAGCAGAGTTGGGATTTGAACCTAGGAAGTCCAGATAACCACCATGATACACTGCCTGTTCAACAACTATTCAGTCTGCAGACATTTACTCTGTATCTGGGGAACTTGCTAATATCCAGATGTCCCTGCTGACCCCCATAGATTCTGATGCAATAGGTCTAGGGGTGGATCCTTGGTATCCACTGAAACTGATGTGCCTGAAGTCTGAGCTCCTCCAAACGACATCATCTCTATGCTTCATGATTCTTGATCCTGGCTGCACATTAGAGTTGCCTGGGGAGGCTGTGGTTCATTTGATGTGGGGTGGAGCCACTGAGTGATTCCACCATAGGAACCAAGGTTAAGAATCACTGCTATAGTACAGTATCTCTTGGCTCTACCTTGATTCAATGGTAAGTGAACACACATGGTTGAAACACTCCTAAGGAAGTTAAGGATAAAGAAAAAAGAGTAAGATTAGCGATGTCCCTTCATGATGAAGAACCTTCCCCTCACCTGACATCTGAATACTTATTTTGGCATCAGTTCACTCAACATCTGTATGCTAAGAACCAGCTGTGAGCTCAATGGGGAGATGTACAGAATCAATTACTATCTAGACACATGCCTGGAAGGCAGGATGGCATTCAGGAAAACTGTGACTCAATCCTCAGTCAGGTGCCCCTACTTTTCCACTCTACCCAAATCCCCTTTCAGATAATCAAGACCAGGATTCCCACTTGACTTCTCAAACCCACCCAGAGTCACAGCAGCTGCCTAGGCAAGACCCATGCCACCCATTTCTCTTGCCTGCCTTTCTTCTTCTTTGTAAAGCTTACCTGTTCTCTGTTTCAGTTCCTCCAGAGCTCTTCCAGGCATTTAGAACTCAAACACTGATCTTATTGGAGCTCCTACATAAATATCTGCCTGCAGATTGATATTTAGCCATTGCTAAAGAGTCTGTGCTAGGGTGGGGAGTATCATGGAAGTACCTTCCTTTTGTGGACTCCAGGGATTTTGCATCCCCCAATCAGACTTTGAAAGTCTCCAGGTGGGTAGGCACACTACACTAGAAAGGAATTATTAAACCTCAGAGTTATTAAAGTCCAACATTTTCCATTCATTTAACAAATAACAAAGTGCTGGGTGCTGGGCTAGATCATGGGAAAATAAGGCTGATGGAGAGGGACAAGGTCCCTGTCCCCATGGGGCTTATATTCAGTCTATCTAAGGTAAGTCCAGGTGATATAGCTTCCTCCTAGTAAATATGGTACAGGAACAAAGTCTTAGGTCTAATTGCAACTTGTCCTAAAGCAAAAGGGATCATGGCATGGCCCACCATAACTCCTACTCTGAAATAATGTCCAAGCAGCACCATTTCAGTGGCAGGGATGTGGGCCGCATTGCTGAGATTTGAGACATTTGAGACCACAGACCTTGGTCCCTTGAAACAGGCTCTGGTTAGCTATTCATTTCAGTTCTCAGTATTCACTAAGTATTTCCTAAGATGATAACCATGACTAATATTTAAGAAGCTCTTTTGATGTGCAAAGCTCTATATGAATTACTGCATTTTAACTTCACAATGAATAGCTGCAAGATTGCAAAGGACGTAAAGGAAGCAGAGATTGACCGACCTGCAAACAGTCTTACTCCAGAGTAATGTTTCTTAACCTTTTTTTTATAAACCATCCCTCTAAGAAGCTCTTTAAAACACTTTTTATTAATTGACCCTTTCATATGAAATTTTAATGACATAGATATACTGTTTATATAGTGTATGTACCTCATAAATATTTAATGTATTGGATACATATCTGTGCTTTAAACATAAAATAGTAAGTTTTTTTCATCCTCAGAACCAATTCTTGCCCCCCTTGGAGGCCATAGCACCCTCACTGAAAACACATATCCCAACTACTAACTACTGTAGAAAGGCTAACCCACCTTTCTACACTTCGTGGTGTTTTTATGTGCAAAATACTGGTTTATTAGTTGCTCCCCTGACTCCAAGCAAAATGCCTTACCCTGCAATATAAGGAAGTTCATATCCTAATTGATACAAACTGTTTCAAAGTTTGAAAGAGTAATACAGCATTAGCTGATTCGCCATAAAACATAGCTCCTTGTTGCAAACACTTGGGTATATAGCCTGGGAGGTAGTATGCCCTATCTACAAATAACAAGAAAAAACAAACTAGTGTTCTTGCCCAAATCTTGTCTCTTACCTATCTTCAATGAGGGAATCTCCACTTGTTAACTCTGTGACTTTGGGCTGTTCATTATTGTCTCTGAGCCTTGGCTCGCTCATCCATAAGATGGGAGTGATGAGGCTGGGCGTGGTGGCTCACACCTGTAATCCCAGCACTTTGGGAGGCCAAGGCGGGCGGATCATGAGGTCAGGAGATCGAGACCATCCTGGCTAACATGGTGAAACTCCATCTCTACTAAAAATACAAAAAATCAGCCGGGCGTGGTGGCGGGCGCCTGTAGTCCTAGCTACTCAGGAGACTGAGGCAGGAGAATTGCTTGAACCCAGGAGGCAGAGGTTGCAGTGACCGAGATCGCACCACTGCACTCCAGCCTGGGAGACAGAGCGAGACTCCGTCTCAAAAAAAAAAAAAAAAGATGGGAGTGACGATAGTGCCACCCCAAAAGGCTGTTGTGTGAATTAAATGAGCTAATGTACATGCAGTGTTTAGCACAGAGGCCCGCACAGAATAAGAGCTCATAATAGGTTCATATGGTCACAGGTTGGGTTCCCTGGAAGCAGATGCTGAGATGGAGTTTGGGCATTAACCCCTGGACAAGGAAGGAGTTGAAGGAAAAATGTTTGGTAATGATCACTTGGGGAAGAAAGGGGAGGAACAGAGACATGAATCATGATGCAGTTTCAACAAAGCTTGGCCAACTTGGCCATAAGCTCTGGAGCCAGTAACTCCCATCACGTTGGCCAGCATTAGGCCAAAATGTCCTGGCTTATTTCTTTTTGTTGTTGTTTTTGTATTTTTTTTTCTTTTTTTTTTTTTAGTATGCTTTAAGTTCTAGGGTACATGTGCACAACGTGCAGGTTTGTTACATATGTATACATGTGCTGTGTTGGTGTGCTGCACCCGTTAACTCGTCATTTACATTAGGTATATTTCCTAATGCTATCCCTCCCCCGGCCCTCCACCCATGACAGACCCCAGTGTGTGATGTTCCCCACCTTGTGTCCAAGTGTCCTCTTTGTTCAATTCCCACCTATAAGTGAGAACATGTGGTGTTTGTTTTTCTGTCCTTGCAATAGTTTGCTCAGAATGATGGTTTCTAGCTTCATCCATGTCCCTACAAAGGACATGAACTCATCCTTTTTTATGGCTGCATAGTATTCCATGGTGTATATGTGCCACATTTTCTTAATCCAGTCTATCATTGATGGACATTTGGGTTGGTTCCAAGTCTTTGCTATTGTGAATAGTGCTGCAATAAACATATGTGTGCATGTGTCTTTATAGCAGCATGATTTATAGTTCTTTGGGTATATACCCATTAATGGGATGCCTGGGTCAAATGGTATTTCTAGTACTAGATCCTTGAGGAATCGCCACACTGTCTTCCACAATGGTTGAACTAGTTTACAGTCCCACCAACAGTGTAGAAGTGTTCCTATTTCTCCACATCCTCTCCAGCATCTGTTGTTTCCTCACTTTTTAATGACTGCCATTCTAACTGGTGTGAGATGGTATCTCATTGTGGTTTTGATTTGCATTTCTCTGATGGCCAGTGATGAGCATTTTTTCATGTGTCTGTTGGCTGCATAAATGTCTTCTTTTGAGAAGCGTCTGTTCATATCCTTTGCCCACTTTTTGATGGGGTGGGGTTGTTTGATTTTTTCTCGTAAATTTGTTTAAGTTCTTTGTAGATTCTGGATATTAGCCCTTTGTCAGGTGGGTAGATTGTAAAAATTTTCTCCCATTCTGTAGGTTGCCTGTTCACTCCGATGGTAGTTTCTTTTGCTGTGCAGAAGCTCTTTAGTTTAATTAGATCCCATTTGTCAATTGTGGCTTCTGTTGCCATTGCTTTTGGTGTTTCAGTCACGAAGTCCTTTCCCATGCCTATGTCCTGAATGGTATTGCCTAGGTTTTCTTCCAGGGTTTTTATGGTTTTAGGTCTAACATTTAAGTCTTTAATCCATCTTGAATTAATTTTTGTATAAGATGTAAGGAAGGGATCTGGTTTCAGCTTTCTACATATGGCTAGCCAGTTTTCCCAGCACCATTTATTAAATAGGGAATCCTTTCCCCATTTCTTGTTTTTGTCAGGTTTGTCAAAGATCATGTGGTTGTAGATGTGTGGTATTATTTCTGAGAGCTCTGTTCTGTTCCATTGGTCTATATCTCCGTTTTGGTACCAGTACCATGCTGTTTTGGTTATTGTAGCCTTGTGGTATAGTTTGAAGTCAGGTAGCGTGACTTTCAAGTAGAAAAAAGAAAACATCCAAAAAGAAAACTAAGAAAACAATTCCATTAGCAATAGCCAAAAAAAAAAACTTAAGAAATTAAGAAAAAAAGCCTAAGACTTGTACACTAAACACTACAACACATCACTGAAAGCAACTAAAGAAGACCTAAGTAAGTGGAAAGCTATCCTGTATTCATGGATAAGAAGACTTAATATTGCTAAAATGGCAACACTCTCCAAATAGATCTGAAGATTCAACCCAACACCTATCAAAATCCTAGCTCCCGTTTTTGCAGCATTTGGCAGGCTGATGCTAAAATTTATATGGGGTTTCAAATAGCAAAATACAAGGGGTTTCAAATAGTGGGAAAAAAATCTTAAACAAAATTGGAAAACTCACGTTTTCTGATTTCAAAAGTTACAGCAATGAAAACAGGTACCCAGGTGATGGAAGAAGTCCATCTTGGACATTGATAATTGTGTTGCTTAGAAAAAAGAGAGAAAATGAAATACCACACAATGACTCTGAAAAATTCTGCTCATAATTGTTCCACATCATTTTGGTTCACATTCCAATGGCATAAGCATGTCATATGGCTAAAACATGGTATCAATGAACACAAATGTATAATCCTCCCTTAGGGAGTGGCAGTAAATATTTTTAGCAATTATAATATGTCCAGGTGATATTTTAGATAGAGTCATAGCATAATAATTTGGAGGTCTAGTCACTCCTGGAGCCTGACTGATTCTCTGGAAGAATCTTCAGAAAGTGTGAAGATGATGTCAACACACTTATATGACTACATGCTTCTCAGCACATTTACAGCCAGGTGGGGAAATCCCATGTCAGCCCACTCACCTCTCTAATGTATCTGAAGTCATTTCAGCTTTTACCTCTATAACCAGAGCTGTTTTTTTCCAGAGAGTCCAAGAGAAAGTAAAGTTGCAGAAAATTGAATCAGGACCATGGCTATGAGCAAACACATTGATTTTTTTATTTTAGATTGGTTAAAAATTAAATTTCTGTTTCCAGGGGTGGAGCTGAGAGAACATCCCTTACTCTGTAAATTATAGGGTGTTTCTTTTCTTTCTTATCTTTTTGGAGACAGGGTCTCACTCCATTGCCCAGGCTGGAGTGCAGTGGCATGAACTCAGCTCACTGCAGCCTTGACCTCTTGGGCGATCCTCCCACCTCAGCCTCCTGAGTAGCTGAGACTACAGGTGCACACCACTATGCCCAGCTAATTTTTGTATTTCTTGTAGAGATGTGTTGCCCAGGCTGGTTTCGAACTCCTACGCTCAAGTGATCCACCCGCCTTGGCATCCCAAAATGCTGGCATTACAGGCATAATCCATCATGCCTGACCATGATAGGGTATTTGTATCAAAAAAGACAGATTCCCTAAAGGAAAGTTAATGAGAAAAAAACTTTTAATGCTGCTTCCATCCTCTCAGGAGGAAGAATTGCGGGAAGGGTTACAGCATCTCACCACCCAACGAGGGCACACTGCATACCAGTGGTGGAGAAATGGGTGAGCCCCAAGAGCTTGCCTTGGATGGTCAGAGAATGAGGCTGTTATTCCATCATGGACCACAATAGCAGCCTTAGGGGCGGCATTCATGTGCTGTTGCTCGGACTTCACAGGAAAGAAAGCTATGGGCTGATCCCTTTATGGAGCAAGCTGAGTATTCAGAGCAGCCATGTACTCAAGGATGAGCTGCGCAGGTGCTGGTAAATCCCAGTTCTTTTTTATCAGGTTTCCAGATGCCAATCATTCATTTACATTTCAAACATCGTATTTGTTCCTCATGACTCATTAGCTTGGAGGGAGGGAGAGCAAAGAGGATTGTCCCAATATGCCTCTGTTACCTGGACTGCTAGGCCATGCTGAGCAGAGAGCAAAGCTAGGACACCTGATACCTATGACACCCATGGATTTTGATCCCGATCACCTTTAATATGCTAATAAAATGTACAAACACATACGTGGTTCTCTTGGCACAAATATATTCTCCAAGTCTGTTGGGTCTCATTGAATGTGAAAAAGAAGATTCTACTCAGTATATAGCTCAATAATATTCCCTCTTGGGAATATCCTTTCTCTATGAAAAATAAAACCAATAGCATTTATGCAAGGCTGGGTGCAGTGGCTCACGCCTGTAATCCCAGCATTTTGGGAGGCCAAGGTGGGCGGATCACTTGAGGTCAGGAGTTCGAGACCAGCCTGTCCAACATGGTGAAACCCCGTCTCTACTAAAAATACAAAAAAAAAAAATTAGCCAGTCGTGGTGGCACGCACCTGTAGTCCCAGCTACCTGGGAGGCTGAGGTGGGAGAATCGCTTGAACCTGGGAGGCGGAGGTGGCAGTGAGCTGAGATTGTGCCACTGCACTCCAGCCTGGGCAACAGAGCAAGACTCCATCTAAACAACACCAGCAACAAAAATATTTATGCCAACTGGAGAGCCCTGACATCTGTCACCCTGCTGACTGTGAAGCCTGCAGAGCTAGGATAGATGATGTCTTGGGATTTATGTTACTTAGGGATAGAACTCAAACTAGTTGAGGTCAAGAGAAGAAGTTAATGACCCACATACTTGAATGGTTCAGGGATTGCTCCAATATGGCTACCTCAGGTATGACTTGTTCCAGGTACTCACATAATGTCATGCAAACTTGCTCTGTTTCCCTTTCTTGGCTCTGTTTTACTGTGTGTTGGTTTTATTCTTAGGCAAGCTCTCTCCATGTGGTGGCAGGATGACTGTACATTCCAAGCAGCCCTGGCATTACTAGAGTGCCTGCCCACTGCCAAATAGTTTCAGGAAAGTTTCTGGGTTGTGTTATAAACTCTGCCTGCGTCTTGTGTCCATCTCTGAAATAGCCACTGTGTCCAGGAAGATGCCGTGGTCTACTTGACCAGCCCTTGTTCATATGCCTAGAGTGGAGTCAACTCTCCTGAATCATATAGAGAAATCGAGAGACAGACTGTTATTCATGCACCTTTCATAATATATGAGGTTCTCTATAGATTAATTCTTTTCCTATCTTTCTCCTCTTCTAGGTGCTGAGCAGCACAAGGGCTTGGGCTATTTAATGTGTCTCTATAAGTCCAGTGTCTAGCACAATGTATGAAACATATGAGTGCCCAATAACCGGTCAATATTGCACATGAATGAGTGTTCAATAACAAGGTGATAAATCACAAGGATCATATGCATTCTAATTACCTAGTTTGGGGTTTGCTCCATAGCTCAAAAATATTTGTTGAGTGAATCAGCATTCAGTTCCTCTGGGGATGGAAATTATATCTGATTAACTCTTTGTGTGTTTTCAGCAAAATACACAGTAAGTAACCAACGATGTTGTTAAATAAGAAAATAGATGAATGGGTGAGCTTTAAGTTTCACCACTCAAGGAACCTCATCTCCTTCATCACTCAATTCCCAGTGGTAGATCCAGTAAGCCCTACCCTCTAGGGACTCAAGATACCTCCATCCTTACTCTCCCACTTCCCAGCTGGAAAGCTGCTTAACTCACCTGTATCCCAGAGGATGTCCAGAGGATGTGGGCCATGGTGAGAAGATAGTGAGTTTGAATATGAAAAAGAGGCAAGAAGGAGACAAATGAGGAGTTCACTCCAAGTTCACATTCATCTTATTTTGGAAGGAAGTGGGAAAGGAGAACAAAGTTTTCATGAATAATGCTGCATATTAAAATGCTTGCTCTCTCTGATGGTGATTAAGATGGATGCAGCATCATACTGACTTTTGGAGGGAGTGGGAGTACAGCTGACAATTTTCCCATCAGAGCTTTTCACGAAGAAGGAGCAACTCCCAGGTCCCCCCGCCACTTCCCTCCTCCTGCTCCAGCCTGCCTTTCCTGCACAGCTTCTGGCTGCTTCTAGGCACTGGAGGAGGAATTCATCAGGGGCTGACAAGTGGCAAATGACATTAGCTGCCAACTATATTTTTTTAAATGTGAACACAACCGGGGTAATGTCTTATTCCCTTCTCCCTGTTTCCACTCCCTGTGCCTAACAATAGTGCCTGAATCCTGGTAGGCACATGGTACTTCGAATTCCTCCGCGGTGGGCATTTGTCATTTTCGGCTATCTCTCGTTCCTTTCCTCTTCTTCTGTTATCAAATGCCTTTCTTTTCTTTTGGGGAGCCACTCCCTTCCTTCAATTTATGTGGTTCTGGGGATTAAAGGAGCTAATTCTGTCAAATTCTTAAAATACCCCCTTGCTCAATTAATATTAGCTATCATTATAGCTAATATATCATTACAGCTAATATTACATTATAGTATAGTTAATGAAACACCCATGACACAGGATACCATAAATAAAGAAATTTTGAGAGTGTATGAAGGGCCTTTTATAACTAAAAAGATAACAATTATTTTAAAGAATTAAATAAGCATAAGAGTTGGAAGATAAAATTAAGAACATCTCAGAGGAAGTAGAACCGAAAGACGAAGATATAGAAACACACAGATACATACATATGTTTAATTTGAGCATCAATTCAAGATGTCCAGTATTTTCAGAATCCTCAAAAAAAAAAAAATAGAAGAGGGATTACAGAGGAAAGAAAATTATCAAAGAAAAAATAAAAGAAAAAATTCCGGGTTTGAAAAATATTATTTTTCGTATCAAAAGATGTCCTTTCTAACCCAGTGCTGAGAACAAAAAAGTGAAAAAAGCAGTCAAATCAGGATGTATCATCATCACATTTTAAAAGAAGGGGGGAAAGAGAAAATGTTTCAATGCTTTAAAAGAGAGAAACAGCAGATCATGTACAAAGCATTGGAAATCAGTATGACATTGGATTTTTCCACAGTAATGTTAGAAACTAGAAGACACTACAATAGTGAGTTTAAAATTCTGACTACTAATAATTTCCAGATTAGAATTCTACCCTCGTTCAAACTATCGATCAAGTATAAAGGGGAGCCTAGATTTTTTCTTCAAATTTGCAAGTTTTCAGAAAGCTGTTGCACAATTTATTACACCAAAATGAAGGAGTAAACTAAAAGACAGAAATAATAACTTTTCTTTTTTTAAAACTTGGCATTTTATTATTATGATTATACTTTAAGTTCTGGGTTACATTTGCAGAATGTACAGTTTTGTTACATAGGTATACATGTGCCCTGGTGGTTTGCTGCACCCATCAACCCTTCACCTACATTAGGTATTTCTCCTAATGTTATCCCTCCCCTAGCCCCCCACCCCCCAGCAGGCCTCCATGTGTGATGTTCCCCTCCCTGTGTCCATGTGTTCTCATTGTTCAACTCCCGCATGAGTGAGAACATGTAGTGTTTGGTTTTCTGATCTTGTGATAGTTTGCTGAGCATGATGGTTTCCAGCTTCATCCATGCCCCTGCAAAGGACATGAACTCATCCTTTTTTATGGCTGCATGGTATTCCATGGTGTATATGTGCCACATTTTCTTAATGCAGTCTATCATTGATGGACATTTGGGTTGGTTCCAAGTCTTTGCTATAGAAATAATAAGTTTTCTAAAGAGGGGATTCAAGCAGAGAGAAGAGGCAAAGATAATAATCAGAAATCATTTTGAAGAGAAGCCCCTAGATGACAGCTGGGAAGTAGGCCTGGAGGGCAACTAACCAGATTAGAGAAGGAAGATGGAGAGATTAGAGATAGAAATAAAGGGTTCCTAGCAAAGCAGTGGAACTAATAACCAGTAGAATAACAAATCTATTTGTCTGTGGGAAAAAGTGTTAAAAGGGTTTCTAGTGTTCTGTGGAGACTCTGAAGTAATTTATCCATAGGAAACTAAACAGATTTCAAAATGAGGCAACTCTCAACTCCAGGAAAAGCATAAAGTTATAGAACTAAGAAAAGATAGTCAAAATATACACCTTGACTCAATAGTGCACGTAAATGTACTGAGTCATTTAATGAACAAGTTATATTGTAAACATGGAATGTTCATTTAACTATATTTGAGATGTAAATTTATTGGACGGGTTGGGGAGCAAAGTGGTGTTGGCGGTGCTATTCCTGCTGCTTTTCCTTTTTTAGCACTAAATTCTCATTTACTGTAAAAAAAACTAATTTCTAAATTAAGAAATATATGCAGTCATACGAATATATTATCTATAAACCTAACTAAGTGTATAGAAGAAATAGGAAGAAGTTGTAAAATTTTTATTGTGCCTGGAGCAGGAATTGGGAAGGTTGGGAACATGGGAGGTTGCTTTTTGTCAGAAGATTTGTAATATAATTTAAAAATCTTTAGAACTAATTATGTGTATTATTTTGTTAATAAAAATGAATTTTAAAATAGGTAAATGACATGAAGAGAGTGTTCCCAGACACAAATGCAAGTGAAAAAATGCTCAATCTGACTCAAAATTAGAAAAATATGAATTATACTTAAAATGTGATATGTTAAACACATTAGGTTGAAAAAATTTTAAAGTTTGATAACATAATCAGGGACGGTATGGGTAAACAGTATTTTAAATTTTGGAAGTGTATTGATACAAACTCTCTGAGTAAAAATTAACACTGTTTGTCAAAATACGCTTTCATTTAGCATTTCTACAATGAAGAATTTATCCTACAGATATTTTCTCATGTGTAAACAGAGATATATTGCAGTAAGAATATTTATTATGACTGGGCACAGTGGCTCATGCCTGTAATCCCAGCACTTTGGGAGGCTGAGGAGGGTGGATCACTTGAGGACCGGAGTTCGAGACCACCCTGGCCAACATGGCAAAACCCCGTCTCTACTAAAAATACAAAAAATAGCTTGGTGTGGTGACGCATGCCTGTAATCCCAGCCACTTGGGAGCCTGGGTCAGGGGAGAATTTCTTGAACTCAGGAAGCGGAGGTTGCAGTGAGCCGAGATCGCGCCACTGCACTCAAGCCTGGATGAAAAGGGTGAAACTCCATCTCAAAAAAAAGAAAAGAAAAGAAAAGAAAAAAAACAGGCGTGGTGGCTTTCGTCTGTAATCCCACCTGTAATCCCAGGACTTTGGGAGGCTGAGGCAAGTGGATCACTTGAGGTCAGGAGTTTGAGACAAGCTTGGCTAACATGGTGAAACCCTGTCTGTATCAAAAATACAAAAATTAGCCGGGTGTTGTGGCAGGCGCCTGTAATCCCAGCTACTCGGGAGGCTGAGGCAGGAGAATTGCTTGAACCCAGGAGGCAGAGGCTGCAGTGAGCCGAGATCATGCCACTGCACTCCAGCCTGGGTGATAGAGCGTGACTCTGTCTTAAAACAAACAAACAAACAAAGTAAATTTAAAAAATTGTTATAACACTTTTTTTGATAAGAAAAAGAATCAAGCAATATGTTACTGATCACATGTCATTGATACCTCCATGTAATTTCTTCAATCAGCAGTCACTAACTGTTCGTTGCGTGTCAGGCACTATTCTAGGCTTTGGAAATAAAGCAATAAACAAAACTAAGTCATCACCCTCATGGAACTTACATTCTAATGGGTGGAGAGAAATAATAAATAAACAAATAGGTCAAGCGATACAAAATACTACAGAAAAAAATGAATTAAAAGTAGAAAGAAGGTGGTGGGAGATGGCAGCTATTTTACGAGAGTGGTTAAGGATGGCCTTTCTCATCAGGGAAGACTGGAGCAAAGATCTGGAGGACGTGGGAATGGAGAAAGCTGCATTCCATGAAGAGGAAGCAGCAAGAGCCAAAGGCTCAAGGCAGGAGTGTGTGTAAAATACAAGATAATAATATGCAGATACTTAAAAAAGAATGAGGCAGATCTGATATGGAATGATCTTGAACATATATCCTTAATAAAAATATGGGGGAAGAATAGTATTCTGCCATTTATGGAGAGAGAAAGGTAGAGACAGAGAAAGACAAATGAGTGCTTATATGCGTGCATAGGTAGAACATCTCCGAAAAGATGAACAAGAAACTGGCAATAGTGATGTCCTTTGAATATTGGACCTGGAAAGGGCATTGAGAGGAGCATATTAAGTTGGTGCAAATTTAATTGCACCAGCCGTAATTATGTTTGCACCAACCTAATATTTATTTATTTATTTATTTTGAGACAGAGTCTTGCTCTGTCACCCAGGTTGGAGTGCAGTGGCATGATCTCAGCTCACTGCAACCTCCACCTCCCAGGCTCAAGCGATCTTCCCACCTCAGGCTCCGAGTAGCTGGGACCATAGGCATGAGCCACTATGCCTGGCTGATTTTTGTGTGTTGGTAGAGGTAGAGATGGGGATTCATCATGTTGCCCAGGCTGGTCTCAAACTCCTGAGCTCAAGTTATCCACCTGCCTCGGCCTCCCAAAGTGCTAGGATTACAGACGTGAGCCACCGTGCCCGGCCAACACCAACCTAATACTTTAAATGTAATATTTTGACTTTGATTTTTTTACAGGGTGCAGGTGTTTGCAATTTTTTAGAACATACCTATCTGAAAAAATGGTTAACGTTAGGAGACAGGAAGAAACTATGCCTCCTTTCAACTGGTTTATACATTTAGGATTTTTTTAGTTTGGCAAGAGGCATTGAAATGTCTAGCAAATTTCATTCTTCTCTGTTCATAGGCAAATAATAAGTTTCAAAAAATTCAGGATAGGAACTACATGGGATTAGAGGCCACCCAGGACAATGAATGCAGATTTCAAGCTCTCCTGATATGGTTTCTCCACTCCATTCCCCATGGTCAGGTTGGCAGTTAATGTTGGGTGGTGAGATGCTAGGAAATAATCTCCATTTTTCATTTTATAAAATAGCTGTGGTAACTCTTCTCTCTGGCCAGGTGATCCCTGTCTTAACTTTTGTTACCTTGAGGACTTCAGGGGCCATGGTTATTGGAATAAGGAGAAGTATTCAGCATATGGCATGAGGATCTGGCTATGGTAGGTTTCCAATACCACTGTGGATATAAGAAGAGCAATGGTATCCATTTTTCTCTACCAAGAGCCAGGAAGCAATGGTACTCTGGACCTCAGGCTACAGCAAACATCATTCAGGGTGGGGAGACAGCAACCTTGAAGCTTTAAGGACAAGAAGTCCGTAGGTTATGTCTGGCAAGAGTGTTTTCTTCCGTGAAGGAAAATGAAGAGAAGTTCAATTCCAATCTTTTCCCAAACAGCCATGATCTGCTAGACACAAACACAAAGATTTGATATTTAAATTAATATTTAAATACATTTGGCATGAATTCATTCTTTTTATAAAAAGTTTGAGGGTAAATCCATCCAAATTAAAAATGTCTTCTCTGTGAAGGACCCCATTAAGAGGATGCAAAGACCAGCTCCAAACTGGGAGAAAATATTTGAAAACCACTATCTGGTAAAGAAGTAGTATCTGTAATCCATAAAGAATGCTCCAAACTCAAAAGTAAAAACAAGCAAACAATTCAATCAGAAAATGAGCAAAAGACAGGAAGAGACAGTTTACCAAAGAAGATATGCATGAAAAAGAAGCACAGGTAAAGATGAGAAATGTGAATTAAAATAACAATGTGATATCACTACATGCCTATCAGAATCGTTAAAATAAAAAGTAGTGGCAACACCAAATGTTAGCAAGGATGCAGACATTAATAAATTCATAAGTTTCAGATGGGAATGTAAAATGGTACAGCCACTCTGGAAAACGGTTTGGTGTTTTTTACAGAAAATTAAACCTGCAAGAATCAGCAATTGTATTCTTGGGCATATCTCCCAGAGAAATTGAAATGGACATTCACACAAAAATCTTTACAGGAATGCTTATAGCAGCTTTATTCATAGTAGCCCCAAACGGAAGCAATCTAGATGCCCTTCAAGGGGGAAATGCTTAAACAAACTGTGGTATATCCATACCATGAAATAGTACTCAGCAAAGAAAAGGAACAAACTGTGGTATATCCATACCATGAAGTAGTACTCAGCAAAGAAAAGGAACAAACTGTGGTATATCCATACCATGAAATACTACTCAGCAATGAAAAGGAACAAACTACTGGTACACATAACAACTTGGATGAATCTCAAAGGAATTATGCTGAGTGAAAAAAGGCAATCCCAAAATGCCACATACAATATGACTCCACTAATATCCTTGAAATGACAAAATTAGATGAGTGGTGGCTAGGGATTAAGGATAGGGACAGGGCAAGAGGGAAGTGTGTGTGAGTAAGAAAGGACACCATAAGGAATCCTGTGGCAATGAAACCCTTCTGTACTGTGACGGTGCCCATGGATATATGAACCTACACATAATAAAAGTGCATAGAGCTAAATAGACACACACAAATGAGTACAAGTAAAATGGGAAATCTGAAGATCAGTAGATTATATTAATGTCAATATCCTGATTATGATATTATACTATAATTTTGCATAATGTTATCATTAGGAGAAACTGGATAAAGGGAGCACAAGATCTTTCTGTATTATTTCTTACAGATGTTAAAAATTAAAAGCTGAAATCCCAGTGGTTTCCAGCTGTAGTCATAGGATCTCCTCCACCTCACCCTGGAAGTGTCCACTTACTTTTATGCGAGTTCTATGCTGGGAGAAGAAATGGCCCTTTGAATTCAGACAAGTCTGGATTCAAATTCTGATTCCACCACTCAGTAGCCTTGAGGGAGTAACTTAATTTCTCTGCCTAGCTTCCTCTTCATAAAACAGGATCCAATAATAGTACTTAGCTTGTTCCAAGAATCTAATAAATTAATACATATCAGTTTCTTAGAAGTGTGTCTGGCACATACTAAATTCTCGATATTATTTTTATTATACACGTATCTTTGAAAACGTGTAGCATGATTTTCTTTGATGTGGATTGTTGTTTGTTTTATACAAACGATGTTATGCTTCTATATCAGTCTGTTATTTGCTTTTTCCTTTCTGCAGCAATATGTTTTAGATTCCTTTCCATGTCAGTAAATATCAAACTGTCTCATTTTAATTGTTATTGTAATGTTTAATTACTTTGTAATTGCTGCATAGTATTCCATGGTATGGTTATATTTAAATTTATTTACCATTTCCCTACTGATGGATATCTAGTTTGTTTCTAATGTTTTACTATCTAAATTCATATGCGTGTCTCTCTGGGCTACATATGAGAAATAGAATAGCTAATTGACTGAATACGGCTTTAACACTTTCAGATGATATGTTGAGAGTCAGTGCTATCTATAAACGATTCTGTGCCTTCCCCTCCAGCAATAATTTAAGGAATCTTCTTGCCACTTAAAATAAATCATTGATGTGTAATTCACATATTATAAAATTCACCCATTTCTGTACATTTACATAGAATTTGCAACCAGCACCATGACTTACTTTGTTATGGGTTGAACTGTGGTATCCCAAAAA
This sequence comes from Pan troglodytes, assembly GCF_028858775.2. Lineage (NCBI taxonomy): Eukaryota > Metazoa > Chordata > Mammalia > Primates > Hominidae > Pan > Pan troglodytes. Next base: position 16,032,586 of record NC_072416.2, read on the forward strand.
ATGTATGTTGGAGCCCTAATTCCTAGTGCCTCCAAATGTGACCTCATTTGGAAATAGAATTGTTGTAAACAGAATTCAATTTAAGATGAAGTCATACTAGAGTAGGGTGGACCTGACATCCAATATAACTTGTGTTCTTATCAGAAGAGGGAAATTTGGACTCAGAGACAGACAGGGAGAACATCATATGAAAATGGGGGCAGTGACTGGATTCATGTTGCTGCAAGCCGAGTGATGCCCACAGCTACTGGAAGCTGAAAGGAACAAGGAAGCTTCCTCCCCTAGAGGATTTTTTTTTTTTCTTGAGACGGAATCTCTCACTCTGCCACCAGGCTGGAGAGCAGTGCTGCCATCTCAGCTCACTGCAACCTTCGCCTCCTGGGTTCAAGCGATTCTCCTGTCTCAGACTCCCAAGTAGCTGGGATTACAGGCACGTGCCACCACGCCTGGCTAATTTTTGTATTTTTAGTAGAGACAATGTTTCACCATGTTGGCCAGGATGGTCTTGATCTCCTGACCTGGTGATCTGCCCGCCTCGGCCTCCCAAAGTGCTGGGATTACAGGCGTGAGCCACCACACCTGGCCTGCATTATTCTTTATGGTTCATTTTCACTGATGAAAATGACTCGCTAACTATGGTCCATCACACCCTTAGTCTCAGTAGTTCTCCACCATTGGAGTGAAACTCAATTAGGAAATTTTCTTGGAGGATGAAAATCCCCTCCTAGAAAAAAAAAAAGACATGTATCTCCTATATCTCCACACTACGAAATTTCACTGACAGTGTTAGAATACTGAGAGCCGTGAAGCCTCTTCTACAAGCCTTGGTATTTCCATGCTCGTGGGGAGGTCAATACTACCTGAGACAGCCCATTCCATCCTGGGGAGCTCTATATCCTACAAGGTAATTCCTGCAGGTTGAAATCCAGGTTCTGGTGGCTTCCACTTATTCATCCTGTGGATTGAGATGTGGAACAGAAGAAAAAGGAAGGATCAATCCCAAGAGTCAAATAGGATTCTATAGAAACGTGAATGGGAATGATTTTCGTGCCTCTAGAAAACTCTCAGAAGGGGGAAATAGTGCAGTGGGAAATCCCAGAATTTGGGGAATTTTTTTTTTTTTTTTTTTTTTAAGACAGAGTCTCACTCTGTTGCCTGGGCTGGAGTGCAGTGGCTCAATCTCGGCTCACTGCAACCTCCACCTCCCAGGTTCAAGCAATTCTCCTGCCTCAGCTTCCTGAGTAGCTGGGACTACAGGCATCCACCACCATGCCCAGCTAATTTTTGTATTTTTAGTAGAGACAGGGTTTCACCATGTTGGCCGGGCTACCTTGACCTCAAGTGATCCCCCCATCTCGGCCTCCCAAAGTGCTGGGATTACAGATATGAGCCACTGTGCCTGGCCAGCAGAATTTGGAGAGTCTTTTGTTTGAAAATCCCGGTTCTATCATATGCTAACTCTCTGGCTTTCAGGGCTTATTGGTAGCCTTTCTGAGCCTAAGTCTCTTTTGTCTGTAAAATTGAAAAATCTGGCACATCGTAGATGTTCCATCCTCAATGGTTTTAGATGGAAGGGAAAACCTCATGTGAACGAAAGAAAGGACCTCATTCTAGAGGAGATGGAAAAGAGGTGGAGGGGAGGAAATTTCCACGTCTAGTAGCATTCTTCCAAATGAGATGATCAAGTCTTTAATACAGAGAACCTTTGTAAAAAATTTTATAGATATTATTTTTTGGAGTAGTTAGGGGCTCAGAGCAAAACTGAGTAGAAGGTATAGAGTTCCCATATACCCTCTGTCCTATACACGCATAGCCTCCCCTGTCATTAACATCCCCCACCAGAGCGGCACGCCTACTACAATTGATGAACCTACATTGACACATCCCTGCATTCCAAGTCCAGGGTTCACTTTTGGTGTTGTACATTCTGAGGGTTTGGACCAATGTATAATGATGTGTATTTACCATGATAGTATCATACAGAGTAGCTTCACTGCCCTAAAAATCCTCTGTCCTCCACTTATTCATCCCTCCCTCCTGCTATCCTCTGGCAACCCCTGAGCTGTTTACTCTCTCTGTAGTTTTACCTTTCCCAGAATTGTCGTTGAGTTGGGATCATACAGAGTGTAGCCTTTTCAGATTGGCTCCTTTCACTTAGCCATATGCATTTAAGGGCCGTGTCTCTTTATGGCTGGATAACTCATTTCTTTTTAGTTCTAGATAGTAATCTATTGTTCATGGTAAAAGTGGAAAGCATTTCACTATGTACATGTGTATGAAAATATTATGCTGTACATCTTAAATATATACATTTAAAAAAGAAAACATATTTCATTGTCTGGATGTACCACAGTTTATTGATTCACCTACTGAAGGATATAGATATTTTATTGAATTAAATTAGGGCTCCATTTTACAGCCCAGGGACCATAGCATGGAATCAGCAGGTGGCAGCATTCCAGATCACTTGGAACTCAAACAGGTCCTCTGATTAACCTAGGCTCACAATGATGTACTCCAAAGGACAGGTCTTAGGTCTCTAAAGTCCCAAAACCCACTGCGTTAAGAGGTTGAAGAAATAAAACTGATTTGCTGTGGAGGCTGCGATTGTCCTGGAAAATCACAATGCAATATCTCCACTGGCTATAATCACTGAGGAATTCCTTCTGCCCCTAAAGGGTTGGCCCTCTTGCCTAGGATGGGTGCTCTTGCAAGATCTAATCCTAGAAATGCTCTCCATTCTCCATTCTTATTTCCACTTACTTCTAAGGACAATACTGGGTTAGGCACCTGGCTTAAAGGAGTCTTTGAAGATCCCAACTGACAAGTGCAAAATATACGACTTGAAAAGAAAATCAGAATGCTTTGCCTTGGTTTGCTGAAGTGTGAAGTACATAGAACTTAAATACTATGTGGGTTTTTTTTAACCTTTTTTTTTCTGTAACTGAGCCAAAAACCAAAAGGGATTTTTTTCTCTCTCTCTTTTTATAAGATACCAGGTGCACCAGAAGCAAGCATGCATTTTCTAAAACCAGTGAACCATGACATCAGAAGATTCTTAAGTCACACCAGAACCAAACCTGCATTTCATCTAATCTCTGATCTAAATTAAGCCTCAGACATGCAATTGTTTTACCCAGTTGCAATCCAACATGAAGTGTGTTTGTTGGGCCTGTCTGTCTCAGCTCAGTTGTGTTGTGGTCCAATTCTGTCTCACTGGTTCTCTGCATCTGGGTGGCTGGCTGTCTTTGTCCCTCTGTGTTTCTACACTTTGTCTCTCTGCTTTTTGCTTTCAGTCTCTCTGTTATTCCGCCTGTGATCTTTCTCACTCTGCTGCTGCCCTTTTCTGAAGTGCTTTCAACACTAAGTCACGTTTAAGAGCACGTTTAAGATTTCAAGCTTAGGCTTGAAATCACCTCCTGCCTCTTTCTTCAGTCTCATCTGTCAACATGCTTAGAAGGGTATGTGGCTTGTAACAAGCATGTTACAGTCATTCACTATTATGATTCCCCACATTTGTGTAGCACTTTTCCAGGTAGTTTCTGAGACCAGCACGCTGGGTGACACCACAAAATGGAAAGAAAGGCTTTGGAAGAAAGAAGACTTCATGGGCTGATGAAAAGAAACACTCAGGTGACTTCTCTTGGCTGTATGTGTCTTCTCATATCTTTCACGAGAGGCAGTCTGAGATATCTCAGGCAATTGCAGGGTATGCATGTGGCATTTCTTGATTTTCATAACACTTTGGCTGCTGAATCCCCATTCCAACCATGGCAATCTGTGAAAGCAAGAATATTGAGGAGAAAAGAGTAAAGAAAAGGGGAGACAACATGAGAGAGAACAGGAGTGGAGAAAGAGGATGAGAATTAAAGAGAGGGTAGAAAAGGGTTGATAAGAGTGACAGTAAGAGGAAGAGAAGGCGAGAGATAGAGTGACATTCACTGAAACCATAGAGCAGTGTGTCCTGCTGAATAGAGTAAGTGAGATCAACATGAACCCTTGGAAAAAAGATGCTATAGCCCACATTATTGCTCCTTATATTAAATTGTACTAAATATAAGTCTATTATCTGCTTAACTTAGTCTTGGTATAATTCACTGTGCTGCTGTAGGCCTCAGTTTCCATCTGAGGTCTTGCCTTTGTAAGCAAAACTGTAGCTCTGTACAGCAGAGATTTCACTCCTTCACAACTGAAAAAAGGCTAAAGAAAGGGAAAACAAGGCACTTGGTGTTACAGAGTTAGAGAGAAGAGATACTGAAGTATTATATTTGGAAGCAGCAAACAAAAATCAGTCCCCAACGAGTCTATGCCGTGCCATCTGCAGTCAATATGCATTATTACAGTTACACAGATGGCTGGGTTCGGTGGTAGTTCCAAGCCAGTGGTTCTAGACCTTAGCAGTGCACTGTGATCACCTGAGAGCTTAAAAAACATCTCAGTGTCCAGATTCCACCCTAGATCAATTAAAGGGTGGAATCCAGGAATCAATATTTTTGGAGGCCCCCAGGTGACTCCATTGTGCAGCCAAGGTTGCAGACCTCTGATCTTGGATAACCCTGGGAGCCAAGCAACAAAGTTTTTGAACTCTGTAACCTGACTGCAGGTAAAGTAGCTCAATAAATGACTGTACCTGTTGGGTAATAATGGTGGAAATTCAGGGACTGTCAGAGGACTATGAAAAGTCCATCTGTTTGGGATGATGCAGATTTAATCAAATGATATTCTTCAAAAGTGACTACCTCATTCTCTGACATTTGGTTTGCCCCGAGTGTCTGATGGTCCCGGTTTGCTGGTATCTGTTTATAGCCATCTGCTGCCAGTGATTGTGGAGGCGAGGAACAACGTGTTGCCAGCTGAGGTGTGCAGCAGGGCAGCTTTCCTACCTGGTTTTTTCCTGGGAGGAAAGCTATCTTCAGCCCTGGGAGTAAAGGTACCTCAAACATCCTAAATACACCTGTTGTGGATTAGTTGTGTCTTCCTAATATTCTTATGTTGAAGTCTTAACTCCCAGTGCCTTAGAATGTGATTGTTTTGGAAGTAGACTCTTTGGAGCTGTGATTAGTTAAGATAAGGCCATACTGGAGTGTGATGACTTGACAGCTCCCTTCTTTTTAGTTCTAGATAACAATCTATTTCTCATGGTAAAAGTGGAAAGCATTCCATTATGTACATGTATATCAAAACATTATATTGTACACCTTAAATATATACATTTAAAAAAGAAAACATATTTCATTGTCTGGATGTACCACAGTTTATTGATTCACCTACTGAAGGATATAGATATTTTATTGAATTAAATTGAGGCTCCATTTTACAGCCCAGGGACTACAGCATGGAATCAGCAGGTGGCGGCATTACAGATCACTTAGAAGTCAAACAGTCCCTCTGATTAACCTAGGCTCACAATGATGTACTCCAAAGCATAGGTCTTAGGTCTCTAAAGTCCCAACACCCACTGCATTAAGAGGTTAAAGAAATAAAATCGATTTGCTGTGGAGGCTGCGATATGACTGGTGTCATATAAAAAGGGGAAATTTGTACACAGAAATATGCACACACGGAGAACACTGTGTGAAGATAAAGGCAGAGACCATCTGCTTCTATTAATATAAACCAAGGAGCACCAAAGACTGCCGGCAAAGCACGAGAAACTAAGGCAGAGGCCTGGAAGGGATTCTCTTACTCACAGCCTTAGAAGAAACCAATTTTGTTGACACCTTGATTTTGGCCCTCTAGAGCTGTGAGATGATAAATGTCTGGCTTTTAAGCGAAACAGGTCATGGTACCTTGTTACGCAGCCCTTGGAAACTAATACAATGCCCCAGGATGGGAGAACAAATTCTGCCCACTGATGGGAACCAAATGGAGGCTTTCAGGCCTGGGGGAAGGTGTGCCCTGATGAACCAATCAGCTGTCCCCATTCCAAACCTGCTTCAAACTGATCACACAGATGTTTGCTCCTGACACCCTCGTGCTCACTGTATCCACTGTTGGGGGATTGAAATACCCCAAGCAGGGCCAGCTCCACGGGTGTGTGACCTGTGCAGTCACACAGGGCCCACTCCTATTTTAATTCTCTGGTGTTGCCATCTTGAAATTCTTAATTTTTGAACAAGAGCCCAGCATTTTCACTTTGCACTGGGCCCCCCAAAATTGTGTGTCCACTCCTTTCCCCAAACATCTCACCAACTTTCCCTCTTTCAATCAGATCCCATCTACTTTGTCTGAATTTCTTATTGTGTCTGATCCACTGATGTCACCCCCTTCTTGCTTTCAGTGATATTTTTGTAGAAGTTTCCTTTTTAATACTATTGTTTCTGTTATTTGTAGGGATTTGGGGCAGGAGGGAATGGCAGACGGGCTCTGTGTCAGCCATCTAAATTGAATAACCCAAAGCCAACAGGACTCTTGTGCTCATTAGGTTGTTAGTCCTATCAGGGACGTTGGCTAGAGAATGGAGGAGAAGTTTATAAAAGACTGTGTGAGCCTTGGCTTAGGTAGTACAGCTCTGGGACTCTGATGACCATGAGTAACTGAGAGTCAGGAGGGAGTGATACACTGCTTAGGACTCTTGAAGGCTTGAAGTTGGCTGGCTGTCTCTGTGTCATACTGGCATGGTGTTTTGCTAATCTGATCACTTTATTCACAGCTCCCCTTGAAATCCTGGCATAGGTTTCTATTATTCTTGGGATGCTGTGACAAGTTGGGTCATTGTTCCCATTCTTTCCTCTTTCCCTGAATTAGAAATATGCACTCACACTCTTTGCCACGGTGCTCTATGGCATGTCCCACTGTGGGCAACGTGACCTTCCCACCCCATTGACACTGGGTTAGCCATGTGACTTGCCTTGGCGGATGGAACTTGAATGGGATTGTCAATGTGCCAGTTCCCAGCTGAGGCTGTAAGAAGCATTACGCATTTCCACTCACCTTCTTGCATTTCTACCATCTGCCATGAGAAAAACACACCCCACGTAGAAACTAGTCCAGAGAGAATGAGGAGACAGTCCCAATGCCCAGCCTGGATTCAAACCTAGCAGATTCCAGCTAAACCCAGAAGAGATACAGCCCCTCTACAAACCCATAAGCAGCGTTAACGTCCTTGTTTACAGAGGCCAGTGAGTTTGAGAGGTCTTTGCTATGCAGAATTATTGCTGCCAAAGCTGACTGATGCAGAAATAATGTGATTTCTTTAGGTGGGCTTTCATGTCCTTTTCTGGTCTGGACCTTTCTATTTGCTCAGTCTTATCTCCTACCCCCCACCCTCTTCTCTGTCCATTCCACACTCAGTTCAGATGTTCTATGTTCTCTCTCAGCTTTGAGCCAATAACACATTCTCTTCCTCCATCCCTGCCCTACTCAGGATCCTTTGACTTGGCTTTCTCGTTCTCACTCTCTAGCTCTCGGTCTAAGTGTCACTTCTACCAGTAAATCTTCCTTAAGGCACAGTAGGAAACACTAATGGCCCTGCAATGTACTCTCTTTGTGCCGTGTTCTTCCACACCATAGCACTTAGGACAGTATTGTGTCACCGCTAATATGGTGGGGGAAATATATTGAGATATTTATTTGTATTTAATTGCTGTAGAAGAATCAGGACAAATGAGAGGCAGCAATGCTTTGCTTTTTATACTCTGCCCCTCACTTGCACACAAACGAATCCCAAGGAGTCCATAGGGCCCCTCCCTTCCTCTGCCACTGTCATTTTAAAGCAAAAGCAGTATCTGGGGTGTGTGTGTGTGTGTGTGTGTGTGTGTGTGTGTGTGTGTGTGTGGCTGTGTGTGTGTGTGCATGTGTAGGGGGTTGGTTTATCTTATGAAATCCTAAGAAATTCTAGTGAAATCCCAGAAGGGGAATGATGAGGAAGAATGTGGCTTTGCAGTCTGGCTATGAAATGTTCCTCCAGAATGAGTGTAGACAGAGGTTGGCAGGTTCCATGAATATGCAGACCTGTGCTCGCCATAAGAATTTGGAGGGCTGGTGCACCTTCGAGGAGCTGAGTCCCAATTTCTGGGCTCTTGGGTATCAAGAATGCCTGTTGCCACATGTCATGGAAACAACAGCTCAAATGAACTTCAGGAACCGTGCAGACTTGGACAATACAGTGCTCAACAGAAACTGGGGTAGACCAAAGAAAGGTTGCCAATCTAATGGCTTAAAACAACACCAATTTATTATCTCATGATAGCCCATAGGGCAAGAGTCTATGCACAGCATAAGTCCTCTGCTCATGGCCTCATATGGCTGAAATTGAGGTTTTTTTTCTGCAAAGTCCGACATTAAGGGACTGAGCCCTAATAGTGTCTGAGACTGAATGGCTTGACATGCAGAGATGCCAGGCTGGCAATGGAACTTAACTAGGTTTACACACATAAATGGCTTTGCTATTTCTTACATCATCTCATTTAGCTTTTAAACGTATGTCTATTATGCTTTAATGTTCTGTCTTTCCTGGTAGACCATAAGCTCTTGCAAGGTGGGCTGTTTCTGTCTTGCTTATTGTTGTGCCTCCAGAACCTAAGACAGTTCTTGGAACATTGTAGCGAGGGAGTCGATAAATATTTGTCAAATGAGTGCTTGACTTTTAGGTGCTTGATATGCACTTATTGAACTAAATGGAACCAGTTCTCATAAACACCATGTGATTTGTGCAGAGTGGGTATCACTACAGCTGTTTCAAAGAGGAAGAACCAGGTTTGGGGAGTTTAGGTAACGTGTTCAGGGTCACTTCAAAGGTAGGAGCAGAGCTAGATCTTTTTCATTATGTTCAGAAAAAAAAAAATCTCTTTTTATTTGAAACACGGCCCTGAAATGTAACACTATGACACATTCTAAGTCGTATGACTCATACTTTTCATCTTCTGTGATCAAGAGAGGGGGAAGATGTAATGAATTAGAAGCCTTTATAAGATGTGATTTTATGTTGAGGCCTCAGATACTAACATTGCATAGAATCTCAAACTCTACAGTACCTGAATCTTCCAAATGGATGAGTCTCCTCTTAATAGAAACACAAACTAAATCAATCGGCTGGATGCAATGGCTCACGCCTGTAATCCCAGCATTTTGGGAGGCCGAGGCCGGCGGATCACTTGAGGTCAGGAGTTTGAGACCAGCCTGGCCAACATGGCGAAACCCCATCTCTACTAAAAATACACAAATTAACTGGGCAGGGTGGTGTGCACTTGTAATTCCAGCTACTGAGGAGGCTGAGGCACGAGAATCACTTGAACTCAGGAGGTGGAGGTTGCAGTGAACTGAGATTATGCCATGGTGAGACAGTGTCCTCCACTAGCCGACTCCCCGACCCTCAACCAGAAATCAATCTTAAGGGCTCATGGCATAACCTGGTTTCTCTCAGACAGACTAGACCCAAATCCTCTTTCAGGTTTCTGTTGCCTAAATAGAGTGGTTGTTCAGTGAGCAGAAATCTGGCATGTGGATTGTATTCCTTATTAATCATGTAACCACACCATGAATTCTTGCTTCAGGGCTTTTGCACGTACTGGGATGCTTGTTTGAAAGGCTCTTCCCTTTCTTGTGACTCCATCCTTCTCATTCTTCAATTCTTGATGTAAACATCAGTCCTCAAGGAGTCTTTCCTGAAAGGGTGTCTGGGGGCACCCTCCCTCCCCATGAGTCCCCATCACTGCACACCATTTATACTACTTTTCATAATTTGCAATTACAGCTGACCCTTGAACAGCATGAGTTTAAACTGCACAGATCCACATATATGTGGATTTTCTTCCACCCGTGCCACCCCTGAGACAGTGAGACCAACTCTTCCTCCTCCTGCTTATCCTCCTCAACATGAAGACAATGAGGACGAAGACCTTTATGATGATCCACTTCCACTTATTAAACAGTGAATGTATTTACACTTCTTAGGCAGAGTCTCGCTCTGCTGCCCGCCCCGCTGGGGTGCAGTACGGTGGTGCAATCTTGGCTCACTGCAATCTTCACTTCCTGGGTTCAAGTGATTCTCCTGCCTCAGCCTCCTGAGTAGCTGGAATTACAGGTGCATGCCACCACACCTGGCTAATTTTTGTGTTTTTTAGTAGAGACGAGGTTTCACCATGTTGGCCAGGATGGTCTTGATCTCTTGAACTCATGATCTGCCCACCTTGGCCTCCCAAAGTGTTGGGATTACAGGCGTGAGTCACTGTGCCCGGCCACAGTGTGCTCTTTTAGTTTAGCCATCCACAGGCAGATTGTGTTAACCAGCTCAATTAGACCCCTGCTTTATCACAAAGACAGAGGGCTTTCTGTATCCCAGGGTTTCTTGCCTTGGTGTACCGGAAGAATGGGAGGACATATAGGCTTGGAGAATGAGTGCAAGGTTTTATTGAGTGGAAGTAGCTCTCAGCAGAGCGGGGAGCCAGAAGGGAGATGGAGTGGGAAGGTGGTTTTTCCCTGGAGTCAGGCCTCTTAGCAGCCCATGTGCTCCTCTGACTGCCCTGGCCAAACTCCAGGAGGATCCGACAGTCGATGACCTGCTGTGGCATCTGTCGGTGTGCTCTTTCGCAGGTGTGTTCCCCTAGACTAGTCCAGCCGCTTGTGTCTCTGCCTACTAGGGTCTTGGGTTTTTATATTCACAGGATGGGGGCGTGGTGGCCCAGGGTGTTCTTGGGAAATGCAACATTTGGGCAGGAAAACAGAAATACCCGTCCTCACCTTGTCTGTGGGCACAAACCCGGGGGTGGAGCCCTGGCCAAGGACCACACCCTTCCCTTCCCAGCACTTCCCGGTCCCCCTTCCGTATCAGTAGGCTGTTAGTTTTTAAGGTTTTGGGGGGCCAATTTTGACTGCACAGGGAGTTGATACTCCGAACCCACGATGTTGTTCAAGGGTCAGCTGTACATAGGAATTTGTTTATTTACTTATTCATCTTCCACTCGATCTCATGCTTCACAAGGGTAGCTACCAATGTGGTTTATTCACCAATTTTTTTTTTTTTGACACAGATTCTTGCTCTTTAGCCCGGGCTAGAGTGAAGTGGCATGATCTTGGCTCACTGCAACCTCCGCCCCTCACCCCCCCGGTTCCAGCGATTCTCCTGCCTTAGCCTCCTGAGTATCTGGAATTACAAGCACCTGCCACCACGTCCGGCTAATGTTTTGTATTTTTAGTAGAGACAGAGTTTCACCACATTGGCCAGGCTGGTCTTGAACTCCTGACCTCAGGTGATCCACACGCCTTTGCCTCCCAAAGTGCTAGGATTACAGGTGTAAGCCACCACTCCCGGCCTTATTCACCAATCTTAACTCAACTCTAACACAGTACCTGGACTAAAACAATCATCAATTATTTGTTAAATGAATCATGAATGAATTAATGAATGGAGTTCATTGGGTCATTCAGCAAATATCAATTGAGTGCCAGTTATACGCATCAGAACCTAGAAATACAGATAGGGCGTGGTGGTTCACACCTGTAATCTCAACACTTTAGGAGGCTGAGGCGGGAGAATGCCTGAGCTCAGGAGTTTGGGACCAGCCTGGCAATATGTTGAAACCCTGTCTCCACCAAAAATAGAAAAAATTAGCCAGGCGTGGTGGTGCGTACCTGTGGTCCCAGCTACTTGGGACACTGAGGTGGGAGAATGACTTAAACCCAGGAGGCAGATGCAGTGGGCTGAGGTCACACCACTGCACTCCAGCCTGAATGATAGAGTGAGACCCCATCTCAATTAAAAAAAAAAAAAGAAGCTAGAAAGACAAAATTATGTAAGACCTGGGTCCTTCCTTCTAAGTGTTCACAGTTTAGTCCTGAAACAAACCATATATTCAAGCTAAATAAATGGCCAAGGTTTTACCTGATTTAACCACAAATGGAGCCAAATTAACACAACACTTAAATTGTAGTGGTTCTTTGTTCTACCACAGAACTACATGAACTTACTGTCCCCCAAGATCTCTCTCAGTTATTTTTGTGAGTCCCCAGGGATGCTTCTCCTGTGCTTCAAGACCGGTCCACTCATGTTCTCGTCACCCCTTCTAGCCATGCTGCCACATTGCTCCTGGCACTATTGCTTTCTGTTCTTTCCATGGGTCCGTGGCTTTCTTGCATTTCACTGGGCACAGGAAGCTCCTACTTCTTCACTGCTGCTTATCCCAGGCCAGCTAAATGTGGCTATGGTCTTCCAGCACAGAAATGAGAAGGGTGCCTGCGTGTATCTGACTTGCCTGGGGATCTGGTTACAATTCAGTTTCTGATTCAGTAGGTCTGGAGTGGGTCCTGAGAATCTGCATTTCTCATAAGCTTCCAGGTGATGCAATTTTGCTGGCCCATGGACCACATTCTGAGTAGCATGAATGTAGAAGATACTTGTAGTGGGAACAGTAAATGCTCAGTCCATTTTGGCTGTTATGATGTTTACACCTGGAAGGTGCCTAGCACAGGGGTTGCCATTTTGCCAATGCTTTCAAGCGTACCAGGTGCTCTCAGTACCCTGCCTATCCATCTCAGAACTCATCTCTACATGTAAAAGCTTTAACTGTGAATACTTATTACTTTTACAGTCCATGGAAATATTGTTGGTCCTCAAGTGAAGCAGGTTAGAAATACTGGAGATTAAATGCTTCCTAGAGCAACCTTCAACCCACAGTGGACAGGAAACTGGGGAATAAATGTCCCATTTCTCTCGCCTCTCCGGTAGAACCATTCTGAGGCATGCGTTCTAGACAGGCTCCCAGTGTGCCCCAGAAAATGAAGGCCCAGCTACTGGCATTAGTAACTTTCTTGATAGCACCCTGTTAATTTACTTTATTCTCTTCCCTGTCTCTCTTCCCTCTGTTCCAACACACACACACACACACACGTATTTCCTAGAACTACTTAGCAAGTAAACTCTTTGCATCTGAATCTTTACCTCTGGGTCTGCTTCCCAAAGGTTTCTTTCAAGGCCAAATCGTCTTACCTTAAAATCACTGTTTTTTGCAGAAGACCAAGTGTCATCCTGCAAGCCACGTCCAGACAATGCCCACCATGTCTAACAGGAGGGCTTCAGCCACAGCTCCCCTTACCTTCCCAGTGACATCATATCAAATCAGGAAGACAGTTGCTGCCAGGGTCCCCACAATGTTGTCTCGATCAGAGGACAAGTGGATGATTCATTCCAATAATCCTGACTCCATGTCTGAACAAATCAGTCTGTCTGCTTCTAGTTTATGCGGACAACCAGTTATTGGATCACATTGACCCCCAATAAGCCAGGTGCTGCAGGACACAGCTTAGGAGGCCCTAAATGTCAGCTGCACAGAGCAGGGAGGAAGCTTCTTCCTTATGGACACTAACTTCTTTCAACTCCATGGAAGAAAGAAACTTTGAGAACCAAATAAAGAAAGCATGGGTGAACCCTGGCATTATGAATGAAATTGCTCCAGACAAATCTAAACAACCTCTCCTAGCAGGTGAGCTGGTGATTCTCCAGCTTAAGCATGCATCCTGGGCCCTTAGGGAGTGTGCTGGAATGCATTTTTCCAACCCCACCCGCAGACTCTGATCCCACCTTGGGAAAGTGCTGTAAGTTGTGAGAGTGAGATGACCATCCCACAGAATCTCCCAAGGATTAAATAGAATTTGTTGAGTGCCTATGTGCCAGAAACTCTTCAAAGTTCTTTACCTCAATTCACTTCTTTGATTTTTGTGACAACCTTTTCAGTTAGGTACAGTTATTCAGCCTTATTTTTACAGATGAGAAAGCCAAGGCACAGATAAGCTAAGGAACTTCCCTGAAGCCACACATCCAGGCACACTGGAGGAGCCAGGATTTAAACTGCCAATCTGACTCCAGAGCCACACCCTTCCCACTATGATAGAACTGAGGCTGAGCAAGGCCCACGCATATTACTTTCATTCCCTAGAAAGACCCTGCTATGGGCTAAATGTCTGTTTTCCCTCAGTGTTTGCATAGTGAAGGCCTAACCCCCCAGTGGGACTGTATTTGAACATATGGTCTGTGAGGAAGTGATAAAGATTAAACAAGTCATAAGCATGGGGCCCTAATCCTTTAGGGTTGGTGCCCTTATAAGAAGAGAAAGAGACACTATAGCTTTCTATTCCCCCCGTATGAGGACTTAGCTAGAGGGAGGCCATCTACAAGACAGGAAGAGGGACCTTACCAGTGACCAAATTGTCTGGCATCTGGATCTTGGAATTCCCAGCCTCTATATATTAGTCAGGTGTATTAGTATGTTTTCATACTGCTATGGAGAAATGCCTGAGACTGGGTAATATATAAAGAAAAAGAGGTTTAATGGACTCACCGTCCCGCATGGCTGGGGAGGCCTCATAATCATGGCAGAGGGCCAGGAGAAGCAAAGGTGGCAGGCAAGAGAGCCTGTGCCGGGGAACTGCCCTTTATAAAACCATCAGATCTCATGAGACTCATTCCGTATCATGAGAACAGCATGGGAAAAGCCTGCCCCCATTACTCAATTACCTCCCATCGGGTTCCTCCCATGGCATGTGGGGATTATAGGAGCTACAATTCAAGATGAGATTTGGGTGGGGGCACAGCCAAACCATATAATCAGGGTTCTCTAGAGAAATGAAATCAATAGGATATACATAGATATAGAAAAGGGAATTTATGATGGGAATTGGCTCACGTGATTATGGAGTTTGAGAAGTCCCACAACATGCTGTCTACAAGTTGGAGAACCAGGAAGCCTTGGAGTGCAATTCAGTCTGAGTTCGAATGCTTGAGAACCAGGTGAGCCAATGGTAAATTTCCCTGTCTGAGACCTAAGGCCTGAGAACTGGGGAGGCCACTGGGTACAGAGTTTCAAGAACTCAGAGCTCTGATGCACAAGGGTAGGACGAGAAGGACATTTCTGCGCCAGAAGAGAGTGAATTCACCCTTCCTCCACTTTTTTGTTCTACTTGGGCCCTTCGTGGATTGGATGATGTCACCTACATTGGAGAGGGTGGTCTTTTTTTTTTTTTTTTTTTTTGAGACAGAGTCTCACTCTGTCACCCAGGCTAGAGTGCAGAGGCACAATCTCAGCTCACTGTAACCACCTCCCGGGTTGAAGCAATTCTCCTGCCTCAGCCTCCCCAGTAGCTGGGATTGCAGGCACAGGCCGCCACGCCCGGCTATTTTTTGTATTTTTAGTAGAGATGGGGTTTCACCATCACACCCCGCTAGACGAACCCAGGAATAATGTTTTACCAGCTATCTGGGTTTTTCTTGGCATAGTCAAGTTGACGTATCAAATTAACCATCACATTCCAGAACTGTTACAAAATAAATTTCTGGGCTGGGTGCGGTGGCTCACGCCAGTCATTCCAGCACTTTGGGAGGCCAAGGCGGGCAGGTCACAATGTCAGGAGATTGAGACCATCCTGGCTAACACAGTGAAACCCCGTCTCTACTAAAAGTACAAAAAATTAGGCGCAGCCAGGCATGGTGGCGTGCGCCTGTAGTCCCGGTTACTCAGGAGGCTGAGGCAGGAGAATCACTTGAGGTTGCAGTAAGCCGAGATCGTGCCACTGCACTCCAGCCTGGGTGACAGAGCGAGACTCCATCTCAAAAAAACAAAAAAAAAAAACAAAGTAATTTCTGTTGTTTAAGTCACCTAGTTTGTTGCATTTTACCATAAATGACTGAGAAGACTAATACGGACCCACAGTGTTGCATGAGGATTTCTTGATTCCATTATCAACACTTGCCTGCCCTATGTCTATTTCCTCAGATCCCTGCTGCATGATCAGAAATAAACTAGAAATAAATTTGAACAGCCTTTTAGGACCTAATTTTTAAATAGCTCTTTTATTCCTGATTGTAGTCATAAATTGAGTTCAGAGCAGCATTTTTAGCATGCAGTATATCTTTGTGGAATGAATGAATGGATGGATGATTGGATGAATGAGTGACTCTGCAGGATCAGGAGTGAGGAGCTATCCCCTGCAGAATGCACTTCAAGTAGCAACCATGCTAATCCCATGTGGAATGTTATCCCTAATCTCTATTGGATTTGACACCTTCAAAACACAGTGCTGGAAATGGAGATAGTAATTCAAAAGCAGCACTTAATCACAGTATTAGAGGGTGCAGCAAAGAGTCATCACACTTATGCCTCCACAAGGAAGGAAGCACATTATTAACATTAAATCATCTTCTGAGTAGGTTGTGTAAGGATCTGAGGACAGAGTGATGCCTTTCTAATTCAGGGTCTGAAATGGCACTCTTGAAAAGATGGATGGAGAAATGACAAATGCAATTTTGTAGATGAGCGTTTTGGTACCAGCTGGCTATGGATTCTTGGGCAAGTCACTTTATCTGCATTGGCCTCAGTTTCCTCCCCTGGAAAGGAAGGGGCATAAACATGGTGGGTCTTCTGATGTTTGGGTGGGTCCTCTGATGTTTCTGTGACCCTATCAAGTCAGAGTTTGATGTTTCTTCTCTAAAAACACAAGATATGGCAAGAGCAAATAACTCAACCAAAAGGCACGTCTTGTAAATGGTAGAATCGTGATTCGAACTCAGGCTCTGCTTACCCTAAGCTCATGTCAGGAACTTTCCTCTATTATTTTGTTATTTCTCTATTATTTTAATTATGTGATCCCCCACCACCTAAAATTCCCTTCTTCACTCAACAATAACAACAATGACGTATCTAGGGTATCTGTATGTAGCCAGGCACTTTGCTGAGCCTAGGAATAAAATAGACAGCTTCTATGCTCTCACAGAGATTACAGTCTAGTTGAGGAGTTAGATGTTAATCTAATAAGCATGAAAAGAAATACGAAAATGAAACAGTGAGAATTTTGAAAGTTTTCAATGCTTTGAAGTCATATATTAGGGAAATTTGTCCTCATCGGGGAAGTAAATCTCTGAGGAAGGGAAGCCTGAGTGAAGAGGTGAAAGATAAGTAGATGTTAACTAGGCCAAGAGAGAAGGGAAGGTAATTCCAGGCAGAGATACAGCACATGCAAAGGCCCTGTGGTAGAAAGTATATGGTGAGTTTATGGGACGAAGGCTACAGGTGGCCAGAGCACAGAGAATGGGAGGGAGGACATGTTATGAGATGAAGCTGCAGAGATGGGTGGGGATATAGGGACTGCATCCTTGTGAGCTATGCTAGGTATTTTATATCCTGACACAAATAGAAAGTCACTGAAAGAGATTCTGTAATTGTCTTTAGGGATAACTCTCAAACATCCATTCTATCTCAAGTGGCCAGGCTAAGCCAATGATGTTAAAGCCTTTTTCTGTTATAAGTAACTAGTTAGAAATGGACATGCGATCCAGCAATGGACATTAAGACACGAGAGAGCATCTTCTGGGGGCTTTTAAGGTAGGTTTCCATGTTCTTAAGAGGGACATCCTGAAAGAGATAGTCTACTTGTCCCTCTGGACACAGTCATAGATGTGATGCCTGGGACTTCTGAATCCATTCAAACGTTACCTCCTAGTTATCCTAAGGCAGGTGGAAGACACTGCGTCCCTTCAGCTTCCACAGTGGATGGTGGTTACCTGGAATTACCCTGTCATGGAGAAGACACACATTGGGCAAAGGGTCTTGCCCCTCAAAGAAAATATAGGGATGGCTATAGTGTAGCAAAAGTAGACAAATCTTTATTATCCTATAATTGGTTCATTTGTCAATAATTGCAATTAAATCTGGATTTAATCTTCTAGTCAATTCCGTATATGTTATTTTCATGGTGCAAAAGAAACCCAGTCCTAGTGAAAGGAAGCAGACCCCTTCATGCCCTTAATTACATGGGACCACAGGGTAGGAGGCAGCCTTGGGAAATCAGATGTGGAAGTGTTTCCGAAGCATTCTGTGCAGTGTGCACTCACCCAGAAGATAGAAAGATGCTCCCTGGAAATCAGCTGCTCTGCAAGAGATTTTCTGACAGAAGGAACCCCAGAACCGGAAGACATTTGTTTGTTAGTTTTTTCAACATTTATTTTAGGTTTGGGGTGATATGCGCAGGTTTATTACCTAGGTATATTGCATGATGCTGAGGTTTTAGGTACAGTTGATCCTATCACCCAGGCACTAAGCATAGTAACCAATAGTTAGTTTTTCAGCCCTTGTCCACTTCCTTCTCACTGTAGTAGTCCCTAATGTCTGTTGTTGTCACCTTTATGTCCATGAGTACCTAATGTTTTGCTCTTACTTATAAGCAAGAACATGTGGTATTTGGTTTTCTGTTCCTGTTTTAATGCACTTAGGATAATGGCCTCCAGCTTCATCCGTGTTGCTCCAAAGAACATGATTTTATTCTTTTTTATGGCTGTGTAGTATTCTTTGGTGTATACATACCACATATTCTTTATCTGGTATAACACTGATAGGCATCTAGATTGATTCCATGTCTTTGCTATTGAATATAGGCCTTGGCAAAGAAATCATGACCAAAAAAAAAGCAATTGCAACAAAACAAAAAATAGACAAGTGGAACCTAATTAAACTAAAGAAAAAGAAATTTTCTACACAGCAAAAGGAATAATCAACAGAATAAACGACAACCTACAGAATGGGAGAAAGTATTTGCAAACTCTGCATCCGACAGCGTCTTTTTAGCAGCTGCCCAGATGTGCCATTCCTTGACTTTTTGCAAAAATTCACCAAAAGTTGTGCATTTTCCAAGCATCTTTGGACAATAAGAAGAGGCAGAGAGTAGGAAACCAAGACATTGTAGGCTTGTGAGTATAATCTTGTTAGTGCTTTGTAGAAAATCAGATAGCTCACACTCTGTCTCTAAAATCCTTTAATTAACCAAGAATCAGTGCCAATGTTACTCTTAACTTTCCTGTCTTCTCAACCCCTTTTTTGGTTCTGAACCCACGTTCATGTTATTTGCCTGGCTACCTGGAATAGATTGCCATTTTCACTTTGACTTTGGGGTCCTCTGTAGAATATTAATCCCTAAGAAATGTGCTCTCTAGACTCAGGTCCAGGGCATCCTCTTTTTACCTGCTCCTGTAGAACATTCTCTTCCACTTTCTACTGTCTTGTACTCCTTCTTCAGCACTTGACTATGCCCTCAGACTTCTACAACTTATGAGTATGCACCAGAAACACGACCCTGCGGGTTGGGAAGGCTGTCACATAGTGTAAGGCATTAGTTGGGTTTGGGAGTCAAACACATTAGGATTTTCTGACCTCATCACTTTCTAGGTGTGTGACTTTGGGTATATCATTTTAGATCACTAAGCCTTCACATGTTCATGTACAAAAAGGAGACCACAGGTCGGGTGCGGTGGCTCATGCCTGTAATCCCAGCACTTTGGGAGGCTGAGGCAGGCAGATCATCTGAGGTCGGGAGTTCTAGACCAGCCTGACCAACATAGACAAACCCCGTCTCTACTAAAAATACAAAATTAGCCGGGTGTGGTGGTGCATGTCTGTAATCACAGCTACTTGGGAGGCTGAGGCAGAAGAATAGCTTGAATCTGGGAGGCAGAGGTTGCAGTGAGCTGAGATCGTGCCATTGCACGCCAGCCTGGGCAACAAGAGTGAAACTCTGTCTCACAAAAAAAAAAAAAAAAAAAAAAAAAAAAAAAAAAAAAAAAAAAAAGACCATGACTTGGGCTGCTCTAGTCTATTCAAACTACCACAACAAGCTACCATAGACTGGGTGGCTTATCAACAATGGAAATTTATTTCTCACCATTCTGGAGGCCAAGAAGTCCTAGATCAAGGTGCAGGCAGGTTCAAGGTCAGTTGTGGGTCTGCTTCCTAATTTGTAGATGGCTGCCCTCTGGCTGTATCCTCATGTGGCAGAGAGAGACAGCGCTGGTCTCTCTCCTGCTTCTTATAAGGATGCTTTGTGCATTCACATGGTGGAAGAGGCAAGGGATCTCTTTAGGGCCTCTTTTTAAGGGCAGTAATCTCACTCATGGGGGCTCTATTCTCATGACCTAATTACCCCAAAAGGCCTCACCTCCAAATACCATCACACTGGCCATTAGGATTTAACATATCTATTTTGAGGGGGACACAAGTGTTCAGTTTATAGCAATGATGCTGTCGTGAACACTGTTGGTTTCCTAACCAATAACCATTCCTTCTTTTTTGACAGTAGAGTGTTTCATTCAGATATTCAGGGTAATGTGTCCTGTCTAAGGGGATGAATTTGTATTGCTACCTTGATCATAATAATCCTCTACCCATTTATCAACAACTGCTTTAGGTTAGGCCATATGACCATTTCTGAACTAGAGATTTAAAGTGACCGTGGAGGGGAGGTTTTCCTCCCTGATGAAAAGAGAGGCTTGAGAAGAGGAAGCACATCTTACTTTCTTCATAATTGTAGATATTATTGTGTAATTCAGTGATGTTTGGTGCTACAGCAACCTTCTTACAACCATGAGGAGAAAGCAAAGAAAATCACAGAGAAGCCATGTAGAGATCTAGATGTCTTATAGATCTAGAGATAGATGTCTTATTATATGAGAGAGTTAACTCAACATGTGCACATGGTCAGGGTTCTGGATGGCTTCTCTGTGATTTTTCCCATTCTGTAGGTTGTCTCTTTACTCTGTTGATAATTTCTTTTTCTGTGCAGAAGCTCTTTAGGGTTTCTTAGATGTCTACCTAAGACATCTCTAGATAGAAGTCTTATATGAGGAAGAAAAATCCCTATTGTTTAAGCCATTTTTACACATTTGTGGGGTATGAAGGTTATATTATGTTGTAGACACTTTTTAAGTAAAAGAACACAAAATTAAAATATAAAAGTTGATATAAAAATGAATATTTACTTAGAATAAAAAGGAAAGAAAGCCACAGCAGATTACAAATATTAAAAGCTGATAAATGCCAAACATCATAAAGCATTTTTAAATAGCAGTTTTTATTAATAATTGACTAATAAACACTTTATCCCTTTTATTCAGGCAGGATGGTCTGTCTTCATATGACAATAATTTTGTAGTATTATTTCTATAGAGAGAATAAATAATAATTTTTTCTAGCATGACTGATAAAAATTTAATATTATTATCAATGACTCAGAAAACTTTCTCTCAGCTTCACAATTCATTGCTGTTAATGCTGTATAAATTTTTATGATTGTCATCAAACTTAGGAAAAGCTCTAATGAGCTTGTTTCATATATGAGTTGTACACTTTAGAAGAATTTCCCACACACAGCCTAACTTTTGCCTTCATACATTTCAAACCTGTTTTCTCCTCTGTACCTACATTTCTACAGTTCCCATTGTAATACCACCCCCAGTCCTGCTGTTGATATCAAGATACCAAGTGAGTAAGCAGAGTGGTGGCAGAAGTATTCCTAGAAGTCATCCCTGTAATACAGACAGGAGACAGGGAAATACTGGGTAGAAGAGGGCCGTTTCCCGGCAAAGGCCCCACCCTCAAGCCTGGATACCCATGGCCTTAAGAGAGAACGGGCATTCTTGTTTTCATGTCCAAAAAGTTGTCTTTTGGCCTGCCACACCCCACCATCCTGTACCCATATAAACCCTGAACCCCAGGCTCCAAAAGCAGGAGATGACCAGATGAGGAGACAAGCAGACAAGTGGTAGAATGGTATGACAGGAAAAGATGAAGAGAAGGAATATCTGAATACTGAGAGGAGTTTGGCTGGGGGTAGTCGGAGAGGAGTTCAGCCACTAGACGGCCAAACTCCAGGGGAAGATCATCTTCCCACTCCATCCCCCTTCCAGTTCCCCATCCATCCCGCTGACAGCCACTTCCACCACTCAGTAAAACCCCTGCATTCATCCTTCAAGTCTTTGTGTGACTCAATTTTTTCAGGACACTGGACAAGAGCTTGGGGTACAGAAAGCTATCACACTGGCCCTCTGTCCTTGCAGAAAGGTGGAGGGTCCACTGAGCTGGTTAACACTTAAGCCATCTGCAGACAGCAAGGCTAAAAGAGCCCAGTGTAACACTTGCCCACTTGGGCTCCTGCACCTGTCCCTCTGCATGCTCCACCTCCTCTAAGGGATTTGAGCAGTGATGGTGACCCCACGCCCCTGTCACACATCCTGTGAGGGGGATCAGGGAACTCTCCGGTCTCAGCTACACAAGGGCAGCTTATAGTGGCTTAACTATACATGGAAATAATTGAGAATCACATAAACATATCTCACCAACCCTATTCCTAATGTATTGTCTTAGCTGGATCTCAAAATGCCCCCAGCCTCTGCAGCACCAACTACCAGGAGGGAATGTGTAACAAGAGAGAAGTTCAGGTGGAAAGAATTAGCAGCCATATACCATTGCAGTTAAGACATTTTACTTTTGCAAACTTTCAAAAAATATGCAAGCATGTAAACACCTTGCTAGGGCTTCAGAAAGGGTTTGTTTACCTGAAGGGGCCCCAAAACTTAAACTCTGCAGTAAATACATCTTCTCTGATCATAGGCATATTGTGAGAATGGAATGACTACATAATATAAGTAAACTGCTTAGCGCAGTGTCCTGCATATAACAAGCCTTGAAATATGGTGGCAATGATTATATTTTTAGTAGTATTAGTAGCATGGAAGATGGGATCTCCCATAGAACTTTCCTTTTTTCTCCTGAATGTGTTTTCATTGCTGCAAGCAAAGCAGTGAAACAAGTCTTTGACCCACAGTTTTCTATTCTGGGTGAACAGAGCTTTGAAGTTGATTTTTAGTATGAAATTTGTTCAGGATAGGTCTTTAGTCTTGAGGAGTTAAACATTCTCATGCCTGAAAATGTTGAATATCTCTATAATTGCAGTGATGAGGACATCAAAGTGACATCTTTCCAATCAATAGTTTTATTATTATGCTTTAAATTTACAGGCATCTTTGCCCTAAAATCGGCATGTTATATTTAGTCTCCATCACCAACAGACATCTGCCCAATGAGGCAACAGTCCTTTTCATAAATGATACGTCATGTATTTATTTCAGCAGCTAAGCACCTTCTGGCACAACAAACAGCCACCTTTGGAAACAAAGATGTCATTTTGGGTGCCTTAACAGATATGGGTTGTCTAAAATTAAAGACGGTGCTAATTAACTGGAACACAGAATTAGAACCTACAGTTTCGAAAATATGCCAAAAACAAAAAAAAAGTGTTTGCCAGAAACTTTAACACTGGAGAGCTAAGTTGGCTCTTTCAAGGACGCTAAATTGATTATAAGAATTATATAACATTGGGAGATCTCAATAAACAAAGCCTGTCAGGTTGTGCCTGAATTAGATCACTTGTTTGCTCAAAAAGCTGGTGTTTAAAGTAAATTTCCTTTCACTGATAAAAGTTATGAATAAACCTAGTGAAAAAGATACTATCTGTGGGAGGGAGACGGAAATTGACCATAGCCTGATTTGTGTGTAACTAACAATTTTTTTTTTCTGTCAAATACACCTTAATTCAAAAGAAGCAATTGTCATTAATATCATTAAATCTAAAACCAGAATGAGTTGCTTGGAGTGTTAAAAAAAATATTGGGAGAAGCTGGTAGAGTACTGGGTATAGGTACCAGAGTTCTCCTAGGTGATTCATACTAATGGAATCGAATGAAAAGGGCAAGATTTCAAAGTCTAGATACATGGGTTTTCATCCCATATCCGTCCCTGATTCACTGGATGATTTTAGCCAATCTCCTAACTTGATGTGGCTGGTAAGGACAACGATGTTTCCTTCCTCCTTAAGTGAGATAATGAATAGTGGAACACTTTGAAAGCTAGACAGCACTACATAAAAGAAAAAATGGGAATGGCAGTTGAGCATGATGATTAGGAGCCCAAATTTTGTGTGAATCAAAACTAGACTCTGCAAGAAGCTCTGCCACTATCCAGGTGTGTGGTCCTGGGCAGAGTAATGAACTTCTCTTCTTTAACTTCTCTTCAACAGTTGTAGCAATGGCCATATGCAATAATACATGTTAATTTGTTCACCTGTGTGTATCAGAAGCACAGGATAATTATGACTTAAACACAAAGAAGATGGACTAGCAGTTCATCTAAAGGCTAGCAGTCCAGGCTGGGAGGGCCTGTCTGCTGCATGGGGTCATTCAGTGATCCAGGATCCTTCTTGCCGTTGCTCTGCCATCCTGAGCCTGTTGTTTTCATTTTCATTGGCAAGGATGCCTTGACAGTATCCCTGAATTCCAAGCAGCAGAATAAATGAAGATGAGGTAAGGAGAATCAGGATATAGCCCTTTTCTTTAAGGATACACTCTGTAAGTTACACAAGACACTTCTGCTCATATTTCATCGGTTGGAACGTAGAGAGATGGCTGCCTGTGTCTCCAAGACACACAAGCTTTATTCTAGGAGGCCAGAGCCCAGATAAAACTCAGGGGTTATTTGCTACCAGAAAGAGGAAGAAAATTTACAGGAAGGATGCTGAGGTAGGTCCATCACAGCATCCAAAACTCTTAGCACACATGAGGGTCAATAAATTTTAGCTATTACCATCTACAATAGTCAGCAGGTGTGAAAAAATTTTTCAGAGGGTGATGATCCCAGTTCATCTCTGCCATGTCTGGCCTGGTACACCAAATTCTTTACCTTTCTGAGTAGTCTCACCCTAAACACACACAAGGCCTATTCTCGAATGTAAGTACAGAAAGGGACACGTTTCTGAGATCCACTTGTGGATTACATCAAATCATTTTCTGGGTTCTCAACTGCAAAGTGTCTCATTCTCTGCTCAATGAGAAGTGATATCCAACCTGGGGAATGTTTCCAGACTGTCCACAGATGCTAAAATATTTGAGCCCTGTGAGGGGTCAGCACCACATGAGTTACATGGGCTGGGAGTAGGGAGGGCTGATTTCCCCAGTGAAAATAGGGATGTTAGAGACAGAGGAAGGAATGCTAGTGCTTAGTGTGAACAAACAACAGATGTTCATACCATCTCTTCAATTCTCTTTCTTTCTTCTCCATTCCTTCCCCTTTCCTACGTTCTTTCTCCCTTCCTTCCCTCCCCTCCTTCTCTCATTTTCTCTTGCTAATAACCACTGTGCAAGACACATAGATGAACCTCTTGTGGTTCCTGACTTCAGGCAGCTCTCAGATTCAAAAAGGAGGCCGGGCATGATGGCTCACACCTATAATCCCAGCACTTTGGGAGTCTGAGGCGGACTGATTGCTTGAGCCCAGGAGTTTGAGACCAGCCTGGCCAACATGGTAAAACCCCATCTCTACTATAATACAAAAAATTAGCTGGGTGTGGTGGCACACACTGGTAGTTCCAGGTACTTGGGATGCTAAGGTAGGAGGATCACTTTAGCCCGGGAGGCAGAGGTTGCAGTGAGCAACAAACACACCACTGTACTCAGTCCGGGCGACAGAGAAAGACCCTGTCCCCCCAACCAAAAAAACAAACAAATAAACAAACAAAACAAAAAGGAGAAAGACAATTAAATAACAAACTCCAGTAAAATGTGATATGCTTTGGAAATGCATACACAAATAAATAAATAAAGGAATGAATGAATGAATGAATGAATGAATAAAATGGTATAACGGAATTACACAAAGTACTCTAAGTGAACAGAAAAAGAAGGGATTAACTCACCTAGATCAGATGAAAACTCGGGGAACTTTTCACAAAGGAAATATTTAATCTGACTCTGAAGGATGAGGAGGAGTTTATAACATTTTCCAACAAAAAGAGACCCTCATAAAACCACCATTAGGGTCTTCGAATTTTCACATGGAACTTGGAGAAACATTCTATGATCAAATACCAGTGAATTTGAGTAGACACAGCCTGTCACTAAATTTAACCTTCTGTAAGTCATTCGTCTACTCTTGTCATCAGTTTTTATCTTTTGTAAGATAAGCAGATGGGGCTATTTATGAAGCTCCTTCCTGCTCTTAAAAACAAGGAATTTCCATTTGAAAGGATGAAGACCCATGGGTTGTACAGTGAATGGAAGGGTCTTTGATGCTGAGATTCTAGGTAAATGTGCAGTGTTGGCCAGGCGCAGTGGCTCATGCCTGCAATCCCAACACTTTGGGAGGCCGAGGTGGGCAGATTACATGAGGTCAAGAGTTCAAGACCAGCATGGCCGATATGGTGAAACCCTGTCTCTACTAAAAATACAAATATTAGGTGGGCGTGGTGGTGGGCGCCTGTAATCCCAGCTGCTCAGGGAGGCTGACACAGGAAAATTGCTAGAACCTGGAAGGCGAAGGTTTGCGGTGAGCTGAGATTGTGCCATTGTACTACAGCCTGGGTGACAGAGGAAGACTTCATCTCAAAAAAAAAAAAAGACGTGTTGTTGTTGCTTTGGAGAGTTGAGTATATATATTGGGAGAAACTGGTTTACCAGATATGTGAATCAGCTAGTTGCTATTGTGGACACTAAGGAAAAGAAGTAATGAGACTTCTAAGCTAAACGTGGGTCAGTTTATTCCATTGACTGAACTCATCCTGCAACTGTAGCAATGGCTGGAACCAATGTCAACTGCAGAGCCAACAGGAAATTCTTGTAACCAGATTAATTTTTTCCCAAATCCCACCATTTGAGGTTCATCTTGTTAAGTCCTTCTGATGGTCTTTTCCCCATGAGTTGAATTTTGCTTTTTCATGGTTGGGAAATCACACTTGGCCAACAAATGAGATGGAGTTAGGTGTACTAAAATATGTATACAGTTTAAAATTATCACCAGGTTCCTTTTTTACTTCTTAATTTAGTAAACAGGAGGAAAACAAACCCTATGCCACCCCTCTGTGTTGTAATCTTGTATTGAAAAGTCCTGTTGTGAAAGCAGCATGACCCATTAAGCCCTGAAGTTCAAACCACAAAAATTACTACCTTGACCTAATGATTACAATTTGTTACTGGTGCTCAGCTCCAGCAGATGAGTAAGTTCTAGCATACAGGGAGAAAATGGACTTGAAAACAGGATGGAGTAGGAGTTCACAAATGCCCACACAGCATTCCTGGAAACAAGGGCTTTGAATTCCCTGGGGATATTATTGGCCTCATTTTAAAAGACAAGGAATGAGGCTCAGAGAAGTAAAAAGACTGGCTGTGTCACATAGCTAGGAAGCGGACATGTAGGGGCTCAAAACAAATTTTTGTTAATTACCATGTTCGTTCGTTCTTTCTTTCTTTCTTCTTTCTTTCTTTCTTTCTTTTTTTTTTTTTTTTTTTTCAGACAGAGTCTTGCTCTCTTGCCCAGGCTGGAGTGCAGTGGCACGATCTTGGGTCATTGCAACCTCTGCCTCCGGGGTTCAAGCGATTCTCCCTAGTAGCTGGGATTACAGGTTTGCGCCACCACGTCTGGCTAATTTTTTGTATTTTTAGTAGAGACAGGGTTTCACCATGTTAGCCAGGCTGGTCTTAAACTCTTGACCTTAGGTGATCCACCTGCCTTGGCCTCCCAAAGTGCTGGGATTACAGGCGTGAGCCACTGTGCCTGGCCAGGAACAAGATTTATAGACAGCAAAAGGACAGTGATGTACAGAAAATGGAAGTGAAGTACAGAAACAACTGGATTGGCTGTAGCTCACTGTTTGCCTTATTTGAACACAGTTCGAACTGTTGGATACATCTGATTGGCCAAAACTCAGTGATTGCCACAGGTATGGGCTACAATCGATTTACACCTCCACTTGTTATAGTTCATGACGTACAGAAAAACCTTTAGGCTGAACTTAAATATGTAAGGAGGCAGCTTTAGGCTAAACTTGATTTAACACTGGATGAAGAAAATTTGGTACATATACACCGTGGAATACTATGCAGCTATAAAAAAGAATATCATGTGCTTTGCAGAAACATGAATGGAGCTGGAGGCCATGATCCTTAGCAAACTAACACAGGGACAAAAAACCAAATACCACATGTTCTCACTTTTAAGTGGGAGCTAAATGATGAGAACACATGGACACATGGAGGGGAACAGCACACACTGGGCCTTATTGGAGGGTGGAAGGTGGGAGGAGGGAGAAGATCAGGAAAAATAAGTAATAGGGGTATTAGACTTAATACCTGGGTGATGAAATAATCTGTACAACAAACTCCCATTACATGAGTTTACCTATATAACCAACCTGCACACATACTTCTGAACTTAAAGGTTAAATACGAATAAAATAAAACCTAAATCACATGACAAAAAGGAATGAAATGATGTGGAGCTCTGTTTATGAGCCTAAGATTGTGCTAGTATCTAGAAAACAGAATGGATTATCCAGAAAGATTTGGATAGCTATGGATATGATTATTTTACTGAATTATTTCACTAATATACAAATCTAAAGATTTGATTTAATTGCAAATCCAGTAACCTAACCTTCTTTCGTTAAAAAAAAAAAGTCACTTTGATTTGCTTACAAGAGTAAATATTGTATGAAATGAAAAAAAGAGTACATATTGGAAGATTATATTTATATGAAATTCAAAAACAGGTAAAAACTAATCTTTGGTGTTAGATGTCAGAATAGCAGTTACCCTTGGGAAGTAGTGACTAGAACAGGAGATAAGTGAGGTGCTTTCGTGGCATTGGTGATGCTCTTTTACTTGTTCTGGGCCAGGATATATGACTGTGATTGGTTTGTGAAAATTCACCAAGCTATACTCATAACCTATGCACCGTTCTGTAGGTATATTCTACATGAAAAAAAACCTCAAAAAGTAAAAATGAAATTCACACAAAGTTAAGAAACAAGCTAGCTGAAGGCTTATAGAAAGAGTTATAAATGATAACAGTAGTAGGTGACATTTACCATTGGCTTACTTAGAACCTGGTAAGTTTATGCATTAATTAATTTAATTCCTTCAACATCACAAAGTATACACAATTGTTACCCCATTCTTAGAAGGGAAACAAGGCTCAAAATCTTAATTATCTTACCCCTGACCATATAACACATAAGCACTAGAGTACATATTCAAACAGGAGCAGCCCACCTCCAGTTTAACCATCATATGTCATTTTAACCATCATATGACACCAGTTCTCCAACACTGGGAGGATGTGAGACACCCAAGGGTACTTAGATTCACAAGTTTATTCCTGTGGAAACCACTTAGAAACCCAAGAAATTGGTTAGCCAGGCACAATGGGGCCCACCTGTAGTCCTAGCTACTTGAGAAGCTAAGGCAGGAGGATTGCTTGAATCCAGGAGTTCGAGGCTGCACTGAGCGATGATAACACCACTGCACTCCAGCCTGGATGACCTTGTCTCTGAAAAAGAAGAAAGAAAGAAAGAAAGAAAAGGAAGGAAGAGAAAGAAAGAAAGAAAGAAAGAAAGAAAGAAAGAAAGAAAGAAAGAAAGGGAGGGAAGAAGGGAGGGAGGGAAATGAAGGAAGAAGGAAGAGCAAGAAAGAAAGAAAGGCAGAGAAAGAAAGAAAAAGGAAGAAATAATAAAACCTAAGAAATTTGAATAAATTTCTTAAAATTACCTCTGGAAGAAAACAAAATGTTTAAACAAAAACTCAGTGTTCACTGAGATGGAGAAAGTCTGTTTATAACAATTTAAGGAGCCACACAGAAAATCACAAGGGCTATAACTTCCTGCTTGCCGAAGGCACCTTTTGGATGAATTGCTGCTTATATCACTGCATGGCAACTGGAGAAGACGTGGATTGATGTAGTCGTTCTCAGGAAGTTAGAGGACTATTAACATCAGCACGGGATTCCTGATGATGTGTTGAAGGGTGGTTGGCACCCGCAAAAGGAAAGGTGATATGTTTCATATTTTATGATACGTTTTGTCACTCGAGGGAATTTAGAAGTGGAGGCACTTGATAGTGAAAATGGAAGCCAACTTTCTCTTTTTGTCACTTGCATTATTTGGGATGTTTTGAGTTGGAAAAAAAAAAAATAAGCAGAGACTGAATCTGTCCACTAAAGGAGAAGGGAGAACTGGGTTGGAGCCAAGAAATGGGCAGAGTGAGAAGCAAGGCTGGGAACCAGATATTTGCTCAGTTTATTTGCTTCCTCTCTCTTGTTAGCTATTGAGTTTTCATTACAGTGTGCTCACTTCTTTCTTCAAGTCTTCACTGTCAGTGTCTTGCAAACTGCTGAACACCACTGGATCCCTCATTCCTAAAGCAGAAGTGGCTTGACTGAATGTCATCGTAGTGGGAAACACACACATTGGGCAGACCCCACCATTGCAGGCTACCTCAGTAGATATCGTCTGCAAAGACAGCCTGTGCCTGCATGGTGAGATCTATCCCTGCTCAAGGAGCAGCTCACTTTAGCTTCCCTAAGTGGAGATAATGGGCAGGTTAATGCCAACGGGCAGAGAAGAAGGGCATGGTGGTGACCCTATCAACATGCTCGAATGCTGGCATCAAACAGAGGATGCTTGAAGCTTTGGTGTGGTGAAGCCAGTGGAACTTTTTGAAATCTCTTGGGAAGGTTTATGCCAATGATACCCTACCTAAACCCCATCTCACATTTTCTTGGTTGAAACCGTGAGCCTATTTTCTTCTTCCCTCCTTTTCTTCTTTAAATCCTTCCTTTATTACTTCCTTTGCTCCTTCATTCAACAGATACCTGTCATGTTTTGGAGGGGAGGCCTAGCCTGAAAGAAGCTAGATTATGTTTATCTCTGAGAATATGACTTGTGTAGGCATCTCAGGTTTGTCAGTACAGTGGTTGACCTACATGTATTTATTAGCAGGATCTTTCAAGAAAAAAAAAAAAGAGGTGCTCCAATTATTTATTGCTAAGTATCAAAACAGCCCCAAACTTAGTGGCATGAAAGAATGGCATTTTAATATGCCTATGATTCTATGGATCAGGAATTTGAAAGCCCATGTCCATGTCCCGCAATGTCTAGGGTAACGAAGCCTGGAGATGGTTGGAATGGCTCACCTGGGGCTGTATATCTGGAGCCTCCGTTCTTCACCATGTGGCATCTGCTGAAACCGCATATGCAAGAGAACTACTTCACTCATATGCATGGTGTGTGGGCTGAAGTGGCTGGAACACATGGGGTCTGACTGGCACTGCTTCTCCTCCGTATGACCACATGGACTTCCCCCCATTATGGCGGTCTTATGTTACTCAACCCAGAGACTCCTGCCCAGGCCCATGGAGAGAGCAGAAGCTGCTGGAGCTCTGATGATGTGGGCCAAACTGGGATGTTCTGTGGCTCAGATGGCAAAGCAGCAAAGAGGTGGCGTGATTTTATTCACCTCCTGCATGAATTCACAGTTACACAATGTGGCTCTAGCACCATAAGGACTATAAGTAATAATCTAATCTTGAGAACACAGAAGATAGCATGCTGGTGTGATTGCACTGATAACCTCAGCCAGCTCAGGCAGAATAAACAACACGGGCTAGCAGTGCAGGACAAGAACAGCACATTGCACCTTCCTTAGTGACCACAGCTAATAGCCTGATTAATGAGGCACAGATGAAACAACTTTGGGGCATTCCCAGAAATAAAGTGGGGACATTCTAAAGGGGCTGGAGGTTCTATGTAAGTAGTTGAAGCAAAACTTTAGTGAAATGTGGATATTTAATCTCATATAAACCCACGTGTATGAACTGGTTTGTGAAGATGCAAATTACACTTTACAAAACTTTTAGTTCAAGCTTTGTATTTAATGACCTCACCCTCCTGGGTTTAGTATCTAATTGGAAAAATAAAATTAATATACAATAAATAATGGCGTAAGACAACGTAACAGCTGTCACCAGGGAGCCCTGAATAAATGACTCAAACATTAAGTTTTATAGGGATAAGCTCCAAGAAAGAAGACATTCTGAGAGATGGAAAGAACAGCGGGCCTCCTGGAAGCTGGAAATTTGATCTGTGCTTTGGAAGGTGGTACAATTAAGTTAGGCAGACAATGAAAGAAATCTCAAAACTAGAAATATTTTTGAAAGACTTTTGGCTTTGTGGGACTAATCTTTCCTTTAATATCTAAATGAAACAACTCATAAGAACAACTATTTTTTCCCAAGCATTTTTAGTTTTTAAACCTTAACCTTTGTTAGCGTGTGATGTCTAGAACTCTGGAGTTTGAAGACATGTGGGAAGTCTAAATATGGTTATAAGAGAGGATTAAAAAATCAAAAGTAGAGGAGGTAATTTAGAGTGGCTGTTTACTTACGTCTCTTCCTGAACTTGAAGGGAAATAATGTAGACCAGGGTTGGCCAGATAGTAAGTACTTTTTGACGTTGTTGGTCATACAATTTTTATAGCAACTACTCAACTCTGTTGTTGTAGCCAGGAGCAATCATAAACAAGGCATAAACAAATAAGCATGGCTATAACTGTGTTCCAATAAAACTTTATTTACAAAGCCAGGTGGCAGGCTGGATTTGGCCCATGAACCATATAGCTTGCTGACCTCCACTCTAGATGTTCAATTTATTCCATCAATGTTTAGTGAAATCTACACTGCGTTAATCATTGTGAATAAGAACATGGGATAAAAGTTGTTTGCTCAAGCTGGGCACAGTGGCTCATGGCTATAATCCCAGCACTTTGGGAGGCCAAGGCAGGCAGATCACCTGAAGTCAGGAGTTCAAGACCAGGCTGGCCAACATGGCGAAACCCCGTCTCTACTAAAAATACAGAAATTAGCCAGGTGTGGTGGTGGGCACCTGTAATCCCAGCTACTCTGAATGCTGAGGCAGAAGAATTGCTTGAATCTGGAGGGGGGAGGTTGCCCTGAGCGGAGATCGCACCACTGCACTCCAGCCTGGGCAACAGAGTGAGACTCTGTCTCAAAAGAAAAAAAAAAAAAAAAAAGGTTTTTTGCTCAGCAGGCGTTTACTGTAGGCTGATTGTGTGCTTGGTGCTGTGCCAGTCAAGTGAAATCTAATATTGAACAGATAAATATGATCCTCCCCTCACAGAAAGCTTCCAGCCTAGGAGTAAAAAGCCTGGAGATGGGGATGGAAGCTATCACAGGATCTAACCCAGTCTTGGGAGATGAAGAAACCAGAAATGTCTTTCCTGAGGAAGGGATGTTCAGTCTGAGATTGGAAGAAGCTTGTTCTTAGCACAGACAGGTTATAAAAGTGGGGGATGGGGGGTAAGGAAAGTCAAGAGTAATGTTCCATATAGAAGAAACACCCATTTCAAAGCACAGAAGGGAGGGTGTCTTTCTTTAAAGAAACAGAAAAATTCATTATGGCTGAGGCAGCCTGATTAATGAAGCCAGAATGAGACAACCCTTCAACCCAAGATGGAATTGGAGGGCTGACTGGGAGCCCACCAACATCCCCAGAAACGCACAAATGCCCCTGACCCTCAGCATGTGCACATTTCTTCTGCAGTATCAGGGCATTTAATAATCAGCCTTGTTTAGGAACAGCTGAGATTCTGCAGATGACAAACACTATGAAATCCTCTCACGTAGACATTGATTCCACTCAAGAGATGATGGTGTTACAGCTGCTCCCAGTGAAACAGCTAGATTTTGCTTCAGGGGAAAGCAGTGATCCAACTTGGACTCTTCACACACACCATGCAAGGAAAAAGTCCATTTCCACATCATTTTCAACACTAATTAAACTGGCACCAATTAATGCAAACCCAGGGAGCACTTGAAGTGATCCTTGGCCCTTTCCCTTCAATAAAAATATGCAGTTGGCTGAAAATCTTCATCCCTCAGGCCAGGTAAGAGAGGATCTGCTGCATTCAGATGTCCTAGAGACAGTGCCATTTCTTCTCTGTGTTATTACTGACAACAAGTACTTTCTGCATTCCATATAATTCCAATATACCATCCTTGGGCTCTGTATTAATCCGTTTTCATACTGCTGATAAAGACATACCTAAGACTGGGAAGAAAAAGAGGTTTAATTGGACTTACTTCCACATGGCTGAGGAGTCCTCAGAATCACGGCAGGAGGTGAAAGGCACTTCTTACATGGCTGCGGCAAGAGAAAATGAGGAAAATGCAAAAGCGGAAACCCCTGATAAAACCATCAGATCTCGTGAGACTTATTCACTACCACGAGAACAGTATGGGGGAAACCACCCCCATGATTCAAATTATGTCCCACTGGATCCCTCCCACAACACGTGGGAATTACGGGAGCTACAATTCAAAATGATATTTACATAGAGACACAGAGCCAAACCATATCAGGCTCTAATAAACTAAGATGCAAACTTCATCCAATAGAACAAAGTAAACACTCGGTAAATTTTAATTTATGTTATTTTGTTGTACATAAAAGAACCCAATACAATATTTGACACACAGTAAGTATCAACAAATATTAGTCCTCTTCCCCTTCTTCCAGGCCATTCTAGTCTTCAACTCTCGCCTGAAATCTCATAAAACCTCTTATGTGCCGTATTTTCCCAAACGAACCCCAGGTTGGGGTAAATGCTTCCAGCCACACTAAAAGAAATGTCTGATCAGCAGGATGTGGAGGAGATGCTAACTCCCTGGTGACGAGCACAGGAAATGCCCATGTGGTGATCTAAGCCCTTTGTGGGGCTCTTTTCTGCCTGCATCCTCTAATATAAATGGTTGGTTTTGCAGAACCAGCTTTGAATGCATATACCCAATCACTACACAAGTGGGGCTGGTCAGCTTTTCTTGCCTCTGTGGCCACAGGAGAGAGCACTCTCAAAAACACAGGTCACCTCCAAGGACCAACCCACTAGTAAAATACGGGCTGATGTCTGATGGCAAATGCTCCCCATGGAGCCAGCACAGACGTTCAGTGAGGTTCTGAGGATGTAACAGGCTTCCAGGCTAAAGCACAAAGTAGCAAATATGTTCCTGTCCTTGCTACAAGTGTCAGGATTTTTTTTAAAAAGTTAGCTTTTGAATGTTGAAGGTGTTCAAAAATATTTATTAATGCCATCAACATTCACATAGCCTGGAGAAAACTACATTGGCACTGACTGATATAAGACAATTGGGTTAGGCTGGGCGTGGTGGCTCACGCCTGCAATCCCAGTGCTTTCAGAGGCTGAGGCAGGTGGATCACTTGAGGTCAGGTGTTCAAGACCAGCCTGGCCAACATGGTGAAACCCCATATCTACAAAAAATACAAAAATTAGCTGGGCATGGTGGTGCATGCCTATAGTCCTAGCTACTTGGGAGGCTGAGGCAGGAGCATTGCTTGAACCTGAGAGGCGGAGGTTGCAGTGAGCTGAGATCACTCCACTGCATTCCAGCCTGGGTGAAAGAGTGAGACTCTGTCTCAAAACAAGCAAACAAAAACAAAGAAACAAACAAACAAAAACCACCACCACCAACAACAACAAACAATTGGGTTAAAAAGTTACATCTGAATGTTGATCCTGTAATTTTCATGACCTTGTGAGTGATCTTAGTGAGATTCAGTCCCCAACTTTGTGTCTCCATTTCTTCATCTTTCTGATGACAGTCTTATTGCACGTGAGAGCTAAGATTCCTCCTAACTCTAAAATGAAAGGTTCCTGTTGTATCTTTGGAGAAAGGAGGAAAGAGACCTGGACTCAAAGTTACAGAACTTGGATTCCTATCCTAATTTTACCACTAATCAGGTGCATGGCCTTGCACAAATAATTTAGTGTCTCTAAGAATCCAGCTGCCTTACCTTAAAATGAGAGGAAGGAGCTTGATCAGCTTTAAGTTTTATGAGTCAGTGACTTGAAGATGGTATTGCTCTGGGCATCTTCTCTGAACAGTGGCATCCAGGAGCCCCAGAGGTCAGATATCTGAATGTTTGCCTGAGAAGGGTGAAGGCTTCCATTTTCCAGGCAGTACAGAAATTGTCTACTTACTTTGTATAGAAACCACCAGCCTCTGGCCATCTGACATGTGCCTTGTATTTACCCTGGAGATTGTTTTCTTTATTTTTGTTTTATTACAAAAGGGAGATAAGTTCAAAGGAAGAGAAAAGCAAAAAGAAGAAATAACCCCTGTAATCTACCTTATCCCCCAAAGTTACCAAGAGTTCAATTTCATTTTATAACCTCTGTACCTGTTTTCAGTATCTCCCAGAGAGATCCATCGTTTATCCAAATCATCCCTAAGTTCTTCAGCTTTCGGGGACTAATCTTTCTCTAATATCCAAATAAAACAACTCATTTCCCCTGTATTATTTCTCTCTTGCTGCATAACAAATTATCGTACATTTTGGAGCTGATAACAACACCCACTCACAGTTCTATATGTCTGTGTGCATGGCATCCCTGGGTCCTCTGCTCAGGTCTTACAAGGCTAAAATAGAGGTGTCAGTAAGGCTGTGTTCCAACCTGTAGTCTCTGGAGATAAATCCACTTCCAAACTCATTCAGACTGTTGAATTCAGTTCTTCGCAACTGCAGGACTGAGGTCCTGTTTCCTTTCTAGCTGTCAACCAAAGGCTGCTCTCAGCTCCAAGAGTCCACCTGCATCCTTGCCACATTTTGCCATCACCCCATTATCAAGCCAACAAGGACGCATTGAGTTCTCTTCATGCTTCTACTATCTTTATGTCAGGAAGAGCTCTGTCCCTTTTAAGGACTCATCTGATTAGGTCAAGTCCACCCAGGTAATATCTCTTTTGATGAATTTGAAGGCAATTGATTTGTAACCAAACCATAGAAGCCATATCCAATCCCATTCACTGGCCCCACACAGTCCCAAGAGAGGGGATTCTATACAGTATGTACAGGAAGGGGCAGGAATTGTGGAGGGTCTCTTAGAATTTTCCTAACTCACGCCAATTCTGCATTACTGCAGGAAATCCAGTCCTCTCCTGAATATCTCACTAGGAAGTAATCTGTTACAGTGCTCCGCATTGAGCTGGTGCTCAAAAAGCAACTGATAAATGAATCAAAGTGCTCCTGAATGTAATGACCTTGTGGCCAGCCCCTCTCATTTGCTACTCCAATGTTGCCCACTTCTTGGCCACTTCTGGCCTTATCATCACATTCCAGGCTTCTCTGCCTGTCTCTTCTGCTCCAAACCCCTAGGCATCAGCCCTCCAAGGCAACACTAGCAGAAGGTCAATGCCTGACTGCAGTAAGATTGGGAGAGGAAAAGGCCAATGAAGGCAATCACAAAACAGGGAAAAATGAAATCATGCGAAACTGGGTACCAGGCATCACTACTCCTTAAGTCCAAATCATATCCCATCAGAAGTCCCTTACTGGTAATCTCTCACCTTAGATGAGAGCTCAGAAAACTTTTATAAATATGTTAGATTTTGCAGGCCATAATGTCTCTGTTGCAGCTATTTAACTTTCACCTGTAATGCAAAAGCAGTCATATATGATATGTAAAGAAATCGGCATGGCTATGTCTCAGTTAAAATTTATTTATAAAATAAAGCATAGACCAGAATCAGCCTTTGATTGCTTCTGGCTTAGACCCTGGCTGCTTTGAGGCTTTGGCCTATTCTCCCAGAATGGAGTCTTCAGGTATCTTTGTTTCTTTACCTTCCCAGATGAAGGAAACTTGTCCCAGGCCAGGAGAGGAAAGTGAAATCATCATAACATCCAAATAAACTCTTCATTCAAAGAGAACCACTCCATATATATACCATGGAATACTATGCAGCCATAAAAAGAATGATATCATGGCCTTTGCAGCAACATAGTTGCAGCTGGAGGCCATTATCCTAAGCGAATGAATGCAGAAAAAGAAAATCCAATACCACATGTTCCCGCTTATAGGTGGGAGCTAAACAATTGGTATACATGGGCATAAAGATGGAAACAATAGACATTGGTTACTTCAAAAGCAGGGAGGGGCTGGGTGCGGTGGCTCACACCTGTAATCCCAACACTTTGGGAGGCCAAGGTGGGCAGGTGGCTTGAGGTCTGAGACCAGCCTTGCCAACATGGCAAAACCCCATCTCTCCTAAAAATACAAAAATTATCCAGGCATGGTGGCATGTTTCTGTAGTCCTGGCTACTCAGAAGGCTGAGGCAAGAGAATTGCTTGAACCCAGGAGGTGTAGATTGCAGTGAGCTGAGATTGCACACCTGCACTCCAGCCTGGGGGACAGAGTGAGACTTCGTCTCAAACAAAAACAAAAACAAAAACAAACATAAATAAGCAAAAGCAGGGAGGGAAGAATGGGGGTAAGGGCTGCAAAGCAACTTACTGGGTACTATGTTCATTGTTTGGGTGAGGGGTTTTCTAGAAGCCTCAGCATTATGCAGTACACTTGTGAAACAAACCTGCACATGTAACCTCGATCTAAAATAAAATAAAAATAAATACCTTTTTAAAGAGAAAGAACCACTCATTCACATGAACATAAAAAAGAATTTTAACTTCCTGTTGTCCTGAACTTTCTCATTATGGATTTTGCACTACCTTGGAAAAACTCATTTGAGAGTTGTTGTTATTTGCTTGTTTGTTTCTTCCTAGAGAAGATCCCCAAGCCACAGGAAGACCCCAGAGAAACTCTGATATTGTAGTTGTTATTGTGGCTTTGCCTGATCCTGCAGGCCTAGATGGAGTTCTTGGGGGCTGCCCAAGGTCAAGTACTTGTGCTTTGCTTCCTATCAGTCATTCTGTAGGGTAAGCTAACGAACAGGATACAGACAACACAGAAGAGTTATCTTCCCCTTTCTGAGCCCACTCTGAAGGTCCCTGCTTGCCTTCTTCTTTTTCCTTCCTTTTGTAATAGGAACTTCACAGTTCAAAGCCTTCTGCGGAGCGTTTGACAGAAAATGTAGTTTAAGCTGCAACTTGCTGTAATCATAATAGCTGCCGTTTATTGGGAGCTTACTACACGTCAGGAACCTTGCCAAGTGTTTTATATGTGTTATCTCATTTAATTCTTACAACAATTTTATGAGATAGGCTCCATTCCTTTTTCCATTTTATGCACAGAAAACTGCAGTGTCAAGAGGTTAATCAGCTTCCCTAGGTACACGGAGCCAGAAAGTGGTGGAGTCTATTCGGAATGCAGATCTCTCTCACTCCAAAAGGAGTTCTCCCAAAGATGACACCAAAGAGCATCTGCATCTGGGAGATAGAGCCCCCCCGGGAGGCACTGTCTGTGTACCTTTCCCCTGCCATCAGGGTGATGGAAGTTTATGGCCCACCTCATAGAGGGCACCACAGAGAATCTTGACATTCTTTTTAGACCAAGGCCACTTAATAAAGTACTTCTATTGATCGTTCAAAGTAAATAAGTTCAAGACAGGCTAGAGGGCTTAATTTCAGACAGAACAATACATTAAGAGGAAGCAAAGGCCACATGGCTAACTTAATAAAGCTTCTTCACTTAGGGTGTCTTTCAGATCACATCAAAAAATAACACTGAAATTGAATGGCTGTACATAAATAAGTCAGAATTGACATCATCCTCACCTCGCAGTGTGGTTTATGAATGGCGTTGACAGTAATTAAACACTTCTCAGCTGCAAGTATCACCAAGCATTCTATTTACATTATCATACTTAATTTTCACAATAATTCTCTGCATTAGTCAGGACAGTCTAGGCTATGCTGCAGTAACAGGCAACCCCCAAATCCTGGAGGCTTAAAATTGGAAAGGCTTATTTCTCACTCATGCCGATTGTCTACTATAGTCAGCTGGGGAATTTGCTACTCTGGGACCAGGCTAGCAGAATATTCTGGAATGTTTTATCAGGAACGTTCCTAATTGGTATCTGAAACATTGTTGGCTGGCATTGCAAGAGGGGAAAGGGAGCTCTGGAGAGCATATGACTTCAACAATTAAATGCTAAGCTTAAAATGTCACATGTTGCTTTTGTACAAACTCATCAGCCAGAGTCACACATCAAAGAGGAAGAAATAAAATATTTGCTCTAAGGCAAATGTCATCCTTATCCTGCCTTTTATAAAAGAGGAAAGAGAAGCTAAGGCGCTTATCCAAGGTTATGCAGCTAGATGAATGGTTGAGGCAAGATTTGACTTTCTGACTTGACTCTTCACCCTCTCTGTTACAGATGGAAGTGTAAGCAGGTTTCTACAGTATAAAAGAAGATTAAAACGCAACAGCGTTTTAAACAAAAATTAAAGCTCAAAAGAACTGTAGGGAATGAACAATTCTAATTGGGAGGTGAAAGATTTAAAAAAGAAAAAAACAAAGCCTTATGGAAGACATGTGGCTTGAGTTGAATGATGAAAGACAGGAAGGACATTCCAGGAAAAAGTAGAGGGAAGTGGAGGCATAGAGAGGGAAGAACAGAGGATAAGTTGGGACATGAATGACAGTGTGGCTGGAGAGAGAGAGGGAACTTGAGAGAAAGAGATGAGTAGAGACAGAGCAGGAAATGAGGCAAAAAGTGGACTGGCAACAGACAACAGGTTTTATTCTCCTAGCTGTAAGGAGAGGCAAACAGGGTATTATTCCAGAATAACTGAAACCCACAACTAGAAAATGCACTGAAACACAAACCCACTCAATAATGAGTCAAAAGCCTTATCTTCTATAGAATCACAGTAGTCCTAGAGTTCTATAGAGTGCTTGGCACATTGTAGATGTTTGATAAATATTTAGTGCGCATTGAATGATTTCCAGAAGTGTATATGAGGTTTAGAGTTTGCTCCGAGGACAAAACAGAAAGAACTACGAAAGATCTAAGCATAAAGGAAGCCCTGCAAAGAATTTTCTAGATTGAATTTGTCACTGAAGACACAGAACATCAACATACTGGCAAACATCCAAGCCAATAAGAAGATGCAAACTGTGTGGTCAAGGTTTAACTAGTCTTGTGATGAAAGGGACTGCCATATGGAATTGTTTTTATTTGATGTGGGTAATTTTCTGTGGAAGAGCATCCTTCTAACCTAGCATAATGAAGCTGATTATTTGTGCTTAGAATAACTAGCAAGAAAAACAAAGAAAGAGAGAGAGAGAGAAATTCATTCAAAAACATTGGAGTTAAGTTACATCCTTGGCAGAATTTCATCAGTGGAGCCCTCCTGGATGGATGACCAAAAAGCTGTCAAGGGCTGGCTTGTCAAATACATTGACCAAGAGCTCAAAAAAATTGGGTTTTATAGACACAAACTCTAAGTGGAGAGAGAATTCTGCTCTGGGAAACTTGGTGATCTCCAACCTTGAAGAGAGTCATAAAACCTCCTGATGGATAGCTTCCTTGAAGTGGGTCATTCTTTTCATTTCATGCCCAGATGAATTCTGCACACTAAGAAGAAACTTAGAAGACCTAAACATTGGATAAATAGTGCTCAGGGAAGAGAAGTTATTTTATTAATGAAGGGTCTTGTCTGTTGGGCTGATGATCTTGGAATATATCCTGAGACTAGTGGTGAACATTCCTTAAAAGGGGACACTCGAATTTTATTTTATTGTTTTTTTTTTTTTTTTTTTTTTTGAGTCAGAGTCTCACTCTGTTGCCCAGGTTGGAGTGCAGTGGTGTGATCACTCACTACAACCTCCACCTCCCAGATTCAAGTGATTCTCCTGCCTCAGCCTCCCGAGTAGCTGGGATTACAGGTGCATGCCACCAGGCCTGACTAATTTTTGTGTTTTTTAGTAGAGACAGGGTTTTGCTATGTTGACCAGGCTGATCTCAAACTCCCAGCCTCAAGTTATCTGCCCGCCTCAGCCTCCCAAAGTGCTGGGATTACAGGCGTGAGCCACCAAACCCAGCTAAATTTTAGAAAGATCACTAGGCAGCTGGATGGAAGATGGATGATGGGAAGGTTTTGCAGTGGCGATGGCACTGAAGGTTGATAGCAATAGACCAGGTGAGAAATAACGAAGATCTCAATTTTAGTAGTAATGATAGGAATATAGAGGAGCAAACTTATATTAATTTGCTAGGGCTACCATAACAAAATACCACAAACTGGGTGGCTTAAATAAGAGAAATGTATTGTCATACAGTTTTGAAGGCTAGAAGTGCAAGCCAACAGAGTTGGTTTTTTCTGCGGGCTGTAAGGGAAAATGTGTTCCATGCCTCTCTCACAGCTCTCTGTGGTTTGCTGGCATCCCTTGTCTCCTGCTTCATTACCCTGATCTCTGCCTTCCTCTTCACATAGTGTTTTCCTGGGTGTCTTCACATCGTCTTCCTTCTTTGCATGTCTGTCCCTATGTCCAAATTTCTCCTTTCTATAAGGACCCCAGTCATATTGGATTACAGGCCCTCCCTACTCCAGCATCACTTCTTCTTAACTAATTATATCTGCAAAGTCTCTATTCCAAATAAGGTCACACTGTGATGACCTGGAGTTTAGGAATTCAACATAGGAATTTGGGGGGGTACATAAATCATGACAGGACCTATTTCAAAAGTATGTTGGAGTTATAGTTAAAATGACTTGATAACTAATTGAATGTGCTTGGTTATTTATGAATTAAGACAGTTTGCAGATGATGTATCAGCATATAAAGATGATATTTGCCGTTTACCAAAGGATAAACAATAGCGACAATGTCCTTGTTATGAGCTAAATTGTGTCTCCCCCAAATGTATATGTTGAAGTTCTAACCCTTAGTATCTCAGAATGTGACTATATTAGGAGATTGAGTCTTTAAAGAGATAATTAATGTTAAATGGGATCCTTAATGTAGGTCCCAATACAACGTGATTAATGTCCTTGTAAGGAGGAGAAATTAGAACACTGACACACCCAGAAGAAAGGCCATGTGAAATCAGAGGGAAAAGACAGGCATCTATAAGTCCAAGAGAAAGAACTCAGAAAAAAGTAACCCTGCTGACACCTTGATCTCAGACTTCTTGTCTCTAGAACTGTGAGAAAACAAATTTGTGTTGTTTCAGCCACCCAGTCTGTGATACTTTGTTAAGGCAGCCCCTAACTGATGAATACAGTCCTTAATAATCTAATGACAGTCATTTGAGTATTGTGGGGACCAGTGCAGGAGACAAAACTTTGGAAGTGGAAACCATCCCGTGTCTCCATGTAACTTGATTCTTACGTATTTAGGGACAAATTTCATGTTGCCTTTTGGAATCTGATGATTTGCAAACTCTGGTGGGCCTGAAGCTCAGAGGAAGAAGCATTTATAAGACACTCCACTGTAACAAGTCCTAGTATCCTAAACACTACCAAGTTGTTTGCCCCTGGCACCCTTACCCTGTGGGTTTTCAGATGTAATGTCTGCTCGACATTACATCTGATGAAAGAATACTTTATCTTTCATCAGGAGGGAAAATAAGTTGGATGGAAAAGAGGATTAGACAGACCAGGCATGGTGGTTTATTCCCATAATCTCAGCATTTTGAGAGTCTAAGGTAGGAGGATCACTTGAGGCCGGGAGTTTGAAAGCAGCCTGGGCAATATAGCCAGAACCCATCTCTAAAAAAAAAAAAAAAATTTTGTTTTGATTAGCTGAGGGTGGTGGAACATGCCTGTAGTCCCAGCTACTTGGGAGGTCAAGGTGGGAGGATCTCTTGAGCCCAGGTGTTCGATGCTACAGTGAGCTATTATTGTGTCACTGCACTCCATCCTGGGCAACAGACCTAGTTTCTGTTTCTAGAAAAAAAAAAATAGAAAGATGTATATTTTGAAAATGGAGGTTGTTGACTGTTCTGACATT
The DNA here is from genome assembly GCF_028858775.2 of Pan troglodytes. Lineage (NCBI taxonomy): Eukaryota > Metazoa > Chordata > Mammalia > Primates > Hominidae > Pan > Pan troglodytes. The sequence goes on from NC_072416.2 coordinate 16,075,944, forward strand.
GCTAACTACTGCAGAAGCAGAGAAGGTCTCCTCAGGAGATATGATTGAGCAGAGGCTGTTTGGGAAACCTCTTCAGCTAGTTGAGGGAAATCTCCTACACATCCTCCAAGACCCATCTCAGATTACCCTAACTGAGGAAGCCTGCCCAGATAAGCTGCATGGTCCACCCTAAATTCAGCTCCTTGAATTTGACCTCCCCTCATCCCACACACAAAACCTTTACTGCTTAGGTGCCTTTTTCTCCAACTAAATGGTGAGCTCTTCTAAAACAGAAACTCAGTTGTTCACCTCTGTAGCCACGGACCCCATCATCATGTCTTGGAGTGGGCAAATACTCAGATGGGTCGAATAGGGAAAAAAATAACTGATGGCCAAAAGCAATTTCTATTGAAGTTCATTACCTATAAACTTCCAGTTAAGGAAATTTCCATTGAACTCAAATATGTGATGCTTTCTTGCTTATATTTTTCAACATGCAACTTATTTTTATCAAGGCCTTATCAGGCTAAATGGCCAGCATCAAAACAACAGCTTGAAGCAAGAAAGGGAAAAACAAACAAACATTTGGTCCACTGTTTTCTTGTCTTTTTATTTTTTTTCCAACACAATGCCCAGTGGTCCATTTTGTAGTTTACACGATTTTTCTCAATGATGGATTAATCTGAGAATCCACTGACCTCAACAGTAGCTTCTGGACTGACTCAGCTCCCTGCCTTCTCATAGTGAGTGCTTAGACAAACATCTGCTGGAGAATTAAGACCTGTAAGAAAATATGTATTTAATTTGAATAACAAAATAGGCCGGGCAAGTGGCTCACGCCTGTAATCCCAGCACTTTAGGAGGCTGAGGCGGGCGGATCACCTGAGGTCAGGAGTTCGAGACCAGCCTGGCCAAAATAGAGAAACCTCATCTCTACTAAAAATACAAAAATTAGCCAGGCTTGGTGGCACACGCCTGCAGTCCCAGCTACTCAGGAGGCTGAGGCAGGAGAATCTCTTAAGCCCCGGAGGCAGAGGTTTCAGTGAGCTGAGATCATGCCGTTGCACTGGAGCCTGGTTGACAGAGTGGGACTTCATTTCAAAACAAACAAAAAAGCTTAAATAACAAAATGAAAATAACCTGTCTTCATGTCATACCCAGACTTGTAAATTCTGTTATGAATTTCTAGGCTATAATCTCTGATAGGTAAAAAGTCACCCAACCAATTGAAAAGGCTGGTAAGTCCACCCTCATTCCTCTTATCTGTATACTTCCAAGTTCAGAAGATATAGGATATCTGTATTCTTTGTCCCTTTTAGCATAGATGCCTGTTCCCCAGGAACACTGGGCAGGTGACTATTTGCAAGCCTGTAAATAAATAAAATTGCAAATCTGGAATGGAGGGTGAGAATTACTTTCTAAAAATGACTTGTGGTGATGTGTTGAGAAAGAAGAGAATTGGAGGCCAATGAGCTGTGAAATGATTCAAATGGAGGGTGATATTCTAAAGTATTCCAGAGTTTGCATTCTAGACAAGGCTCCAGCGTCATAGAAAAAATAGTTATCCACAAAAATTGACACAACCCAAATTTAACAGTAGATTTCTTAGATTTCTTTTAGTTTGTTTTTGCTTTTTTTTTTATGGCAGTCATTTCAGTTCAAGTCCACAAACAAATATTGTGGACCTACTATGTTCAAAGCACAGGAGTGAAAGGCATATAAGTGATTATAATATAATTTTGGTATCAAGATGTTAACAGAGTAGTATGCAGCCATAAAAAAGAATAAGTTCATGTCCTTTGCAGGGACATGGATGAAGCTGGAGGCCATTATCCTTAGCAAACTAACACAGGAACAAGAAAACAAATACTACATGTTCTCGCTTATAAATGGGAGCTAAATGATGAGAACACATGGACACACTGAAGGTAACAACATACCCTGGGGTCTATCAGAGGGTGGAGGGTGAGAGGAGGGAGAGGATCAGGAAAAATAACTAATGGGTACTAGGCTTAATGCTTAGGTGATGAAATAATCTGTACAGCAAACCCCCATGACACAAGTTTACCTGAGTAACAAACCTGCACTTGTAACCCTGAACTTAAAATAAAATTTTTAAAAAATGCTATATTAAAGCTTGAAAATGAAAAAAAAAAGACAATTAAAATTGTGTTTATAATAGGGATAGTCATAGTTACAACTTATTAATGCTTACCGTGTTCTTCTGGAAAAATCAGTAGTGCAGAGTGGCAAGATGATAAACACACGAGGCAATAAGCCTCCAATTAAACTTCAGATCCACCATTTAACTCACGGTGTGACTTTGAGAGATTTCCTCAATCTGTCTGCATCTCAGTTGCTCATCTGTAAATCTGAAGTAACCAAAGTATTAAAAGAGTTATTGTGAAAATCAAATGGGTTAATACACATAAAGTACTTAGAAAAATGTAGTTAGTGCTGTGTGTGTTAGTTATAATTGCTATTATCTCTATGTGCATGAGATACATCACATATATTGTATTTTGGGGCAAACTGCTATTATCCTTATTTCATGGGTGAAGAAAGAGGTTAGAGAGATTAATTAATGTGTTCAAGGATACAGAGCAAGTAAGGGTTAAAGCAAGGATGCAAATCTCAACCTGCCTCTAAGATTCATGTTCTTACCACCACATGTCACTGCATACAAGGTAAGAATAATATAACACAAAAGGAAATATGTGAAAAAGGAGGTATTGGGTAAAAACTCTGGGAATGCAAGGGGAAATGGATAGATTCATAGAAGAGGTAGCATTGGAACTGAGCTTGGAGGAAGGATTCGTCCACTGACTAACCCTTGTATCCCCAGGATAGGCAGCCCTGGTGTGCTTTGGCTTTGACCATCTATTGTCTGATTTTTGTCAGCTTGGTGATATTGCTTGTGTGTATTAGTCAGGGTTCCCTAGAGGGACAGAACTAATAGGATAGATGTATGTATAAAAGACAGTTTATTAAGGAGTATTGACTCACACGATCACAAGGTGAGGTCCCATAATAAGCTGTCTGCAAAGCTAAGTAACAAGAAACCCAGTACGAGTCCCAAAACCTCAAAAGTAGGGAAGCCAACAGTGCAGCCTTCAGTCTGTGGTCTAAGATCCAAGAGTCCCAAAGCTGAAGAACCTGGAGTCCAATGTTCAAAGGCAGGAAGCATCCGGCATGGGAGAAAGATGGAGGCCAGAAGACCCAGCCAGTCTAGTCTTTCCACATTCCTCTGCCTGCTTTTATTCTGGCCATGCCGGCAGCTGATTAGATTGTGTCCACCCAGACTGAGGTTAGGCCTTCCTTTCTCAGTCCACTGACTCAGATGTTCATCTCCTTTGACAGCACCCTTGCAGATGCACCCAGGAACAATACTTTGCATCCTTCAATCCAATCAAATTGGCGCTCAATATTAACCATCACACTGTGTTAGACAAGCCTTTTTTTTTTTTTTTTTTTTGAGACCAAGTTTCGGTCTGTCACCCAGGCTGGAGTGCAGTGGCGCGATCTCGGCTCACTGCAAGCTCCGCCTCCCAGGTTCACACCATTCTCCTGCCTCAGCCTCCCGAGTAGCTGGGACTACAGGCGCCCGCCACCAAGCCCGGCTAATTTTTTTGTATTTTTAGTAGAGATGGGGTTTCACCGTGTTAGCCAGGATGGTCTTAATCTTCTGACCTCGTGATCCGCCCACCTCGGCCTCCCAAAGTGCTGGGATTACAGGCATGAGCCGCCGTGCCAGGCCTAGAAAAGCTATGTTTTATACATAGTAAGTACTCAATAATTCTCATTAGAATGAAGAATAAATGAACGAATAAATGAATAGGAGAGGATTGGTATTTCATGTTTTTAGTGGAACTTTAATGAAGCAACTCGGTAGCATTCAACCAGCCCATTAGCCAGTCTTCTTATTACAAAGTAGTTGCAGTCTCTTTTGTTTAGAAAGAGATTGGTGCTTTTCAGAATGCACTGTGAGCAGAGAAAGCCTTTGGGGCTTAATTAATAATCCATGTTTTAAACGAAAAATACGCTAAAACTACAAATGTGTTGTGTGACAAGATTTCAGCCCTGTAGGTAATCTGTTCTTTTTTCAAACATAGTTTCCTCTCTATTTACTGAATCCATTATGTTAATTAAGGAAAACACCACCTTCCAGGAACATCCCAAGGATTTGTTTTTGATTTTTGTAGTAAAGCCTCTATCATTTTAACCATATTTATTCCCTGAAAGGATAGATGTACCCTTTCTTAGAATCATTTTTTTTTTCAGTAAATGTAACTGAGATAACTATGTGTCAGGAGCACTTAGAACTGCAAAGACTTCAAAGAGGTTCGGCAAGAACTCTCCCCACAAGGAATCTGAAATGTGGTTGAAAAGATGAGATAGATACACATAACAAAGTTAAATAAAACATCAGGCAAATGACAGTAAACTATGTCACAAGAAAGGACAGAAAGCTGTGTGTGATCGAGCCCACCATGGTGGACAATGACACCTGTTCCAATGGGGGTTTTTGTTTTTACAACTTTACATTCTTTGGAATATGACTGGAAAAGGCACTTTTCTTTTATTTATTTATTTATTTTTTATTATTATACTTTAAGTTTTAGGGTACATGTGCACATTGTGCAGGTTAGTTACATACGTATACATGTGCCATGCTGGTGTGCTGCACCCACTAACTCGTCATTTAGCATTAGGTATATCTCCCAATGCTATCCCTCCCCCCTCACCCCACCCCACAACAGTCCCCAGAGTGTGATGTTCCCCTTCCTGTGTCCATGTGATCTCATTGTTCAATTCCCACCTATGAGTGAGAATATGCGGTGTTTGGTTTTTTGTTCTTGCGATAGTTTACTGAGAATGATGGTTTCCAATTTCATCCATGTCCCTACAAAGGACATGAACTCATCATTTTTTATGGCTGCATAGTATTCCATGCTGTATATGTGCCACATTTTCTTAATCTAGTCTATCCTTGCTGGACATTTGGGTTGGTTCCAAGTCTTTGCTATTGTGAATAATGCCGCAATAAACATACGTGTGCATGTGTCTTTATAGCAGCATGATTTATAGTCCTTTGGGTATATACCCAGTAATGGGATGGCTGGGTCAAATGGTATTTCTAGTTCTAGATCCCTGAGGAATCGCCACACTGACTTCCACAATGGTTGAACTAGTTTACAGTCCCACCAACAGTGTAAAAGTGTTCCTATTTCTCCACATCCTCTCCAGCACCTGTTGTTTCCTGACTTTTTAATGATTGCCATTCTAACTGGTGTGAGATGGTATCTCATTGTGGTTTTGATTTGCATTTCTCTGATGGCCAGTGATGGTGAGCATTTTTTCATGTGTTTTTTTGGCTGCATAAATGTCTTCTTTTGAGAAGTGTCTGTTCATGTCCTTCGCCCACTTTTTGGTGGGGTTGTTTGTTTTTTTCTTGTAAATTTGTTTGAGTTCATTGTAGATTCTGTATATTAGCCCTTTGTCAGATGAGTAGGTTGCGAAAATTTTCTCCCATTTTGTAGGTTGCCTGTTCACTCTGATGGTAGTTTCTTTTGCTGTGCAGAAGCTCTTTAGTTTAATTAGATCCCATTTGTGAATTTTGTCTTTTGTTGCCATTGCTTTTGGTGTTTTAGACATGAAGTCCTTTCCCATGTCTATGTCCTGAATGGTAATGCCTAGGTTTTCTTCTAGGGTTTTTATGGTTTTAGGTTTAACGTTTAATTGATTTTTGTATAAGGTGTAAGGAAGGGATCCAGTTTCAGCTTTCTACATATGGCTAGCCAGTTTTCCCAGCACCATTTATTAAATAGGGAATCCTTTCCCCATTGCTTGTTTTTCTCAGGTTTGTCAAACATCAGATAGTTGTAGATAAGCGGCATTATTTCTGAGAGCTCTGTTCTGTTCCATTGATCTATATCTCTATTTTGGTACCAGTACCATGCTGTTTTGGTTACTGTAGCCTTGTAGTATAGTTTGAAGTCATGTAGTGTGATGCCTCCAGCTTTGTTCTTTTCGCTTAGGATTGACTTGGTCATGCGGGCTCTTTTTTGGTTCCATATGAACTTTAAAGTAGTTTTTTCCAATTCTGTGAAGAAAGGCATTGGTAGCTTGATGGGGATGGCATTGAATCTGTAAATTACCTTGGGCAGTATGGCCATTTTCACGATATTGATTCTTCCTACCCATGAGCATGAAATGTTCTTCCATTTGTTTGTATCCTCTTTTATTTCCTTGAGCAGTGGTTTGTAGTTCTCCTTGAAGAGGTCCTTCACATCCCTTGTAAGTTGGATTCCTAGGTATTTTATTCTCTTTGAAGCAATTGTGAATGGGAGTTCACTCATGATTTGGCTCTCTGTTTGTCTGTTGTTGGTGTATAGGAATGCTTGTGATTTTTGCACATTGATTTTGTATCCTGAGACTTTGCTGAAGTTGCTTATCAGCTTAAGGAGATTTTGGGCTGAGACAGTGGGGTTTTCTAGATATACAATCATGTCATCTGCAAACAGGGACAATTTGACTTCCTCTTTTCCTAATTGAATACCCTTTATTTCCTTCTCCTGCCTAATTGCCCTGGCCAGAACTTCCAACACTATGTTGAATAGGAGTGGTGAGAGAGGGCATCCCTGTCTTGTGCCAGTTTTCAAAGGGAATGCTTCCAGTTTTTGCCCCTTCAGTATGATATTGGCTGTGGGTTTGTCATAGATAGCTCTTATTATTTTGAAATATGTCCCATCAATACCTAATTTATTGAGGGTTTTCAGCATGAAAGGTTGTTGAATTTTGTCAAAGGCCGGAAAAGGCACTTTTCAATGAGTCAGCTAATACACAAACTATCCCAACCCTTTGAAAATTACTTCTGCTGGGCTCAGCCTTGGCAAAAACCTGAGGGGAAAAAAAATAGTACATCCTACAGCCTCTGATGTTATCAAGCCAGGTTCATTCTGCCCACACGCAGCAAGCCAATCACTGAGGTGACAGGTTTTGCAAAAGAGTGAAGATTTGATTCACAAGGCTGCTGTGCTGGGAGACAGAAGAACAAATCTCAAATCCTCTCCCTGAACATAGGGCTTGGGGGTACTTCTGGGATAGGAAGCAAGGTGGTCTAAAGTGTGAGGAAAAGTGATTGTGTGGTAGGAAAGGTGAGGGAATCAGGTTTCTGTGCAAGCATAAGTGAGCTGTATGGCTCTTCACAGGACTCACGTGAAGAAAATGGTGGCTTTAGCATAACTTGAGGGTGGAGTTTTGGTCCTCTGCTGTCAAAAGTCACTGTTGGGGCACCCTTGTAGGCCCAGTTGAAGGGTCAGCTATCTGAACTGGCTTGAACAGAACAAGAGCTGCCCCCTAGTGTCAGAGGTGTTAGAACCAGAGTGACTCCATCTTGAATACAGACTGGGTAAAATAAGACTGAAACCTACTGGGCTGCATTCCCAGGAGGTTAGGCATTCTTAGTCAACAGGATGAGACAAGAGGTCAAAAGATGCAGGTCACAAAGACCCTGCTAGTAAAAAAGGGTGTCGTAAAGAAACCAGCCAAAACCTACCAAATCCAAGATGGCGACTAAAAGTGGCCTCTGGCCATTCTCACTCATCATTATATGCTAACCATAATGCATTAGCATGCTAAAGGACAATTTCACCAGTGCCAGGGCAGTTTAAAATGCCATGGCAATGTCCATAAATTACCCCATATGGCCTAAAAAGAAGAGGAACCCTCAATTCCAGGAATCCCCCTGCCCTTTCCCAGAAAACTCATCAATAATCTACCCTTTGTGTAACATATGATCAAGAAATAACCACAAAAATAGTCAATCAGCTGCTCTCAGGGGCTGCTCTGCCTATGACGTAGCCATTCTTTTATTCCTTTACTTTCTTAATAAACTTGCTTTTACTTTACTCTGTGGACTCACCCTGGATTCTTTCTTGCATGAGATCCAAGAAGCCTCTCCTGTGGTCTGGATTGGGATCCATTTCTGGTAATACTAGTTCCTGAAAACCAACTTTAGGCACCTGTTACTATAGTGACACACAGTCAGAGATGTTATCCCCCCAGGAAGCTAGTGGGAGTTGAGTCATGTATTGTTTGGCCACGTGATTTGCTAGTGGGAGTTTTTAAGATCAACCAGAAGTAAATGATTAAAAGCAAGCAAGGCAGTGAAGTTTGATGGGCATAATCAGGGTAACCTTTGGTTTCACCAACAGTTCAAAGCAAAGTCTTAAATGGGGGCAGGCAAGAGAGCATGTGCAGGGTAACTGCCCTTTATAAACCGACATTTCTCATGAGACTTACTCACTTTTGTGAGAAAAGCACAGGGAAACCCCACCCCATGATTCAGTTACCTCCCACCGGGTCCCTCCCATGGCACATTACGGGAGCTACAATTCAGGATGAGATTCGGGTGGGGACACAACCAAACCACATTGTTCCAGAAAAATTAGGGATCTTTGGTTCACAAAAAAGATTTTCAGGTTTTTACTCAAAAAAAAATGTCATGGAAACATCTGGGGGGATTGGTTGCCATGGTTACTGTAAGATGGTATGGCTTCAAAAAAGATGGACATGAAAAGGCTCCCCTCCCACTCTACCCTGGGGAGAAAAGAGATTTCTGTGATGATGATGGTTACTAATTACTCAGCACTTATCTATTCCAGCCTGAAATCTAAGCACTTTAAACATATTAATATGCCCAACCACTCAGTAAAAAAGACATTATCAATATTCCAATTTTACCGATGAAAAACTGGAAGTGGAGAGAGGTGACCCCTTTTGCCCGAGGCTGAGCAGTCAGTAAGCAGAGAAGCCCGGATGAGACCCAGCCTGGCCCCAGGGCCCATGTGTTTACCCTCTTCTGTGTTACCTCACAAGCCATAAACAACTCGGTTACTGTGTTTCTACTGAGAAGATCCTGATAGCTTGCAATTCCCTCTCCTGTGAACTCCCCCACTGACTTCTGGGGGCCAAGAGCATTTCTCAAGTCATTATTGTTATCAGCTTTTTCCCCCCAGATGATCCTTGACTCATGGGGAAAGGGATCCAAGGTCCTATCAGTGAGGACAGCAAAAATAATCAAAGGCTTGACAATTCCAAGTGGTGGATCTAAGAGAAGGCAAGTCTAAGTTCCTAGCACTTTTTTTCTTTTTTTTTTTTTTGAGACAGAGTTTCACTGTTTTTGCCCAGGCTGGAGTGCAGTGACGTGATCTCAGCTCACTGCAACCTCTGCTTCCTGGGTTAAAGCCATTTTCCCATCTCAGCCTCCCAAGTAGCTGGGATTACAGGCATCTGCCACCACGCCCAGCTAATTTTTGTATTTTTAGTAGAGATGAGGTTTCACCATGCTGGCCAGGCTGGTCTCGAACTCCTGACCTCAGGTAATCCACCCACCTTGGCCTCCCAAAGTGCTGGGATTACAGATGTGAGCCACCGCACCCGGCCTCAGCACTTTTTATACCATTTCAATAACTGTGAGAATGTCTGCAAGGCATTCACCTTGTGTGACCCTTAGTTTGCTCATCTGGAAGGTGGCAATGAAATCATTTTCTTAAGATTCTGGGAGGTTTAGACGAGGTTAAGTATGCATTGGGCACATAGGAGGTGCTCAAACAGTATCAGTTCCCCAATACCCATCACTGTGGTGTTTGTATCACAGAGACCTAACAGCATCTACCTATTTTCTGTCTCTAACAGTAGCTAGCACACTCTTACATATCTAGTAGTGCTTTGATAGCTATTTGAACAAATCTTAAATAATCATTTTATTTTGTACATAAGACATTAAGCTACAAAAATAAAGGAAAGGAGAGAGCATAGCTGACACTTTGGAGGGAAAATGTCCTTACAGAAATGTAACTGAAAAATTAGACATATCATTGTTATTAGGTATTTCTCAAAAATGTATGGAAGTTTGCTATTGCATATAGGGGGAAAATAATCATTTCAGTATGACTACTGAAAAGTTTTGGCAAACTGTGAAGACTATGTAACCGCTGGAGAAGAACCAGAAGTAAGCAGTGAAAATTCATTAAAAGGTCAGAAAATAAAGGGCCTATGTGAAAAGGTTAAAAATAATTGGGATTAGTTAGCCCAGAAAGGAAAAGACTAAACAGCAACTTAATTACTGTCTTTATTCCTTTGCAAAATGAGGTCCGCTCCGTCCCAGCTGTCTCTGCTAATGAGAAAACTAGAAAAAGTGACCCTAAAAGAAAGCAAGGGAAATGTAGGTCATTCTTGGGACATTTTACGGGAGAGAGCAAACATTTAAAATCCTGCCATTTGTGAAAATATGGATGCCCCAGAGGACATCATGCTAAGTGAAATCAACCAGACACAGGAAGACAAATAGTGCATGAGCTCACTTACATCTTAAAAAAAGTCTTAAAAAAGTCAAACTCATAGAAGCAGAGAGCTCACATAAGAGCAAGAGATGGACCCTATGTCTCCTCTTTTCCCCTAGACTGATATCAAAACAGTGAGTAGTTTCCAGGGGCCAGGGAGAGAAGGATGTGGGGAGATGTTGATCAAAGGGAACAAACTTTCAATTGTAAGATGATTATGTTCCCAGTCTGTAAGGTACAGCATGGTGGCTCTATTATATACTTAAAATTTGCTGGAAGAGTAGATCTTAAGTATTCTCACCAAACACACACACACACACACACACACACACACACACATAACTATGGAATGAGATGGATGTGTTAACTAACTTGATTGTGGTAATCATTTCACAACATATACATGTATCAAATTGTTGGTTATTTACCTTAAATATATACAATTTTTGTTTGTCTATCGTACCCTAATACATCTGGAAGGAGGGAAGAGGTTACCTGAAGTGATTCTAGAATTGGATATTCAGGAAAGCCTGTCTTTCAGATGTAATGGCTTGGAAGGGGGACCTAGGGGTTGGTGGAAGAAACCAAAAATGGCACAAAAAAATGGCAGAAACTGAAGGCAGGAGACGTGGCTTCTGGTGGCCCTTCAAGTTCTCAAATCTTTAATACCTTGAATGTGAGCCTTAGCCTCCCCCTCATTAAATGTCTCCGCTGCTGCCAGCGTGTGAAAACCAATTACAAGGGCCTTCGTGAGAAATGAGGACTTGGTTCTGCCACAGAGCCATAGAGGGAAATAAAAGGTCAGCTCTCAAAAGCCCAGCTGGGAGTCAACTCTGCTTCTTCTGACCTCCAAACTTTCCATTAGAAGGGCAGTGATCTCAGCGATTTACCAGCATGGGCAGCTGGGGCTGTGATTAGATAAAATGCTGTTAAGGAACTGAGTTAATACTCAGGCAGCCACGCCTCAAGAGGACGTGCGTTCTGGGAGGGTCAAAGCCTTCCTATACTCGTTGGTAAGTTTATCTCCTTAATGGAGGAGGGGAGGTCTGGTAAATTATCAGTCTTACTATCACGCAGTCGAATGCCCCCACAGAATCCATGAATTTGAAGGTGGTTTCTTAATGGTATGTGGGTGGGGGTGGAAGGGTCATTCTGAATACTTGGGGGCTCCCTTTCCTCAGAAGGAAGCCTCTCCCATTTGTATACCCTCTAATTCCCAGTCTTCATCCATGGAACTCTAATCCCGTTAATGCCTTCTGTTTCTGCAATAGAGCCTCATCTGCTTTTCTCTTTGGCTTTAGGGAAGAGTTGTCAGTCATTTGATTCCATCTGTTTGGTTTGCTGCTGTGTTGGGAATCAGGGATAGAGTTTAAGCTCGTTTATTGAAGGGGGAGAAGGAAAAAGAAAGCACCTTGCCATTGACTGGCTTTAAAACAGAGCAGAGACATCCAGATTTCAAAATGTCAAGACTGACGCCCTGTTTACATGTCTCCTAGTTATTCTGTTAACAGAGTCTCTTCTGCTCTGAGCTTCTTTTCTAAATGTCTTTTCTATTAGCCTAAAACCTGTGTGTGCTTTGATTAAAAAAGGGACATTGGTGGCCGGGCGCGGCGGCTCACGACTATAATCCCAGCACTTTGGGAGGCCGAGGCGGGCGGATCACGAGGAAATCGAGACCATCCTGCCCAACATGGTGAAATCCCCTGTCTGCTAAAAATATAAAAATTAGCCAGGCGTGGTGGCACGTGCCTGTAGTCCCAGCTACTCAGGAGGCTGAGGCAGGAGAGTCGTTTGAACCTGGGAGTCAGAGATTGCAGTGAGCTGAGATCGTGCCACTGCACTCCAGCCTGGTGACAGAGCAAGACTCTGGGGAAAAAAAGAAAAAAAAAAAGTCATTGATACATTCCAGATCCCGGGAGGGATAATCTGGGAGTCGAGAAAATTAATCCAACTCACATGGCAATAATGAGAGCAAGAGGTGGGGTCTGGGAAGGGAGTGGAGAGGACAGAGATAGCAGAGAAGAAATATATTTGATTTCACAGGGACCTGAGGAAAAATAAAAGCAGAAGATAAAAGCAGTTGAAGAAAAATACCCGCAAACTGTGCTTAGAACTCCATTTCTGTCTGTTGGGAAGGAGGAAGCTGAATTGTAGAGAAGGAAACGTAAACAACAATATGGCATCCTTCTAAAATGAAAATGCTTAAACCTGCCAGGCTCAGAGGGACACAAAACTTTCCTCACTGTCAGGAGGTTCCTGGAGTCACCAAATCCCAAGAATGGAAATTTGTGCACCTGCATGGCAGACACACCTGAGAGCAAGAGTTTAACTTGAGCATATCTGAGAATGACCCTATCATCTAAGAATCTGTGTTTGGAGTTCTAAGTGAAGGAATCTAAGAGTGGCCAACCTAGAGATCCATTCCCTGTCTATGAGGAACATCTGAATCCCCCAGCCTATCCCATGGAACACAGGCCATGCATGGAGGTCAATGCCCTTTGTTTTGGGTTAAATGATGGTTGCTAGGTGTAGGTTGCTAAGGGGAGGGTGCTAAGTGAAAATGCTGTATAGACTGCATGCTTTCTATAAGTGATTGTGATTCCCCTGTCCAGTCTGCCCCCACTGGACTGCCCTGTATGTGAGTCTTCAATGAACCCTATGTCTCATTCACTGGCTCTGGGTCTCGTTGGCCTGTCAAACCTGGTGCCGTCCCTATTGAAGTCACCCCAGCTTAAAACTGGGATGACTTAAGCATGACAGCACCCCAGCCTCAGAGCTCTGGTTTCAGATGTGTTTTGACCTGAAACTATGTGTGGGGCCGTGGCCATATAATTCCCAACCCAAAGGGATGTGCTGAAAAGGTAACCCAAGATGACTCAAAACTTTCCCTTCCAAAAAATGCAGTTACCTCTACTCTGTATTTGCAAATGCAAACTCAGCTGCCTCCAGAGGCCTGACAGATAATGAAAGTGATGGAGCTTCTTAGAGCTGAAGAGTGCTTGCCTGTTGGCAAGAAGCAGCCAGTAGTTAGCCTCAATAGCTTCCAAGTGGGAGCACTTTGCCAGATCTTCCAAGTCTTCAAGAAAGGCCAGAAATATAACTCTTCTGTTAGACCTCCTAGTTTTGTTGTTGATGTTTCTTTGCTTGTTTTGGTTTGGTAAAAGGACGAGAAACAAAATAAATCTTTTTCCAGCTGTAGAAATCTTTCTGGAAGAGACACAGAGCCACCTGAATCTTGATGTGTCTGCAAATGTTAACAAGGAAACAATTTTTTTTTTTTTTTTTGAGATGGAGTCTCGCTCTGTCGCCCAGGCTAGAGTGCAGTGGCGCGATCTTGTCTCACTGCAACTTCCACCTCCCAGGTACAGTGATTCTCCTGCCTCAGCCTCCCAAGTAGCTGGGATTACAGGTACGCACCACCACACTTGGCTAATTTTTGTATTATTATTAGAGACAGGATTTCACCTTGTTGGCCAGGCTGGTCTCGAACTGACTTCAGGTGATCCGCCCACCTTGGCGTCCCAAAGTGCTGGGATTACAGACATGAGCCATCTCACCCAGCAAACAAATTCATTTAAAAAAAATCCTGCAATAATATTGTACTTCAGATTTTCAAGATGTTACTGTTGGGGACTAGGTAAGGTGACTTATGCCTATAATCTCAGCATTTCAAGAGGCTGAGGCAGGAGGATCACTTGAGCCCCAGAGTCTGAGACCAACCTGGCCAACATAGTGAGACTTGGTCTCGACAAAAAAATAAAAATTTTAAAAAGGATGTTACTGTTGGATGGCTGGTGGAAGGGTGCATGGGAGTGTATACTAAGTTTGCAACTTCCATTGAGTCCATACCTATTTCAACATTAATAGTTAAAAGAAAACAAGCTGCTCAAAACAAAATACTTTGCACACCAAATAAAAATAGGTTGGCAGCTGACTGTTTCCTACTCTCCTTTAGTTTGAGAGACTTCTTTTCCTTCATCAGAGCCATAACTCACTGAGGGGCAAAAGCAGACCAGACTCACAAGACGGTCCATAAAAGGACTTTCCATTACACTTCTTTTATTTTGAGACAACGTACTGTTTTTTCTGGGGAAGTTCACTGGACAACAGTGGAAAACAATGTTTCAGGAATCCAACTGTACCAAATATAATGAACATCATCTGTGTTGAAGAGATTTTATTGAGGTTGATGGTTCAATGTGACTTGGGACCAGGGAAATGAAGAAATTCTAACTAATCTTCGGAGAACTTTTTCTAGGAGAGGGGGTTTGGGAGAGGATGTCATATAGACCAAATGAATTCATTTTAGAGTCAGTGCATCTGAGTTTGAATTCCAGTTTGGCTTCTTACTGAAAGACTTTGGGAAATACTTGTCCATTTTATTATCTGTTATCTATAAAATGGGGATGGTACAATTTCCACTTCCCAGAGCTGAGATAAGATCTTAGGAAGTAATGCACCATGCAAGCCCTGATAATCTTTAAAGTAGCAATCCAACATAAATGACAGTGATTGTTTTTGTTACTACATGCTGGGACATACCCCTCTGATCAATTTTATGCCCTTGTAATCAATTCTGCATGTTCCCAAGCCCCTATGTTTTTATTTAGTTTATAGGGGCTCATTTTAAACAAGAAAATAAAACTTTCATTTGTTGCCTTGTTCTGTGACTTCTATGACACACCTGGGAAAGATTAACATTAACAAAATGGCATGCATCATAAACCATCCACTAATGCCCCTTTATTATTCTTCTTAGGCCTCTCTTTATTCTTTTTTCTCCCCCTTGACATTATTTTCTGTCTCTTATGGGATCATCTGGACATCAATCTTGTTTAAGCACAGTTTCCTTCTTGTACAAAGTAGAAGTCCAGCCTAGAAATCCAGTAACTTACTTCCAAAGTACTTCTTGGCCTGGCAAGGCAATAATTGTCATGGAATAGCCATCTCCCAGGATCTGTGTCTTACAAAACCATCTTAGAAGGAAGCTCCTCACCCTTCCCCTTCACCAAGACTGGTTTGTTTCCTTTTCATTGCTGTTAAATATTAGGTAGAAAATGTGGCTCATGCCTGTCATCCAAGCACTTTGGGAGGCCAAGGCTGGAGGATCTCTTGAGAACCAAGAGTTCAAGACCAGCCTGGGCAATATAGACAGACCCTGTCTTTACAAAAAATATGAAAATTAGCCAGGCGAGGTGGCACGCACCTATAGTCCCAGCTACTCAGGATGCTGAGGTGGGAGGATCGCTTGAGCCCAGAGGGTGGAAGTTGCAGTGAGCTGAGATCACACCACTGAACTCCAGTCTCAGTGACAGAGCAAGACTCTGTGAAAAGAAAGAGAGAGAAGAAGGAAAGAAGGAAGGAAGGGAGGGAGGAAGGGGAAAGTCTTGCAGGTTTTTTGGAAATATTTTCATTTTTCCAGCACGTTCTATTGTCTGTGTCCTTTATGTTCTCCAACTTTATCTACTAGTCTTGATTGTCTCTCACTATGTGTGAGCAACACCAAACTGTTTGTAGAGAGCTGCTCAGAAGGTTGTGGGTCCTCATCTCTACACCTTTGCAACAGCTGCACCAGTGTTCTCCACCTGGTTAACCCTTGTGCATTCTTCAAGATTCAGTGCCACCATGTCTCCTCCAGAAAGACTCCCAGATCTGGAAAAAGATTTCTCTTTCTTCCCTCCCTCTTCCCTCCCTCTTCCCTCCCTCTTCCCTCCCTCTTCCCTTCCTCTTCCCTTCCTCTTCCCTTCCCTCCTCTTTTCTGCTCTTGCTCTGTCACCCAGGCTGGAGTGCAGTGGTGCAACCTCAGCTCACTGCAACCTCTGCCCCCCTGGGCTCAAGTGATTCTTGTATCTCAGCCTCCCAGAGAGCTGGGACCACGGGCGCACACCACCATGCCTAGCTATTTATATATATATATATATATATATATATATATATATATTTTTTTTTTTGTATTTTTGATGGAGACAGGGGTCTTGTCTTGTTGCCCAGGCTGGTCTCGAACTCCTGAGCTCAAGAAGTCCACCCACCTCGGCCTCCCAAAGTGCTAGGATTACAGGCGTGAGCCACTGCACTCAGCCTGGAAAAGATTTCTTTTTCATCCTTTTGCATTTTAATTCTTGTTATGTGCTCGTCTCCCTGCTATTTATAAGTTTGTCAAGGCACCCACAGAGTCTTGTGGATCCTTCTTTGCATCTCCAGCACCTAACACAATCTCAGCACAAAGGAGGTTCTCAAGAGCTGTTTGCTGAAAAACAGTTAAATTTGAATGAATTTAGATGTTAAGCTTTGTGGAGATAAAGGTTGTGTCCTTTTCTGTTCATTACTGAAGCCCAATTCCTATAATAGTCTTTGGAACCTAATGGTCAATAAATATTTGCAGAAAGAACGAAGGAAGGCACAAAGGAATGAGCATATATTGGCTTAAATATTAGTGATAGTGAAAAGAGGCTGTTATTCTTAGAGGTGAATTTGAAATTATTTTGTTCACTACCCTTTCCTTTGAAATGTTTGGTCTTAATTCATAGTGCTATGAGATTATTAGGTAAATTTGAAATTATTTTGTTCACTACCATTTCCTTTGATTGAAACTTTTGGTTTTAATTCACAGTGCTATGAGATTATTCTAGGGACAATATACTGAAGCAGTAGGTTAAACTCATGGGTTCTACTTGAAGCCAGATGACCTAGACTCAAATCCTGACTTTACCACTTACCAGTTACGTGACTTTGGGAGGTTGTGAAACCTCTCTGAGCCTCTGTTTTCTTACCTGTAAAATGGGGGCTAATAACATTACCTCCAAGACTAGTAAGAAGTTTTGCCCTCATTTGAGAGTCAAAGAGGCATTTAGAATAGTGCCTAGCACTTTTTTTTTCTTTGAGACAGAGTCTCACTCTGTTGCTAGGCCTGAGTACAGTGCTGCGATCTCAGCTCACCGCAGCCTCCAGCTCCCTGGTTCAAGTGATTCTCCTGCCTCAGCCTCCGAGTAGCTGGGACTACAGGTGCCCGCCACCATGCCCAGTTAGTTTTTTTGTGTGTTTTTAGTAGAGACGGAGTTTCCCCATGCTGGCCAGGATGGTCTCGATCTCCTGACCTCGTGATCTGCCAGCCTCAGCCTCCCAAAGTGCTGGGATTACAGGTGTGAGTCACCGTGCCTGGCCGTACCTAGCACATTTTAAGAGCTCATTGTATTATTATTATTTATATTAACTAGGAGCAGGTTTACTGTAACATTCAATATAATGAAAAACATTTACTGAGTCCCTAATATGCATTTGACACTGGGCTATGTCCTAGGGAGGCAAAGATGTTGGAACTAAAATTTCTTGCCCACAAGTCACTTGTAGTCTATAAGATAAAAAATTGAATTTGGTATTATGAGTTTAGTGAGGCCAATAAAGCAGGGTCAGCAGAGGGGGAAGTGAATTGCTTTCAATTGCTGGAGTGAGACCAATAAGATGTCTTAGAGAATGAGATTTTGAGCTGGGGGTTAGAAGGATTAATAGGAGTTAAGCAAGAGAGCATATGTATGGCAAGGCAACTTGTTGAGACTGTGTGTGTCTATGTGTGTGTGTTTCTGGTTGTGGGAGAATCAGAAAGGATAAGATCCATGCTGGGCACGGTGGCTTACTCCTATAATCTCAGCACTTTGGGAGGCTGAGGCGGGTGGATCACTTGAGACCAGGAGTTTGAGACCAGCCTTGCCAATATGGTGAAACCCTGTCTCTACTAAAATATACAAAAAAATTAGCCAGGCATGCTGACACATGCCTGTAGTCCCAGCTGCTTGGGAGGCTGAGGAACGAGAATCGCTTGAACCCGGGAGGTGAAGGTTGTGGTGAACCGAGATCGTGCCACTGCACTCCAGCCTGAGCAACAGAGCAAAACTCCATCTCAAAAAAGAAAAAAAAAAAAAAAAAAAAGTGAAAGGGACAGGGTAAAACTATGTGTGGGGCTGTAAAAAAAAAAAAAAAAAAAAAGAGAGAGAGAGAAAGAATAAGATCCATCTGTATTTTGTTTTCTGTATTTTCTCTCCACCCCTGCTTAAAGATGGCATCTTGGCACATGTGAGCCTTTGGCTTGAGAAAGTTCACCCAGAAGCTGAAGACACCACCCTGTCCCTTTCACATTTTCATTCTGAAAAATCCATTAAAGAGATTTTGTGAATTGTGTCAGGGGGCTGTTTTGAGTCCCAGTAGTCGGAAGCTGCAGGAACAACAGGGGGGTTCCTAAGTCTAGAAAGTGGTGGTTTGGGGTTCCCTATGGATTGCGGATTTGCATTCTACACATTCATAGTGTTCCAAGGAGGTGGCAGGAACTCTGAGAGCAATAACTGATGGGTGGAAAGGCTGGTCACATGTTGGCCCATCTCTGGCTGCACAGTGTGGCTGAAAGGTGGGGCAGCTTACCCAGCAATGTGGGGCAGACGGACAGAGAGAGCACCTGCCAGACCCACTACAGATGCTGCACATGTGGGCAGACCCAGGCTACCAGGAGTGTCCAGCACCCAGGCATTTGCCTTTTTAGTCTCAGTCTAATCTCCATGGAAGTTGGAATCATTTTCTTTGGGAGATAGGCATGCATTATAATCAGCAAATCACGGAATAAACACAGAGGAACCAAGAATGGCCGGGCTAATGAGACTCGGAGACCATCAACTCACCAGCTGCATACTGCATACACACAAAAAACTCTTTTTTTTCTATCCCACATGTTGAAAGGTCATCACAGAAATGTGATTACTGTAGTGAGTAAACATCGCAGCACCTAATAAGGTCTTCTGAAAAAAATGCATTTGCAACAAAAATTATTGCATGCCCTTCATTTGAACGCATGATGGACTTGAGAAAAGACATACAAAAGTCATTAGGTGAGGGTGACGATCATGTTCTCCAAAGTCACTTAGAGAGAAACCTGAAAAGGAAAACCATTTCAACAAACACAGGCCCAGGGTGTCTATTGTTAGTCACAGAAGCATTACTTTCAGGGTGGGTTTAGAAATCACCTGTCCACATGAACCTCTTGCTGCCAGACACATACACCGTCGGACTTACTGCTTTGAGCATTTTGAAAGTCTGCCAGAGGTGAGTTTTCCCACTCATTTGGAGAAAAATTTTCGTTGGGATGCTTTCCCTGGAAGTAGGTTTGGAGGTGTCCTATAGAGACCATGCACATGTACCCTGGTCTTTTATTCCAGTGCAAAAGGCCAGATTTCCTGATGATGGGAGGGTAATTTTAAATAGTGGAACATGCCTTCAAAGGCCATTATCAAGTCTGACCTAAGCACTAGGTTGGCCCTGATCATTATGCCTCTTAGCTGTGCCCTACGCTATAATAATCCATTCTCATGCTGCCCCAATCATCACAAAGACACCCTCTCAAGCTGCACAAGTCACAGACTGGGTCTGTCAACTTCTTCCTGATGCCCAGAATGAGATAAGAGGTGAATGGACCGTACTCTTCTGCAGACAGTTATATAACAGGAAGCCATCTGTAGCCCTGCCCCGAGGCAGAGCCTACATGTTCCTGATATGTCCTCCCTACTCATTTCTCATTGATGGCTCCAGATGTTGAACTAAAGTGATTTCTGAGGTCACCTATTCAGAATATCCAAACATTACAGAATATCACAGGAAAATAAGCCAGTATTATTCTTCAGAGTGAATACCAAACAGAACGTTTAGTTCAAGAGCTTTTCTAAACTTTCCTGGATAGTCTCAAATGTCAAATAAAAATTAGCACTCAATGCCAGTAAGTGTGTGGCTCCGTGGGTGCCCTTTGTGTATCCAGGTGATAAGAGTGTAAATCTATATATTTTGGAAAGCTGTTTGGCAATGGGTTTCAAGTGTTTGAAGAATATGTAATTTTTTAGCCCAGAACTGTCACCCGTATTCTATTAAAATGGTCTGAAATTCAGACAGAGCTTTATGAAAAAGGTGGTCATTACTGTGAAACCTTGGAAACAAACTAAAATAGCCAACATTTAGGGAACCAGTAAGTCCTTTTAGCTGAATTCCTCAATGAAATATTTCAAGCCATGTGAAATGAAGTTTACAAAGAATTTGTGCTGGGAAAAATGCTAATGTCCTAATGATTCACTTAAAAAATAGAGTATAAAATTAAATATACAATATAGTCTCAAGTTAAAATTTTAAAATGTACAACAAAGACAGCGAGAAATAGACCAAAATGTTCAAGGAATAGACCAAAATGTTCAGGCCATAAGATTATGAGTGATTTAACTGATTCTCTTCTATCTTTTTGTCATTGTCTAAATTTTCTATGACACTCACTTATTCTTTTTATACATTAGAAAAGTGTTACTTTAAAAATCTAATATTTGGGGATAAAAGTCAGAAGAGTATCTTCCTGGGGGTAAGGGGAAGCTATTGATTGGAAAGGAGCACGAGGGAACTTCCTGGAGTGATGGGAATACTCTATATCTTGATTTGAGTGGTGGCTAGATGGTTGTATACAGAGAGAATCCACTGGATTGTACCATCAATGTGTGTGTACTGCATTGTAGGTAAATTTTTCTTCAATTTTTAAAATACAGCATATTTGCCCTTCCATTCCTTTCATTGTGTAAAGCCCCCACTTGCCTTTCTTCCATGATATTCACGGCAAACCCCATTTCCATGTGGCTCCCATCACTCCTTTTAAAAGTTGCTTCTACCCATATGTCCCACCTTCACCATTATATTGTAGACATCTTCTGGGAAGAACCTCATTGTCTCTTTTCTACAAAGCTCTCCAAAGACAGGTCCGGGCGCTATGGCTCATGCCTGTAATCCCAGCACTTTGTGAGGCCGAGGTGGGTGGATCACAAGGTCAGGAGATTGAGACCATCCTGGCTAACATGGTGAAACCCTGTCTCTACTAAAAATACAAAAAAAAATAGCAGTGTGTGGTGGCACACGCCTGCAGTCCCAGCTACTCGGGAGGCTGAGGCAGAAGAATCGCTTGAACCTGGGAGGTGGAGGTTGCAGTGAGCCAAGATCACACCACTGCACTCCAACCTGAGTGATAGAGGGAGACTCTGTTTAAAAAAAAACACACACACAAAGCTCTCCAAAGGCAATTTCTACTTTTAGTCCATGTTCTACTACTTACTTGCTGAATGACCTCAGGTAATTAACTTTTCCTTTAGTTTTTTGCATCTTAAAACTTGAGGGTAGGGTTAAGAACATCTACCTCGTAGGGTTATATTGTGAAGATTGGGAATTACATATATAAAGTACTTCCCAACAAGGTCTAAGGCATGGTGAGCATCTGATAAGTCGAGGTGAATATTACTCTTAGCCAAACTGGTCTCCCATCTCCCACTGATCTGTGCTAATCCCCCTAATTCTTCAAAGCATAACTAACTCCTCTAGAAGCCATTCATGGCCACTCCAATTTTCATGGGTCTCCTCATTTTTGTAGCCTAATTTAGCCCTTCATCACCCACTGCTGTGTAGAACTTGCTGCTATTTCATGGCAAATAAAAATGATATTATTGATCACCTGCTATATGCAGACACAATTATAAACTATACACACTGTCTCCAACCATTTTACAACAGTCCTATGAAGTGGAATTATTATTCCCATTTTACAAGACAGAAAACTGCAGACTCAGAGAAGGTCATGGAATTTGTCTAAGGTCACACAGCTGAATTTGAAGCCAGCTCTGTCTGAGCTCAAAATCTGTGTTTTTTGTTGTTGTTGTTGTTGTTGTTGTTGTTGTTTTCTTCTTTAACATGTGCTAGCGATCTGCCCTATTAGGCTTGAAAATTTCTTGAGGATCCGATATGATTGGCAGCAGGAGGCATAGGAATCATGCATTCATTCATTTAACAAATACCCACGGAGAACTGTGACAGATGCTATCAGTGTCCCCTCTTTTTCCTCTTAGATCTTGGTACACATAACCCAGCTCCCAGTGGTATCATCCACAACTGTTCACCTAAAGACTTTCTCTGGCCACCAGAGCCTGCTCTGCCCCTGGACATGCCAGAGTGAAAGTGATGGAGAATGCCTGCTTCCCGGGAACAGCCCTCAGTGATGGATGGGAATTTGTGTATAGCTGCCCCAGCCCTATCACTTCTCAGTGGTGGTACATCTGAGGTGCGTGTTCCATGCTGGCTCTTGGAGTTCCCCGGGAGGATTATTCTCCAGCTGCCCCTGTGGTAACTCACTGGATAACACACCCTTTATGGTCTGCCTTTCCTCACTGTCCTGCCTTCACCTCCCAAATCAACCACTTGCACTTGAATCCCTGACTCAGCATCTGCTTTGGGAAAAAACCAAGCACAGATAAGCACACACATCTATCAGGTACCTATCTATGCAACCTGCTCCTTATTGGGAGAGACTAAGTCATAAATAAGCCAACAGCAAATAAAGATAATTATAGATCCTCAAATTCACCAGGAAAGATCCAAGATGCTGTGATAGAGAATAAGGTGGAGGGATTACTTTTAGATATAATGGGCAGACCTGGTGGTCATGAAAAGTGGCCTTCAAACTGAAGATCGGAGGACCTGAAGAGCAAGGAGCCAACCACATAAAGGGCAAGAGAGAGAGAATTCTAGCAAAAGGAATCATGGAGGACAAAGATCCCCTAGTTGGGAAAATGCTTTGCACATTTATGCTCTCAAAGGAGGACAGCATAATGATAACAGAGTAACCGAGGAATGTAGAGACATAGGCAGGTGACAGGTCCTTTAGGACTGTGGACATGTCAAGAAGTTTGGAATCCTGGCAGGTCGCCGATGTGATTTAAAGGAGGTCTTTGCCCTGTGCATAACTTTAAGCCATGCATGGAAGTTACTGCTTTCTTTCTTCTAAGGGCTTCGGATTCAAATTCATTCACCTGGCTTCAAGGAGAAGGGGAAGGGAGAAGGGGTACAGAGAGACTGCTTTGGCAAAGAAGTATGTCAGGAGATGCTGAAGGGACCCTTTGTTTCATCAAGTTAGTTTTCCCTTTGATTCCCCAATACCTCTAATTCTGCATGTCACCAGGAAATAGGTGTGCTGCAGCTCGGTGACAGCCTTCTCCAGTGTCTATGGCAACCTGGGGCTGGGGCCATTTTTCCTTCAATGAATGGCCTGGCTTCCTGAAGACAAGTAAAGCCCAATTGTTGTTCTCAACTGTTACAGAGGGAGGGTGCACAGGGGTAATAAAGAAACAACTGAATACTGCTAATGATATTGCATAAAATAACATGAATTAAGTAAATCATTTCTCTCCAGCTTAATTATAGATGCCTCAGGGTGAAAATGCAAGAAAGAGCCTCAAACTGAGGCTTTGCTTCTTATTCCAGCCATTATTTCCAGTGTTCTTTTTTTGTGGCCACGGTCCATATACCTTATTGTCTGATAACTCTGAAAAGAGCTGGCTTCCAGGTTTGTGAATTACAACCACTTGGCTGTGTTCCTGAGAGAAACAATAGAGCTAAACAAAGGTGGGTAGGTAGAAGATGGAGCATTATTTGACAACAAAAGTCTCCCAACTTGCAGATCGGATGGGTGTTAGTCTCTGCATCCTCTTCGTACTACTTTGGGCAAGGGTTATCTTTCCAAAGAAAAGCTGATCACATCATTCAATAGCATAGTAATCTTCAGTGGCTTCTGGTAGACTGCAAGATAAAAACCTAAGCTATTTGGCTCAACCTCTTCAACCTCAGCTCTCATGTTGCCTCTTTGTACTTACTCCACTGAGCTATTACTAGGTCTTCCAATACACCAAGCTGTCTGGGGCCTCTGATCTTCTGCTTGAGCTGGTTTGCCCTCTTCCCTCTTAAAGAATATACTCTCATCTTCTAAAGATTGGCTCAAGAATCCCTCACATTGTATAGCTTTTCTTTTCTTTTCTTTTTAAGACAGAGTCTCACTCTGTCACCCAGGCTGGAGTGCAGTGGCGCAATCTTAGCTCACTGCAACCTCCACCTCCTTGTTTCAAGCAATTCTCCTACCTCAGCCTCCCGAGTAGCTGGAACAATACGCACGTGCCACCATACCTGGCTAATTTTTGTATTTTGTATGTTTGTCAGGCTGGTCTCGAACTCCTGACCTCGTGATCCGCCTGCCTCAGCCTCCCAAAGTGCTGGGATTACAGGTGTGAGCCACCGCGCTCAGCCTTGTATAGCTTTTCTAGCATCCCCAGGGAAAACCATTTGTTTTTGCCCTTGCAATATGGGGATATGTGTCCCAGGCTCCTTATTGCAAACTTTGGGATCGAGATACATTGATTGCATTCATGACCCCAATTAATGGCCTACGTTTATCCACACCTTTTGCCTGTAATTCTGTAACTCCCTGGCTTGGAAATGTGAGCTATTTTGTAAGATAAGACAATCACAAACTTCATACAAAAGCAGAGGCTTGCAAACCTGTGTGAGTTTTTTCTTGCCTTCTCAATGCAACTGGCTTTGCTCACTCTTGAATCCCTGCCATGGTCATGAGAACAAGCCTGGGCTAGCCTACTGGAGGATGACAGACACATGGAACAAAGCCAAATTGCCCCAGACCAGGCCATCCTAGACCAGCCAGCCCCCAGACAACCCTCCAGCTGCCTGAAGATGCAGGAACGAGCCCACCCAAATTGGCAGAACTATCCTGATAGTCCATAGACTAGTAAAACATAATAAATGGTTGTTGTTTTAAGCCACTACGTTTTAAACTACTTTGTTTTATGCCCATTGTTAAATGATATAGGGGACCACATAGGAGAAGGCTTAGGTCTGGTTGGTTGTTGTCTGATAGCTGCAGGGAAGACTGCAGCTCACCTCACTCCCAATCAAGAGTAAGAGATGAGAAAAAGAGGGATCCACTGTCTTTAGAACGTGAATTCTTTCCAGTACAGAGGCTTGTCCGATCTATGTTATAATACCCTCATCTCATACATCAAATGTTATAATACCGTCATCTCATACATCAAATAATACCCTCATCTCATATGTCATTTAAAGAACTCCTCCTTCTTCGAAGAGTACCAGTGAGAGGTAAGGAGAAGGCAGACATATCTACTTGATCCTTTCTAGAGGACAGAAATTTCTCTTTTATGGGCTAGCTGTAAGGAGATGAGAGGGAAAGGGCTCCCCCTGCAGGACAAATTTAACCAACCGTGCACAATTATAAAAGGTTGACCTTTTGAGAATCATTGTATACCCTGTTTTCCTATAACGTGGGTTTGTTTTGGAACATGAAGGAGATACTATGTCAATGTAAATTATTAAGGAAAAAATGGAGATGAGGATATGGGCAGAAGGAAGAAGAACTAAAAGATGCAGGCAGAGTAGGAGAAGCACTTGACGAAAGGTGTTTGCCTTCACTGACACCTCTCCACTTCTCACTCTGACTCACACGCATGGATCCTCTTGTCAACGTATTAAATATCATAATAGAAAGTGCTTCATGAGTGCTTGCTACATGCCAGGAATTGTGCAAATTCACCTACCTCTCACAATAATTCTATAGGTTGGTACCATTGTCGTCATCTTTGTTTTACAGATGAGGGAGGAAGAGTCAGGAAGAAATATGCCCGAAGTCACACAGATAGTGACAAAATGGAGATTCAAATATAGGCAGACTTGCTCTAACACCTGCGCTTCACCTGGCCTCTACAAAAGAAGCCAGACTGCCCCCCAAAGCCCATTATGTGGTGTTAGGCTTTGGACGTGGATCAATAGAAATGGACAGAAGGAAGGAGAATCATCTTTTCTATATTCCATCTTAGACTTTCTCCAAAATTGGAGATACCAGACCTGTGCTACTCTGTCCCTGCTTACTATTTACTTCTATTCATGTGGCTTCCTTCATTACAAACTCATTAGCAGAGGGAAGGGCAGTCTCATGGCCAGACCATGTGAAGACTTGCCTGAGTGTTCACCCCACTCTATTTAGTTGAATGCTATCTGTGTCCTTGGCCAGTCTCACTATTGCAATCACAAAAGCATACCTTCTTTTTTTTATCATATCCCCTAAGTCATTTTCTAATTCTACTATTTTAGTTTATTCAATTTCTACACCAGAGTATGCCCAAATATATATAACCACATAATTATACCTTTATACACTATGTATCCAAAATTCATTTTATATACATACCTTAGTATTTTTCCTTCTCCAGAATGAGATTTCCCTTCTATGCCCTATTTCACATCATCCCCTGCCTCAGCCTCTGTCTGAAGTTATTTCCCAGTAAATAAAGCAGCCTTCCTCTCCATTGTCCCAAGTCATTCTCTGCCAATTCCACCATCCCATAGGATATGTCTCTTATTTTTTCCACAGAAAGCAAAGTCAAAGTCCATTTTGTCCTCCACTCCCAATTATATTGGCTTCAAGTGCACCTTCAATGTTTTGCATTCACCAGGGATTTATGTAGAAACCAGTAAAAAGGAGTCCAAAGAAAAAAAGTGACACAAATGTTCACATGGTGGATGAGAGAAGAGAGTAGAAGTGCTCATTGTCATTGCTGACAGCCTGTGTTTAGGAAGCATTTGCCTGGCCCCGGCTGAATCCTAATATGCATGTGGAAATTGATAATTATGTTCACTCAACCCTTTACAAAGTGCCTTCATGTGTTAAGATACAAAAACATGAAGTTAAGTGCCCAATTCTTTATTAACTCGGTGTGGAGTTTTGCAGTTAACGGTGCCAGGTTTGCATCTGCAATTACCCCTCAGCGTTTTAGTGGATCTAAAAGGGCAAGTGAACCACCCTAACCACAGCCTCCCTCCCCCGATACAATGCATCATTCTCCTGTTTGAAGAAATGAAGGGAAGTTGATATGGAGCTAGCCACTCTGTTGGTGACTGTGAGTTTTTCTTTAAGATTTAGCTGGAGAAACCTAAGCCCCGTAAATAGAAAGTTTAGAGGTATTTCTTGTGGCCTGGAATTGGAATCAGACTCACTTAATGAGGGGATAAAACGTGGCTACCTTGGGCTAAGGACTCTCAGGACCTGGCAGGTGTCTTCAGAAAGACAAACAAATGCTGTTCTCCATTGTCCTAGGAGAGACATACACTAAACAAAATCATTTTAGATGTAAGGACTGCTAAGAAGAAAATCAAATGGAATTGAAATCTGGCTAGTGACTCCTCTTTGCCAATTTCTTGTGAATGTGAATGACTTCGTCACTATGTCCTGGACACATGGTGGGACTTTCTCATCTCATCCTTCTAAAATGAAAAGTGGAAGCCGTTAGACTGTGCACTTCAACCTGTTTCCCACTCGAATGCTAGCCTCTCTAGCTAGCTAGACCACCTCTCCAACTCCCACCTGCTGTATTTCCCCATTATTGCTGACACCTGAGTCAGCTTAATAATCATGTTTTTTCCTCCACCATTTATTTTCCTTACGATACCTAGTACAATATTTTGGACAGAGAAATGAATGAATGAATCGTTCACTGGGGCAATTCTGGGATGCCGATGTCCATTCTTTAATGCCACTGCGTCATGAAGAATTAATCATATCCAAAGTGAGGTCCAGTCTTTGCCCTTGGCTACTGGGATGTAATTTCCAAACTCCTGGAATGTCATGCCTGATAGAGTGTCTTTGTTTGCGTGAGGGTCTTGGCCACTGGACAGTTTAACAATGTGATTTATGATGGAGGCTTTAGGCCATACGTTATCAGTTCTACCTCCAGAAAAGCTGAAGACTAATTAATGATCAGCGCCATGTTGTCAACTCTAACTCTGAAGAAGCTGCCATTCAGGCAATGTGTGATCAAGCCCCAGTAAAAACTCAGGACACCAAGTCCCAGGTAATTGTACAAAGCTGGGGATACTCCATGCTTATCATCACACGTTGATGCCAGGAAAGTAACACCATCCATGACTCCATGGGGAAAGGATAACACAAAAGCTTCAGGTTTGGAACTTTTCCGGGACTCTGCCCACAGGCCTATTCCCTTGGCTAATGTTAATCTGTATTCTTTCTCTGTAATAAACTGTAACTGTAACAGCTTTTGGTGGCCAGGCACAGTGGCTCACGCCCATAATCCCAGCACTTTGGGAGGCCAAGGCGGGTGGATCACCTGAAGTCAGGAGTTTGAGACCAGCCTGACCAATGTGGAGAAACCCTGTCTCTACTAAAAATACAAAATTAGCCAGGTGTGGTGGCACATGCCTGTAAACTCAGCTACTCAGGAGGCTGAGGCAGGAAAGTCGTTTGAACCCGGGAGGCAGAGGTTGCAGTGAGCCAAGATCGCACCACTGCACTCCAGCCTGGGCAACAAGAGTGAAACTCTATCAAAAACAAACAAACAAACAAACAGCTTTTGGTGAGTTCTGTGAGTCCTAGGTAATTATCAAAACTCAGGGTGCTTTTGCTCCCCTCTCTTGAACTTCCAGTTCAGAAGTGAGAGTAGTCTTGCCTGGACTGTGTTCCCTCTAACTGTACAGTCATCAGACTCTCACAGCCACATGTCTGCCCCATAGCACCACCTATATAGGAAAATCCCACACACACTTGCAGCTCACAGCCTAAGTTTTGAATGACTCCCTTTAGGCTGATTCTTTATGCAGACGCCAGCTCTGTGTAGCCTTTGACCATTCCACCTTCTGCTTGTTCTCTGTTGTTCTTTCTGTATTACCTAGAGCCATTTTACCATCCGTAAGATTAATCCCACTTGCATTGAGTTTCTTTGCACTGGCTACTCAGCCACCAGCAAACACAATCCCCAGAACTTTCTGTTGCCACCCTTTATGCTTAGGAGTGTCCTCAAACAGGAACTGAAGGCTCAGGTAATTTACCTGAGAAACAAGAAGAAAATTAAATGAATAATCGCATATGAGAAATAGTAAATATGGCTAGGACCTCTCTAGGCAAGACCTTAAAAATAATTCTTCCAAAGTAAAATATTTTTCCTTCCTTCCTCCCTTCCTTCCTTCCTTGCTTCCTTCCTTCCTTCCTTCCTCCCTTCCTCCCTTACTCCCTTCCTTCCTTCCTTTCTTCCTTCCTTCTTCAATTATCTCAATGACAATGTCTGACATGGACTAGAAACTCTGTAAATATTTACAATATTGTTCAATGAGTGGATGAACCTATATTGAGCACCTACCATATTGTATACACCATGCTAGGCATTTGGGAAACAGTGAAGGATAACATAGACATTCCAAGTGTGATGTACCAGTCAACCTATCAAACCAAGCAGCATCTGGAGGAAACACAAAGGAGAATAAGAATAACCTCTTATGGACACTGACTCTGTCATGGGTCACCTTCCTCTTTCAACAAATGTGGCTCTCAGGGGATCATGGGAGATCATAAAAATTATTGAGACTCCACAGGATGAGTCTCGTGATCACTGATTTGGACCAGTGTCTGTATCAGCAAATGGAAGCAATCTTTATGATGCTGTAACGATGGGAGCAGGGTCAAGCATTACTGAAAACCTTCAGTCTCAGATAAAGCGGAGGGAAGGGGAAATTACTCATTTACAGCTAGAAATTGGTAATCTAGAAAAAACTCGATCAACAATGGCTGAAGAACTAGTAAAATTAACAAATCAAAATGATGAACTTGAACAGAAGGTGAAAGAGATACCCAGACTTAGAATCCAGCTAAGAGATTTGGATCAAAGATACAACACTATTCTGCAGATGTATGGAGAAAAAGCAGAAGAGGCAGAATAACCTTGATTAGATCTTGAGGATGTAAAAAAAATGTATAAAACTCAAATAGATGAACATTTAAGACAGAGGCTCAGTTAACTTGTGAAAATTGAATTCTCGTCAAACTGAATGTAAACATTTAATATCTGAATATTTATTGTGGACTTCCAATAAATTCTCGGTTTTTTTTGTTTTGTTTTGTTTTGTTTTTTGTTTTTTGTTTTTTTTTTAAGACGGAGTTTCGCTCTTGTTGCCCAGGCTGGAGTGCAATGGCGTGATCTCGGCTCACTGCAACCTGCGCCTCTCAGGTTCCAGAGATTCTCCTGCCTCAGCCTCCTGAGGCATGCACCACCACGCCTGGCTAATTTTTGTAATTTTAGCAGAGATGGGGTTTCTCCATGTTGGGTCAAGCTGGTCTCGAACTGCTGACCTCAGGTGATCCACCCGCCTCGGCCTCCCAAAGTGCTGGGATTACAGATGTGAGCCACTGTGCCAGGCCAAATGCTTCTATAGAATGAGAAAAAAATTATTGAAACTCCAAATGAAGATTCCTAGATATTTGTAGCATGTGCCCGTACCTTACAAGTCACGTGCAGCCCTGGTGTAGCCTTGACTTAGTGACAGAGGATTTTGACAAAAACTTTATAAAGCAAACATTCACTCTTCCTCTGGTGACATGGGGGGAGGAGGGTGGTATAGAGATATCTCAATACCACCTTCCTCCCCTCAAGTCATCATGCACAGGACAAGGGTAGAAGGATACAAAGGGAGTGGTATCAGTAGAAGCAAGATACAGTACTGAATAACTTTTATCTTTTGCCTGGAATGTTCTAGCCTATTTATTTTTAATGCTCTTATTTTTCAGGGGGACCTTATCACCTTTGTTATTCCAAATCAGCCTTAGTCAAATTATTGGGCACTCTAGGACCCACCTCAAAAACAGATATCACTGAAGATTTTTTATCAGATGGGTAAAGTATACATATCACAGAGAGGGAACTGTGCATTTCTGTTCACCTTTTCCAGCCTGGCTCTTGCTAACAGGAGGCTGTAATTGACCCTGTATATCATGCCTGGAGACCTTAATGGAAGTGTTGTAACACAATTAACTTAGAAGCAAAGGACAAAAGGAAAGGCATCATGCCGTTATCTGGCCATTAGAAGCTACTCTGCCTTGAGATAAGGGGTATGGGAAAAGAAACAAGTGTGTATGAGTCCTGAGATATTTTTATAGTCAGCATCAAGCTTTATATGATTATGAATATTTTTTTGACAGGGACACTCACACTGTCGCCTAGGCTAGAGTGCAGTGGCATGATCTCTGCTCACTACAACCTCTGCCTCCCAGGCTCAAGTGATCCTCCCACCTCAGCCTCCCAAAGTGCTGGGATTACAGACACGAGCCACCACGCGCAGCCTATATGGTTATTAGTATTATCCCTAAACATATCCATTTGCGTATTCAATGGACAGTGATTGAGTGTCTACTGCATACCCATCAATCCTGGATTCATGGCAAATACCAGAAGAACAAATATCATCCCTGTCCTCTGGGAGATGGGGGTCTATATGATATACAAACAGAACACACACATGCAACCTCAAAATGACGCTGCTCCATAAACACCTCAAGGAGAAGAATGGTGTCATCAGGGTCACGTCATAATGATATCAAGACTCATTATATATCAGTCACTTACTGGGTGCTGGAAACTTTATGCTCATTTCTCTAATCCTCACAACAAGCCCCCCCGATCCATCACATTAGCTCCACTTTACAGAGGAGGAACCCCAAGATCAGAAGTTATGTGAGTTGACAAATGTCCCACAGTTGGTAAATGCCAGAATCAGGCCTGGCACTCAAGAATGTCTAATTCCTCCAAAGCCCATGAGTTTTCTAGTAGTTTGTGTTTTTAGGGACAACCATAGTGCCTGTCACATATGGATGGATAGGTTCGAGTAGAACTTGTTTGATGCTTAAAAGGATATGATAGAGCTTATCAGTAGGATATCTTAGAACAAGGGCACTCATGAGGATCCATGGGTCTAACTCTAAAGCAGCCCAAGGTTAGTGAGATTCATATTATGGGCAGAATCTGCCTTCCTTCTCTCTGGTGTGACTTGTCCTAGGTCGACTACAGCTGGTCTGGATTTGTAATGATACAGAATACTACGGTTAGGTCTTGTGGCAAATCCTGCCCCACATTCAGAGAAACTGGACTTGCCTTCCAGAGTCATCACCTTCTACCAACCAGCCGCTCAGTATGGCATGAGCACACCCATCCTTGTCCTTCATCGCTCCTTGTTAAAACCACTTTCAGCTTTCTACTTGTGTCTTTTGCTGTCTCAGGCAGTAATCCATTTCTCAACATGTCATTTATCCAATAGACAACAGATCAACGAGACAGTTTTGATTTGCTCAAACATCTTTGGCAAATGAAGGTGGCACCCTTGCAGAGATGGCAATAATATTAATAGAAACTCAAGCCTGCAGTTCTGACAGCTCTCCCAACCTGTGCACACTTGCCCCTCTTGGGCAACTCTTAGTGTCCTCAAAGACTGGCTGGGGCACTGTCCTGGTGGCTGAACCCAAGACAGCTAGCCCTTCAGGTTGAGTGGTTCTCTAAAGAGTTATAGACTTACAGCCAAGCGCAGTGGCTAACACCTGTACTCCCAGCACTTTGGGAGGCCAAGGCGGGTGGATCACCTGAGATCAGGAGTTCCAGACCAGCCTGATCAACATGATGAAACTCTGTCTCTGCTAAAAATACAAAATTAGCCGGACGTGGTGGCACACGCCTGTAATCCCAGCTACTCGTGAGGCTGAGGCTGGGGAATCGCCTGACCCCTGGAGGCAGAAGTTGTAGCGAGCCGAGACTGTGCCATTGCACTCCAGCCTGGGCAACAAGAGCGAAACTCCCTCTCAAAAAAAAAAAAAAAAAAAAAAAAAAAAAGATTTATAGACTTTCTTTTTTTTTTTTTTAATTTTTTTTTTTTTTGAGACCCTCTGTCACCCAGGCTAGAGTGCAGTGGCATGATCTCGGCTCACCGCAAGCTCCGCCTCCCGGGTTCACGCCATTCTCCTGCCTCAGCCTCTTGAGTAGCTGGGACCACAGGCGCCCACCACCACGCCCAGCTAATTTTTTGTATTTTTAGTAGAGACAGGGTTTCACCGTGTTAGCCAGGATGGTCTCGATCTCCTGACCTCGTGATCCGCCCACCTCGGCCTCCCAAAGTGCTGGGATTACAGGCGTGAGCCACCGTGCCCGGCCTAGACTTACTTTCTTAAGGAAGTATTCACCCAGGAAGTATTCACCCATTCAATAAAGAAGAATTGTTGCATACCTACTATTTTCCAGTCTTATTAATCTATTCATGTAGCACTTTGGGAGGCTAAGGCAGGAGGATCATTTGAGGAGAGGAGTTCAAGACCAGGCTGAGCAACACAGTGAGACCCACATCTCTGCTTAAAGAAAAAAAAAATAGCTGGGTATGGTGGCATCCACCTGTAGTTCCAGCTACTCAAGAGCCTGAGGTGGGAGGATTATTCGAGCCTAGGAGTTCAAGATGAGCCTGGGCAACATGGTGAGACCCCTACCTCCACCAAAAAAAAAAAAAAGTTCTTTAAAAATAAATAAATAGAGTCAAACCACTTATTACTCTCATTCAGGTTGGAGAAGGAAGAAAAAGTAATTCAGACAAAAGAAACAGCATGTATAAAGGTAAAAAAAAGTTCAGGAAACTAATAGATCACTCAATACAGAGGCCTGAAGAAAACAGGTGTGAGAGATGAGGGTGAAGGATTAGGTGAGGCCTAGATTTCAGAGGATATTATGTCTCGTTAATGAGCTTAATTTCATTCTATTGTTCTGGGACCATCTGAGGTACAGGCAAAACTGCAATGTAGGCTGGATGCTGTGGCTCACACCTGTAATCCCAGCACTTTGGGAGGCAGAGGCAGGCAGATGGCTTTGAGGTCACGAGTTCGAAACCACCCTGGCCAACATGGTAAAACCCTGTCTCTACTAAAAATATAAAAAAGTTGGCCAGGCACAGTGGCTCACACGTGTAATCCTAGCATTTTAGGAGGCCGAGGCGGGGGGGATCACCTGAACTCAGAAGTTCGAGACCAGCCTGGCCAACATGGTGAAACCGCGTCTCTACTAAAAACACAAAAATTAGCCAGGCATGGTGGCGGGCGCCAGTAATCCTAGCTACTCGGGAGGCCGAGGCAGGAGAATCACTTGAACCCAGGAGGCAGAGGTTGCAGGGAGCCGAGATCGCACCATTGCACTCCAGCCTGGGCGACAGAGGGAGACTCCATCTTAAAAAATAAATAAATAAATAAATAAATAATAAAAATACAAAAAAGTTAGCCGGGTGTGGTGGCACATGGCTGTGGTCCCAGCTACTAGGGAGGCTGAGGTGGGAGGATCACTTGAGCCTGGGGGGCGAAGGTTGCAGTGAGCTGTGATAGTGCCATTGCACTCTGTTTCGTCTGGGTGACAGAGTGAGACCCTGTCTCAAAAAACAAACAAAAAACCCTGCAGTGTAGAAGGTTCACTATAGCTTTCATGTGAAGGATAGATTGGGAAGAGAGAGCATGGCATGACCCGTGAGGAAGCTATTGCAATAGTTCAATCCTGAGGAAAGTGAGGATGGGAACTAACTAGCAGGTGTGGAGAGGGAGAGGACCATGTGGGCAGGAGAGGCAGTGTGCAGGTGGAATCAGCAGTACTTGGAGAAAGAGTTCTTGAAAGTTGTGGAACACAGAGAGGAGTCTGGAAAGATTCCTGGGACTGTTGTGGCTGGAGGGCTTCACCTACTCTGAAGAGTTGCTCGGGAGCTCTGTTGCCTTCTCAGTTGCAGAAATGAAGGAATTAAACGTCACCTATTGAGAGTGATGATCTTGATCTTGGCTTGGTGCTTCTGGTAGCCAAGGTCTAAAAGA
The DNA here is from genome assembly GCF_028858775.2 of Pan troglodytes. Taxonomy (NCBI): domain Eukaryota; kingdom Metazoa; phylum Chordata; class Mammalia; order Primates; family Hominidae; genus Pan; species Pan troglodytes. Next base: position 16,110,828 of record NC_072416.2, read on the forward strand.
AGGAAAAAATAGCATTTGTAAGTCATGAATAGGTACAAACCAGGAAGCTCTGTTGCCTTAAAGAAAGAGCTTCCTTAGCAGATTCTTTATTTCATCATTTCCAGTTGGCAGCGCCCTCATGGTTGTGGCTGGGACAGGACTGCTGGCTGCTCAGGAAATATCGAGCAAATGGGCTAATCAGCAGGCAAAGAATCGATTCCCGTGTCACATCCCTTCCCCTTAGGCCACAAGTCTACAAAATTGCCAAGTGGCAGAGGCTTCTGAATCCCTGCCGTTGGCTCCCTGGAATTGCAGAAGCTTGTTAATATTGACTTTCATCTAATTGCTTCACTATTTAGTTGGCAGGATTGTTCTTTAAAAATTTTTCTCCTAGTTACCTTATGCCCAAAGGCAATGCTAATTAACAGAAAGATCCAGGTTCTCTCAGACTCAAACTGCATCCTCTTTTCTCCTCATTCCACTACTTGTATGTCATGAGAATTACACAGAAGTTTCATCTCTTAAGCTTTCCATGCCTCAGTTACCTTATCTTTAAAATGGGCATAATTAGATTAACTCTGTGACTTTCTTTATAGAGTAATTGTGAGGACTGGAGGAAGCTTTCCAGGTAAGTGTGCTACCTAGCACTTAGGGTTCAATTAAGGGTAGCTCTAAAGAATAATCACCTCATCTGCAGGGAGATGTTGCCAAGGCCTCCCTGACCTGTTGGAGGAGTTTGAGAATCACACTTGGTCGATGCCACCGTTCTTTCACTGGCCTGTCTTACCCTGGGTTTCTCATGGATGGCTGCTAGGCTTTGTGCAAAATCAGTCCAAAACTTACAACCCTGAAGCCCCAAAACTGGTGCTATTTCCCCCAACTCTGGTTCTCCCTATCAGCCTAAGTGCTCAGATGCTTTGAATGTGTATTTTGATTTTGCAACTTGACCCTGAACCAGAGTTTCTTGTCGAAAGCTAAAGCCCCCTTCTTGGAATTTCATCTCAATTTTGTTTTGGTCCAAGCTGAAATTGCCTCCCTCTTTCCCAAAACCACTGATTTGCTTTCCCTGAATAGAGCAACCGGAAATTTTCCCGTTTACTACCACTACTACCTCTACTACAAATATACAGTAAAGTAAATAAAAATGGTGGCTGAAGTTGAGTGCTTACTAAGTACTGGGCGCTATCCTGAGGAATTCACATAGTTAGTAGCCCTTGGTCCTCATAAAATTCCCGAGATATGTTCTATTTCTATCCACCCCCCCCCATTTTACAGTTCAGAAAAATAAAGAAATGAGTAATTCATTAAATCCTACATCTACACAGACTTCCATAAACCCTCAAACAGATAGACAGATTTTTCTAATGTTGATATTAGGGGCCTAGTGGATTAAAGATCTTCTTAGGAAGGATAATGGAGACATTATCCTAAAACATACCTTTTATCAAAGAAAAGGCTACTATTTGCCATTAACCTTGTAGCAGGGCTTCTATACCTCAGTCTTATTAACATTTTGGAAGAAATAATGATCTATTCTGGGGGTAGGGGGCTGGGTAAGTGGAGGAAGGAGCATTGCGTTACTCCTGTGCTTTGCAGAGCATTTAGCAACATCCTCAGCCTCTACTTGTTAGATGCCAGCAGCCCTCTGCCCAAACTCTGGCAACCAAAAATGCCTCCAGGCATTGCCAGATGTCTTTTGGGGACACAGTCACCCCAGTTGAGGACTGCTTCTTTGAAGCACAGAATAATGCTAGAAATCATCCCTCAAATGAAGTTGAACGTGGGGCAGGTTCATTTTGGCAGAACTGGAGGTCAAAGGAAAAGTCCAATAAGATTTCATCCACGAGGCTAGGATTTCTAGTAGGTTGTAGGGCATGGATTTGAAAAGATATCACCTTAAGCCAGGTTGACTGGGGAGAAACAATACCCATAAGGGCATGAGAATCACAGGATTTGGCATAAGGAGAAGTTGAACTGCAATATAGAACAAAGATATCAAATGGTACCTGTTGTCTTGCTACCTCAGGAAGGAGAAGGGGAAGGATGCTAGGAAGAAAAGTCAACAAATCTCCACAGAGCCTCAGAAAGCTGGGTCATTTATCTCAAGGTGATACACCTTTGAAGGCAGATCCAGGTTCAAGCCCCAATTTGTCTGACTCCATGGACCTGTCTCTCTCTCCCCTCTACCTCTCCAGAAAGAAAAAGCTGCTGCAACGATTTAGTGTAGAGGCTGGCCAACTATGGCCAATGGGTCAAATGTGGCCCACTGCCTGTTTTGACAAGTAGTTTCATTATAATACAGGCAAATCCATTTAGGTACCTATTACTTATGACTGCCTTCCTGCTATAGCCACAGAGTTGGCTAGTAGTAACAGAGACTGCACGGCCTGAAAGGCCCACATGATTTGCAATCTGCCCCTTTACGGAAAAAGTTTGTGTGATGGCTAATTTTTTTGGCATCAGCTTGAGTGGATTGGGGGATGTGCACCACTAACCATTACCCCTAGTGACCCACTAGCAAAATTTGTACTTCCTGTTCCCACAATGTTATGTTCTGCTGGCCTAGAGGTCTTAGTTCCAGAAGGAGAAATGCTTCTACTAGGAAACACTACAATGATCCCATTGAACTGGGAGATAAGACTGCCACGCGGCCACTTGGGGCTTCTATGCTTCTGAGTCAACAGGCTAAGAAGAGAGTGATGGTACTGGCTGGGATGATTGATCTGGACAATCAAGGGGAAATTAAATACTACTCTGCAATGGCAGTAAGGAAGAGTGTGTCTGGAATACAGGAGATCCATTAGGGCATCCCTTAAAATTACCATGCCCTGTGATTAGGGTCAGTGAAAAACTACAACATCTCAATCCAGGTAGGACTACAAATGGCCCAGACTCTTTAGGAATGAAGGTTTGGGTCATCCCACCAAGTAACAAGCCATGACCAACTGAGTTGCTTATTGAGGGCAAAGGAAATACAGAATGGGTAGTTGTTGTTGTTGTTTTAAAAAAAGTAATTATAAATGTCAGCTACAGCCGCATGACCAGTTTCAAAAATGAGGATTGTAACTGTAATGAGTATTTCCACCTATTTTGTTAAAAATACATTTGTGCATATATCACATATGTTAAGCAAATATCTTTATTTTCTTTCTTCTTTTATTCCTTTATCATGTAACATAATGTTGATTAACTTTGTATCAGCATTTAAGCATTGTTAATTTTACATTATAGCATTTAGGTTTACTGACTTTGTATCAGCACTTAAGCATTGTTAATTTTACATCATGGTACTTGAGTTATAGGATATCAGGAGAAATGTAAATGTCACTCGAGAACTTTACCTCCTCTTCTGGGAATGGGATTAGTGCAGTTTTGGTTGTACTCAGGATAGTTGTATCATCTTAAGTGGAATTATGACCTTGTTATCATCTTTATTTGGAAATTAAGTATGGCTTAAAGAGATGCATATGGCTGCCACGTTGACAAGGGGTGGGCTTATGCTGATTAATGTTTTATGTGTCGACTTGACTGGATTGAAGAGTGCCTAGATGGATGGTGAAGCATTGTTTCTTGGTGTGTCTGTGAGTGTGTTGTCAGAAGAGACTGACCTGTGAATCAGTGCACTGAGAGAGGAAGACTCGCCTTCTATGTGGGGGGGGGGGGCAGCATCCAATCTCCTGGGGGCCCAGTTGGGACAACATGGCAGAAGAAGGAGGATTCTCTCTTTCTTTCTCTCTTTTTCCCACTCCCCCAGAGCAGAACACTTTTCTCCTCCTACCTTAGACATCAGACTCTAGGTTCTTCAGCTTTTGAATTTTGAGCCTGGCACTAGCCACCTCCTGGGAGTTCTAGGGCATTTAGACTCAGACTGGGGACTGTACCATTGGCTTTCCTGGTTTTGAGGCTTCAGGGCTTGGACTGAGCCACACTATCGGCTTCTCTGCTTCTCCAACTTGTACGTGGCCTATCATGTGATTTCTTCAACTCCATGATCCCGTGATCCACTTCCCCTAATAAATCCCCTCTCATATACCTGATTGTTTCCATCTCTCAGAAGAACCCTGACACTCACAATTTGCCCATCCATGATTTAGAGAATGGATCTCTAATGATATTCTCCAGAATTGCCTGTTGGATGGAGCCAAGGGGCAGCAAGATGTTGAGCTTGCCTCATTTCCCTCCTTCGTCCACTCCCATGTGGGATCTTGGGCCACCAGCCATATTTCTTGCTTTCTTTTCTATTCACCTAACACCAGGTTCATTTGTCTCCACTAGAAGAAGCCTGTGGTTAAAAAGTGGAAACACTTCAGGAAGGAATACTTGCAACACAAATTTCATGTGTGAGTGCTCCTGAAATTTACCCACTGTACATATCGCTATCCTTCATGGTGTTTTATCTCCTTTCAAAAGAACTGAGAAACTTAACAGCAACGGATATTACAACAAAACTCATCTCAGTCTTGCCATTAGACTGAGAGGGTTTTATTCTTCCTGTTCTTCTGTCAGATTTTAAATGGATATAGTTTTATTCCCTTTCTCCTCTAATATTGGAACCTATCAATCTGCAGCAAGATCTCATTTTAAAAGATGTTCTTATATTTCAAGAGGCCTTTTAAAGGGGGAAAAATAGATCCACTCCACAGAAAGCTTGTTGCTGGAAACCAAATATATTTATCTCCATTGATTCAACAAATATTGACTGAGTTCTGGGCCCGGATTATTGGTGCCCAGGGAGAGGGGCAGGGAGATGAGGTTCAGAGAGGAGACCTGACTTACTCAGAGTCATACAGCCAAGTGTGAGTCAGGGTGCCTATGCTTTTTCTTCCTTCTGATATGTTTATATCCAATAACGATAGATATAAATGTGATGCATACACTTATCCATCCATTTACGCAAGCATCCATCTACCTCCAACTTTTTAAATATAATACTTTCATACTTTCATTTCTTCCTCTAATTCTATCCTATGTTTCTCTTTTATTTGCTTTTACCATTTTATCCTAAATATCTTGCTCTACTCAGAAGTAATAGGAGGTCTATTCCTGCACCAAGTTATAAGAGAACTCTAGGAGGTGAATCTGTAGACTGGTCCTCAAAGAAATCTTACCAGAAAGAAGCATCCAGGTGTATGACTCACATCTGCAATCCCAGCACTTTGGGAGGCTGAGTTGGGAGGATTGCTTGAGATCAGGAGTTTGAGACTAGCCTGAGAAACATGGTGAGATCCTGTCTCTATGAAGAAAAATAAAATATATATGTATTCTTTTTTGTTTTATATATGTATGTACATTATATATTGCTTTTATATATGTGTATATAAAACACATATATAAAATATATGTGTTGTTATATATATAAAACAACAACAACAAAAAAGAGGCTGGGCACTGTGGCTCACACCTGTAATCCCAGCACTTTGGGAGGCTGAGGCAGGTGGATCACTTGAGGTCAGGAGTTCAAGACCAGCCTGGCCACATGGTGAAACCCCATCTCTACTAAAAATATAAAAATTAGCCAGGCGTGATGGTGGGTGTCTGTAATCCCAGCTATTCAGGAGGCTGAGGCAGGAGAACAGCTTGAAACCTGGAGGTGGAGGTTGCGGTGAGCTGAGATCAAGCCACTGCACTCCAACCTGGGCAACAGAGCAAGACTCTGCCAAGAAAAAAAAAAAAAAAGAGAAGAAAGTAAGGTAAGTTAAGGTAAGAGAGAGAGAAAGAAAGAGAGAGAGAGAGAGAGAAAGAAAGAAAGAAAGAAAGAAAGAAAGAAAGAAAGAAAGAGAGAAAGAAAGAAAGAAAGAGAGAAAGAGAAAGAACTGGAATTCTGCAAATACATAAAGATATGTGGGGTGGGCACAACCTGGCCTTTGAGCCTCGACCTGTGCAGATTGCCTATCATCTCATCTTCTTCTATCCTATGAAATCCAGTTCTGTGCTCATCCAAATGACTCTGGCTCTTGTTCTCAAACCTTCTCCCACCCATGCTTCTTTGCCCCTTGGAGACAGAGGCAGTCACTCATTCCCTCACATCCCACCTGTGCATCCAGAACATCTTCCTCCTCAGGGTAATCACAGGGTAAGATTAATTATGCTAATCAGCCTCTACAGGCTGACACAATTAACCAGAGTATGAGATAACTTCAGAAATCTATATAGGAGGTGTCTACCTGCTGGGTTTAATTTCACCATTAAGCACAGTAATTAAGGGGAGGGGTGGGTGGGAAGTTTGCTCTTTTCAACTAAAGAGTACATGGTACCATTCTCCAATAGAAGCTGTATGAAGTTTTCCAGGAAATGTTTGGCCACTTACTGTCATCTCTTGGGATCTGCTATTGAACATCTCCTTCTTGGGGCTAGGCACCAATATTGTAGCCAGTTTTCTCTTCTTGATGGAATCAAATGAGGTGTTTGTATTTTGATGCAGTTTTAAATCCTTTTCTTTCCCCTACTTACTCTTCTACACCTTTAAAGTTTTTAATATTTTTATTTATTCAAAAATAAGAAAAGTTGCCTCTCAGAATAGGAGATTTGAAAAGAAAATAAGAGAAGTTATAAAAGCTTTAGATTAGGCATCCCTCACATGTGTGTTATGAAGTGTTAATTCTGAAAGTTGCTTTGGGGAATAAAAGTTTACAAGCCAAGATAGAGAAACTCTAATTTCTGTATTCTTCTTTTGAATTTAATATCTATAGAATTTAATGTATGAGGAGTGTATTAGTCTGTTTTCTTGCTGCTAATAAAGACATACCCAAGACTGGGTAGTTTATAAAGGAAAGAGGTTTAATGGGCTCACAGTTCCACATGGCTGGAAAGGCCTCAGGATCATGGTGGAAGGCAAAGGAGAAGCAAAGGCACATCTTACATAGCAGCAGGCAAGAGAGCTTGTGCAGAGGAACTGCCCTTCATAAAACCAACAGATCTCATGAGACTTATTCACTACCACGAGAACAAAATGAGGGAAACTGCTGCCATGATTCAGTTATCTCCATATGGCCCCATCCTTGGCACATGGGGATTATTACAATTCAAGGTGATATTTGAGATGGGACACAGCCAAACCATATCAAAGAATTAAAGGCTCTGAAAATTCTGTAACAAAGAAAACATATTAACCAAACACAGTTAATCCAATATTTTCCACATTTATTTTACTACACATTGAACTGTGTTAAAGTCCTTGTCTCAGAGTCTCATTTCAGGGGCAAAAAAACACCGTAAATCTTAGTTTTCTTGCCCCCAAAATGAGACCTGAAGACAAGGACTTTAGCACAGTTAGTTTGCTGAGAGAAGATTTCAAGAAACAGAAGTGAGGAAGTGGGAAAAATGAGGCAGGATAGGAGGAAAGACAATCAAAGTGTATTAATGAAATAGTTACTGCTGTGGACAACTGGGGTTCAGTCTTGCTGGAACCCTAAAGATCCATCTAGAATGCATCACAGAATTGTCCTTCTGGAGGATAGAAAGGCTGAGGCATTTATCCACGGACTCACATATCTTATTGTTTGTTTTCCTGTGTATGTCTGAGTTGATCAGCTGATGGAGAGAAAACACAACACACCCTTAATATGGGGCTGACAATGGAGCATGGAACTGTCCGCCACAGCAGTCCTGAAATATGGAGGACTGAAGGGCTGTTGTGTGGTCATCACAAGTTCTTGCTACATTGCATAACATTTTTTAAATGTTTTAAAATGCTAATTTATTAACATCCAAACAAACTTGCAATCTATGTCCATCATTTAGGAAACACCACTCTGTTTTAAATTATTCGAGTTTTTCTAGATCTGACTCTCTCCTTTTTCCTCATGGGAATATAAGCACTGACAAATGCTAGTCAGTAGATTAAGAGGAGATGAATGTGTGTTCCTTCCAAGCTGAAGTGGAAAAAGTCTCTGCACAACTCTCCCTCTGCTTCCCCTGCAGTGACAACCTTGGAATGCATCTATTGAGGTGGCCACAGGAAGAAAGTAGATCAGATCCCTGAGCAAACATGAAAGAGAATGTCCCAGGGAGCTACCTGACCTGCAGTGGACTTTGAGTGAGCAAGAAATCAGCTTTTATGTGTCAATCCACCAGAATTTAGGGCTTTCTCTTAATTGCAGCAAAGCCTAGCCCACCCTGAGTAACACAGCAGCCTTAGAGAACACAGCCACAGATAAGCAAAAGTCACTGTAATCTAAGATATTCCTTACACAGAATATCAGATACAGGTCAGCTAGTGTTATAGCAAGAAAAACAAGGAGAGGACAAAGAAAGACTGACCATTGCCTGTTTTTCTTAGTGTAACTCACAGAGAATCACAAAGACAAGGGAGGAAAGGGTCAGTGAGTGACCCAAGCTCTACATGGAAGTGTCTTGTTTCTGGAGAATGAGATGGTCTAGAGGAGCGTGTTCCATTTTATGGGAGCAGATATGAATAAACTCTTCTTGAAAAGGAGAGCTTAGTGCTGTGTTTTCATTCCCTGTTCTGACTCTTTAAGTGGGCTCATTGATCTGGAAAACATATACTTGCTGGCCCACAGATGTGAATAATTGAAGCAATGTCACCCACCCTTGCTTATTCTAATTGCTTTCACTACAATTTCCTATCTAAACTAGCTCTGAAATTTTGGCTCTGGCAACTCTTGTTCAAATATTTTTCTCCTCTGTCCCCTCATTTGGGGAATCCAATTAAGCATATATTTGCCTGTTTCAATTCATCCCTTCATTTAGAGCTTATTAACGCTCTGCTAATTTTTTTTTTTTTTTTTTTTTTGAGACAGAGTCTTGCCCTGTCACCCAGGCTGGAGTGCAGTGGCACAATCTCGGCTCACTCCAAGCTCCGCCTCCCAGGTTCATGCCATTCTCCTGCCTCAGCCTTCCCAGCAGCTGAGACTACAGGCACCCACCACCAAGCCCGGTTAATATTTTTGTATTTTTAGTAGAGATGGGGTTTCACCATGTTAGCCAGGAAGATCTTGATCTCCTGACCTCGTGATCCGCCCACCTCGGCCTCCCAAAGTGCTGGGATTACAGGCATGAGCCACAATGCCCGGCCTCTGCTAAAATTTTTAAATGATCTTTTCTCTTTTAATTTCATTTTTGATAGTTTCTCTTGCTATGTCTTCAAGTCTTTTCTTCTGTCATGTTTAATCTCCCATTAATTCCATCTACTGTTTTTAAAATCTCTTACATTGTAGTTTTCATCTCAAGAATGTCCATGTCTTTTTACTATTTCCCACGTATTTATTCAAAGTTTTGATATCTTGAATACAGTTATAATAACGATTTTAATGTCCTTGCATGTTAATTCTAACATCTAGGCCAGTGCTGGATCAGTTTTGATTATTTAATTATTCTCCTCACTATGGGTCATATTTTTCTGCTTCTTTATATGCCTGTTAATTTTTGATTAGATGCCAGTCATTGTAAATTATGCCTTGTTGGATTCTCACTACCTTTCTGTCTCTGTAAGTATTCTTGAGTTTTGTTATGGGGCACAGTTAAATTACTTGGAAAAGTTTTATTCTATCAGATTTTGCTTTTAATATTTGTTAGGCAGGACTAGAACAGTGCTCAGTCTTGGGCTGATTTGGACTATTTTCCATTACCAAGGCAAGATACTTCTCTTTAGAGTAATTACTTCACATGTCTGATAAGGTTTATTTTCTTTGTTCTTTTTGTTCCTTTTACTTTTTCTTTTCTTTCTTTCTTTCTTTTTTTTTTTTTTTTTTTTTTTGAGGGGGTATGTTTCAGGTGAGAAAGTAAACCTAGTCCCTGTTAATCCATGTTGACTGGAAGCAGAACTGTGACTGATTTTAATTCTTATCAAAGTTCCCTTTGGAATTTGTGATTAAACATGCCTTCCTGGATTTGGCCCACTAAGTTAAATAATTGATTTTTCCTTTTTCTGACCTTTCCCAGAGTCCCTGAAATACCCACCCTTCCTCAGTTTCTTCTGTCATACCAACACTCTTCATTAAGCTGTCAACTGTCTAATGCAGTCTTTTTCTAGAAGATACTGCCAATTGCCTACCTAATAGTTATCCCTCCCACTTGTTTGCTAGGTAATAAAACTCTGATATTGTTCAGGGAAGCAATTTTCCTCAGCTAAGTCTTACCTCTCGGGACCTCAGTAAATCTAGTAGTAGCCGCAGGAAAGTTGTTTGTTTGTGTGTGTGTGTGTGTTTTTTTTTAAAATAACACAGCTATTCTTGCATCTGATTTTTTACTGTTTGGAATTTGGATGCAATGCCTGGAGATGCAACATCATTCTTGCAACCAGAAGCACATATATGACACATATTGTGTAACACCAGATAGTGCTATTTATATACAGTAAGAAATGAATGTGCCACTGCCTGATGCTGTGCAATGTGCAGTATATGTGGCCATACTCAGAAGCCCTAACAAGAAGGATGAAGATGCAGGAAGATAGAAGGGCCCTGGGTGTGAGCACTAGACTGACTTCTTGCTGTATGAGAAAAAAATACCCCTTGCCTGTTTAAATCATTTTTTTCTTGGTTTCTGTTACTTGCAGCTGAGCATAATCTTGACTTACATCCCTCTTCTTCTTTCCTCTACAGGTAACAGAATATTGGCGTGTAGCACTCCTCAAAACATAGAAAGCAGAAACAAATCAATTCTGCCTGGAGGACCTCCCCGATCTCAACACCCAGTGGTTTTGACAGAATTGATATAGAAATAGAAGCTTCAAGGTGGGAACTTTTTATTTAATGCAAAGTAATATACGATTTAAGAAACTATATTTGTTGCATGTTATGTATGTGTCAGATAGTGGGTTAAGAAGTGCTTTACGTGAATTATACCGTTTAATCTTCAAAACTACATTAAGATGCAGGGATTGATATATTTATCCAACCAATATTTATGAATTATTAGAACTGTTCTAGGTACTGTGGACCTAGCCATGAATTACAAGGTACTTTCTATCCATGGAGTTACAGCCTGGTGAGGGAGACCTGCAACATCAAACAAATAAATAAAATAAAAATAGAAGACTGTGAACAAATCTCTGAAGATTATTAAATCATCTGATGTGATAAAGATAGTGACTATTTTAGAGCAGCTCACTGGGGAAGGCCTCTCTGAGGAGGTGCCTTTTAAGGTAAGAAGTCTGAATGACAAGAATAAGACAACCATGTGAAAATCAGGGCATTTCAGGCAGAGGTTACAGTGAGTGCAAAAGGCCTTGAATTGAAAAGATCGTGGTGAGTTGAAGGAACAGCAAAAAGGTCCTGTGTGTTTGGGGAGTGAAGATGAAAGGGGATGAAGCTGTAGGTACTGGTAGGAGGACAGTCATAAAGGACTGGGTAAACCAAGCTCAGGAGTTTTATTCCATTCTAAGAGGAGTGCTGTGATTTGTTTTATATTTTACAAAATCAATCTGGCTGTTCTTTAGTGAATAAATAGATTATGGGTAGGGGAAAAGAATGAAAGTAAGAAAATGAATTAGGAAGCTTTGCAGCCATTCAGAAGATGAAAGGACTTGGCTGGGTTGGAGTGATAGGAAAGATGAAGGGATGGAGATGAATTTGGACTTTGTTTTGGAGGTGGAGTTCTCAGAGCTTATTTAGGGATTGGCTTACAGGCGATGAGAAAAAGGAATCAAGGATTGATGTTAGGGTTTTGCCTAAGGAATTATCCCCATGTCAAAAATGAGGAAACATATATATGCTTAATATATATCACATATATATTTATATATGTGATATATATGTTTCACATATATATTTATATATATATATGAAACAATTATATATGAAAGAGATTATGAAGTTTGCCAAAGGTCATAAAGGTATCCCATGACTTTCATTTATTATGTATTTATTTATTCATTTGACAAATATGTGTCAGGCATAGCAGAAATAGGAGTGATCAAGACAGTCACGGTCACTCATGGAATTGAAACCAACTCAATAGTCCCATAGACCAATAGTCCCCAACCTTTTATGGCACCAGGGACCGGTTTCATGGAAGACAATTTTTCCACAAACCCGGGTTGTTGGGGGATGGTTTGGGATGATTCAAGCATATCACATTTATTGCGGATTTTATTTCTATTATGATAACATTGCAATATATAATGAAATAATTTTACAACGCACCACAATGTAGAATCAGTGAGAGTCCTGACCTTGTTTTCCTGCAACTAGACAGTCCCATATGGTCACGATGGGAGACAGTGACAGATCATCAAGTGTTAGATTTTCATAAGGAACAGGCAACCTAGATCCCTCATATGTGCAGTTCACAATAGGGTTCGTGCTCCTGTGAGAATTGAATGCTGCTGCTGATCTGGCAGGAGGCAGAGCTCAGGTAGTAATGCCAGCTATGGGGAGCGGCTGTAAATAAAGATGAAGCTTTGCTTGCCCACTGCTCACCTCCTGCTGTGTGGCCCGTTTCCTAACAGGCTACAGACTACCACCCGTCTGCGGCCTGAGGGTTGGGGGAGACCCCTGCCATTGACAGTTTGTTTTTTTTTCCTCCCAGTAAACATAGAAATTGACCCTTCTGGTCTTAAAGCTTGAAGCTTACATTTGTTTTATCAGAGTTCCTTCCTCAGGAAAGGATCCCCACTCCCCTGCCCCAGACTTTCAAAAAGTATCAAAGAGCTGAAACTCACCAGATCATCACATCCAGGCAATGAGAAGCCAGACCACTTATTCATCCTGATTGCTTCCTTACCCCTCCCAAGTTACATTTCCTTCCTGCTATATAAACCCCTAATTTTAGTCTGTTAGGGAGATGGATTTGAGACTAAGCTCCCATCTCCTCAGCTGCAGCACCCAATTAAAGTCTTCTTCCTTAGCAATAACCATTGTCCCAGTGATTGGCTTTCTGTACAGAGAGTAACAGGACCTAGACTGAACCCCTGGTGTTTCAGAGGATATTTTACTGCATTATTAAAGTGCTTAGGAGGATTTGAAATTAAAAGTCAGTCATGGTAAGTCAAAGTTCATACTTTGGCTTATGTGGTGTTTGATGGAATTTCCTGCTGTTTGAAAGGGGACACCCAGGGATCAGGACTCTACAGACCCTCCCTCCCATCCCACTTAGCCCCTCTTGTTCTTTGATTGAATTTTGTCATTCAGCCTCAAGCACGCCTGTTTTGTGTTTTTGTTTTTTTTTTTGAGATGGAGTCTAGCTCTGTCGCCCAGGCTGGAGTGCAGTGGCGCAATCTCGGCTCACTGCAAGCTCCGCCTCCCTGGTTCACGCCATTCTTCTGCCTCAGCCTCCCGAGTAGCTGGGACTACAGGCGCCCACCACCACACCCAGCTAATTTTTTGTATTTTTTAGTAGAGACGGGGTTTCACGGTGTCCAGGATGGTCTCGATCTCCTGACCTCATTATCCGCCCGCCTCGGCCTCCCAAGGTGTTGGGATTACAGGCGTGAGCCACTGCGCCCGGCCTTTTTTTCTTTTGAACACTGTTCTTACATGGTCCACCAGTGATTACTGCAGGAGTCTTGGTAAACACTTATTGCATACCTACAATGTGTCAGGCACTGGACTTGTCGCTGGAGAAATAAAAAATGAGTAATAGATCTCCCTGTCTACAAGGACCCCATTGTCTAGTTGGAAAATATAATCATAAACAATTATTTCAATGCAGTAGACTTAGGGCTGTGATAGAGGCACAGGACATTGTTGGGTCACATGGGAAGGTACCTTACACAGACTGGGCAAAAGTTATTAGAAAAGCTTTCTCAGAGAAAGTGATAGAGAAAAAGGAAAAGGAAATGGATTTTGCCATGCAAAAGGAAAGAAAAAGAATTCTAAGGCAGACAGAGCAATCCAAGTAAAATCACAGAGGCCTGAAACAACATGGCCAGTGCAGGGAACTATGATGTGTTTGGACCATAAAGTGAAAAAGGTGGTGGGGGGAGGTGAGCCTGGAGAAAGAGATCCCAACCTGGCCCCAAAGGCAAGTCATTTAAAAGCCTCTTTGCACCACACATTTTCTCTCTCCTTTCCTTCTTCCACAAACAAAACAAAAGTATTACCCAATGCAGAATGCCAACTGAAATGTGCACTTCAAAGGCTATATTGGGCCAGGCGCGATGGCTCATGCCTGTAATCCCAGCACTTTGGGAGGCCGAGGCAGGTGGATCACTTGAGGTCAGCGGTTCAAGACCAGCCTGACCAACATGGTAAAACCCCTTCTCTATTAAAAATACAAAACTTAGCCAGGCATGGTGGTGTGCACCTATAATCTCAGCTACTTGGGAGGCTGAGGCAGGAGAATGGCCCGAACCCGGGAGGTGGAGGTTGCAGTGAGCTGAGATCACACCATTGCACTGCAGCCTGGGAAACAGAGCGAGACTCCATCTCAGAAAATAAGTAAAATAAACAAAAGACTAGACTGTGTTGGTTTTCTCTCCCTCTTATTTTCTGGGGACCTGCTACATTCTGATCATGGATCCTGTTTTGTTTGAGCGACATCGCATTTTCCTCTGAAATCCTTTCTGTCTCTCTTCCATCCGGTTGTTTCTTTAACTGAAAAAGGAACCTGCCGGGGAAACATGTTGGGGTCTTGACAGCATCTCATGTCTGTGTATATTTCAAAACACATAAAAGAGATCCTGAGTCACTGAGGGGCATCCTCCTGTTTCTTACGTTTTCTGTTTCAAAGATTGTCTCCAAAGCTCACCTCTTAGTGCTGAGAGTTTTGGGGCTTCTTTATGGAATTGTCTGGAATCTTAAGAAAAAAACATACACTTGCAAATCAGTGCTGTGTTCACAAAGCAAAAGATCACACCCTAAGAACCAGGCTTTCCCTGTTGTTTAGGTCAAATCCCTTTTGACCTAATTCTTAGGGTCCTATAGGTCTGGACTCCTCTGGGCCAGACTTGAACTCTATAGTTTACCCCCTAGAAACACTGGACTTCCTTGTGCATCAGTTCCTGCAGCTGTAAAATGCAAGCATTGAACTAGATCATCCTGGAAGGTCTGTTCCACTCTAATAGTCTAGGATTTTGTAAAAAAATTTATTTATGATTTAGTTAGTACTTCTGCCAAACATATTCCATAAACCTTCACCCAGCTTTTGAAAAACAACAGATCTTTCTGGATTTCATCTTCTTACATGAGTATTACTAAGCCTTTCTACATCGGTACAGGCTAGATAATTGGAAAAGAAAGGGTGTTAAGAATGCGGGCTCGAAGGCTGGACTTGGATCTAATGAATCCTAATATCTGGGAGTGGTGCTTGGGGACCGGTACTCAATAAGCCACCTGGGCGATTCTGATCCACCATTAGTGCATCTGATGTTTCTGCAGGTAACACATTGTATTAGTGTCCTATTGCTGCTGTGGAATATTACCATAAACTTTGTGTCTTAAAACAACACAAGTCTGTCATGTTTACAGGTCTGTGTCTGTTTAGAAGTTCTAAATTAATTTCTTGGGGTGAAAATAAAGGTGTCAGCAGGGCCTCCTACTGGAAGAATCCCATTCCTTGCCTTTTCCAGCTTCTAAAAGCTGCTCATATTCCTCGGCTTATAGTCCTGCACGGCGCCTATCAGTTTCCTTTGTCTCGTCCCTTTCACTGACTCTGAATCTAACTCTCCAGCTTCCTTCTTTTAAGGGCCCCTGTGATTACTGTGAGCCCTCTTGGATAATCCAAGATAATCTCCCTGTCTCAAGATTCTTAACTCCATCATGTCTGCAAAGCCACTTTTGCCATGTAGGTAGCATATTCATAGGTCTGGGTATTAAGGTAAAGACATGCTTTGGATGCCCTTATTCAGCCTATATCCCATACTGCCTTGATTTTGCTGAGGCTGATACAAGGGGCCCCAGAATTTGTTGCTGCAAATTTTCTTTTATAAAATCCAATAAACTGACTCTAGGAGATGTCACTGAAACACTTGCTAAAAATAATCTATATTCCACCAGGTAATCTGCAATCACCTGCATCATTTAGAACCCTCCATTTCATCATGCAATTAATTTATATATATATATATATATATATATATACTTTCATTATTCACCTGTTAACTCCATAACATGCTAATCACGAGCTAGTTTGCAGCAGTTATAGTCCCTTCATCATGGCTGCATGAGGATGTGATTAATTGGAAAACAGGGAGACCAGAGACACGACCAGAAATGACGTCATGCAGCCCATGCCATCGCAATAAAATTGTCAGGTTCACTGGCGGTTTGGTAAAGCTGGTTCAGTTCTATTCCCTTTGTCAGGGATTCCCACGTGTGTGAAAATTGGACCAACAGTGGTGGGGTTCCATTTCCTGGTTCCATTTCCTGTGTTCTTCTCAGAAGATAGAATAGTGTCTGTTAAGACAAGATGGCTTAGGAGGCGGACTGACCTGAATTCACATTCTGCCTTGGCCACTTACTAGCTGCATTGGTTTTGGCATATTACTTAACCTCTCTGTGCCTCAGTTTTATAATCTGAAAAATGGGATCTCATAGCTATTAACTAACAGCAAAGACTAGACCCCTAGGCCTACCTCTTCTCACTCCTGCACCCATGTTTTGCTTGGTGTGAGGTGTAGTGGGCTTTTTTATTCTCTAAAATACCTTAATTTTTGTTTTGAGCCTCAATTCTAACATGCAGAGAAAACAAGGCTTGGGCTGTTTAGGGTTTTTATTCTCTCTTTTCTCAAGGGGTTGAGGCTAAGTTCTGGGGCATGTGGAGTGACATCATGCCGAAGACGTCATTAGCAGTCGGTGCCAGCTCCTCCTGAGAACTGCTCTATTTCATCTGGTCAAAACCAGGACCACTCCAGGCCTCAGTCACTCTTGGCCTCTCTTGAATACAGGAAATATTTGGTAGTTATTTCTCTAGGCTTGGGGAACAGGGAGAGAATGCACTCCCCACTGTGTCAGCGTGCACCTTGCTGGTCACTCAGAACCTTGAGGTTCCTGGCACATCTATCTCAGAACAATTGGTCAGGGCAACCCCACTTCCATTTTTCCTCTGCTATTCCCTGATGACGCAGGAAGGGGCATGCTAGGGTCTTGCCATTTTTCACCTGTGCTTTTTCTACCACACAATGTTTTGCACCCTCTGGAGCAAACCCTATCAGCCTCTCATCCAAGCTGCTTTGGAAGCTTTCTTTCATAGGCAGCCAGAGATAAGGGGCTGAGAATGGCGCAAGAAAACCACCAAGAGTAGAGCTCCTAAAACCAGTGATCCCTTTGCTAGAAGACAAGCTATATGTGAGTCCATCCCCTGCAAATCACTCCTTGGCAGAAGAAACTCAGAAGGCGGTGGAGGGGTTGTAGACAGGATAAAACACTTATGTTTAATTGCCTTGGGAGGGTCAGAAACAAGTCTCTGTTCAGTTTTGTCAAGCTAATTTGTTAGAAAAGAATGTGCTCAGCATATAAACAAAAGCCTTTTTTCTATAAGCAATTAGGAACCACCCTAATCTTACTCATTTAAACACACACCCAACCACAAAGCTGGAAAGACACCAAAGAGTTGGAAAGACACCAGAGTTGGGGCTGAACAACCGCTTTTGCTAAGCCTCAAACCTTTGCAATTAAAGGCTGATCTTCCTTTCTGAAAAGCTTCTCTTTGCGAACCCCTGAGCGTTGATTTCCAATTTGTTTTTGGCCAGGCAGTATTCTCTGTGTACTTTATTTACAAGATTTAGAATTTTCCTGACATTCTTGCATTTTTTCCCGTCACCCAAGTATTTATCATATTTTTCATTTCTATATGTTGGGTACATTGAAGGTCTTCTAGCTATTTGGAAAAAGTACAACTCATTTTGTTAACTATAGTCACTCTGCTGTGCTAGCAAACATTACAATATACTCCTTCCATCTGACTGTATGTTTTACTCATTCACTTTTAACTTTAGCAGTGATGGTGTCAGGCTGTCCTCAACCATGCTGTAGAGGTGCCTCCCCTCTGCTTCCACCACAGCCTCCTCTCCTTTCTCCGTCTCACATTCACACGCTGTTTTGTAACTGACAGCTTATGTGTCTCGGCCCTGTAAACACTGTGAGACCAGTCTTATGTCTACCACTGTGTCCTCAGTGCCTTGTACCATGCCCGGCACATAGAGGCTACTGGGTAAATTATTGTTGAGCAAATGAATGAATGAATGAGTGAATGCCTTCTCTGAGAGGGAAGGTCAAAGGTGTCAGAGGTCATTGCCACAGTGATGAGGATCTGCAAATCTGCAAAGCAAATAACACTGAAAATGGAAGCTATCTTTCCCCCAAATTTCTATGAAATTGAATTTCAAAATTGAAGTGGAAATGAATCACAAGATGGTAGATATCTCACTAAGAGAGATCTCATTAAGAGATCTCATACATACTTTGATTGAATAATCAGGGCCAATGTTTTTTGAACACTTATCACATGCCAACCACTGACACAGCACTCTTTACATGCATTCCTTCCTCCATTGGGTACTTGAGCTGAATGTCTTCCACTGGCCCTTCCAGATCCACATCTGTGCTTTTTCCATCCCTGCCCTGGGGCTGGAATGCTAACCTGTACAGACTGACTAGGTCCTCTTGCTCTCCAGCTTCTAGATGGATTCAACCATTGGGAGGCATCAGCAGAAGTCAGAGAAGAGGGTAAAATGCAGTCCGGGTATTTAGTCTGTTGGCTGTTTCCCTGCCAAGTCACCATGGGTGATTTAACTGTATCTACTGAAGACCATAGTGCCTGTCTTGCAGCCTTCTCCATACAATTACCTTTCCTGGATGCCAGTAACCACCTCTTCCTCTTGCCCTTGCAGGCTTAGAGACGTATCAGCTGCCTTCTGTTATTACCCCAGGGGTATTCACCATGCCATGTGGGTTTCCTTAAATCCTGTCACCCTTTTCTCATAACAACAGTTATGTCATTAATAGCTCCATTTTAAAGAGAGGACACTAAGTCTTAAAGAGATTAAGAGACACTTCGAGGCCAGGTGTGGTGGCTCATGCCTGTAATCCTAGCACTTTGGGAGGCTGAAGCAGGAGGATCACTGGAGCCCAGGAGTTCAAGACCAGCCTGAGCAACATGGCAAGACCCCATCTCTACAGAAAAGTAAAAAGTTTAGCTTGGCGTGGTGGCACATGCCTGTAGTCCCAGCTACTCAGAAGGCTGAGGCAGGAGAACCACTTGTGCCCAGGAAGTCAAGGCTGCAATGAGCCCTTTTCATGCCACTGCATTCCAGCCTTGGCAACAGAGCAAGATCCTGTCACTAAAAAAAAAAAAGAAAAAAAAGAGAGAGACGTGTCCAAGGTCACCGAGTCAGTAGGAGCAGATCCTCCAACCTAGATCTGTCTAACTCTATTGCTAATGCTTCCCTTCTGTGATATTTAAGGTGAGAGAGTGGCTGGTGCCCCAAGGCTGAGATGTAACTCAGAGAAAAACTAACTGGAGCAATGTTTACTGGGAGCCAAGAGCAGAATTCTCATTTCAGACCTCTGCTTCCACAGATGGGCACTTAGAGTTTGGCTCTGAGGGGTGGTGGTGGTTCACAGAGAGTTCAAACCCCATCACAGACACATGTGGGTGAATAAAGTGGCAGGGTCTTTGCTTTTTCCAAGTGCCTGATACAGGCTTGCAGATGCGTGGGGGTGTGAACAAGAGAGCCTCAAGTGGATTTCACTCTTGGATGTAGCCTATAAATATGTATGTTGGGCACCATGAATCATTTAGGGCTGGATTGGTTGCAGTTTTTCATTTTTTAAGGGATGGTTTCATGACTCAGAGATACTGGCATGCACCCCCGAGGCCAGAGTGGAACCGAACACTTTACAGAAATTGGAAGGAAACAAAATATTTGCTGCCTAGCTTTATTCTGAGAACTTTTTCTAAGTTTAAAAACATACAAGGGAGCAGAGAACGGGTCACAAATGAGCTTCATTCAGGGTTGTGGTGTTTTGATATATATATTTTACTGGATTTTGACCACAATCCATGGCTCATAGCTTCCATAGCCTTTTTCCAGTCTTTCGTTAGAATGTCAGGTGTGCCAGGCCTCAGGAAACAGAAGCTCGCTGACTTTCCCCAGCCCTCCTCTCACTCTAATCCTTCCCCGGTCTTTCTGATTGTGGGTCTTAAGACCAACCATCCCCAGAGAGAGTCCTGCTTTATATCCTGGGGAAAGGAATGCTGAGGTCATGAATCTTCCCTAAAAACACAAGAGAACTGGGTCCAGAGATCTTCTGGATAACTGAACATGTGGAGGTTTCTGAAGGGTGGTCCCCAGGGAGAGCATGGAAGCTCTGTGTCCCTTCTCCCATACCTCACCCTATACATCTCTTCATTTGGATCCTTTGCAATATCTTTTACAATAAACTGATAAATGCATTTCCCTGAACTCTGTGAGATGCTCCAGTAAATTAATTAGATTCAAGGAGGGATTCTTGGGAACCCCAGTTTGAAGCTGGTCAGAAATTTCAGAGGCCTGGGCTCACGACTGGTGTCTGGGGTAGGGGTGAGGGGGCAGTCTTGGGAACTGAGCCCTCAATCAGTGGCATCTGATGCTATCTCCAGGTGGATGGTGTAAGAATCAAATTAGAGCACACCCAGCTGGTGTTCCCTGCTTGGCGTGTGGAGGAAAAAAACCCATATATTTGGTCACAGAAGCCTTCCATGTTGATGATTGTTGTTGTGGTAGTGTGAGACTAGAGGAGAAACATAGTTTGAGAGTTTTTCCGAAATAAGTGTGATAAAAGCTTTGGAAATTGTACAGCTTTTATAATTTTTTTCACCACTTGTACAATTGTAACTGCACCTCTCCAAGCTTCGGTTCCCACATCAGCACAATGGGCATAAGAGCTCAATGAGATGTGTGCCTCTACAGCACCAGTACAGGACATGGACTTCACATGCATAACTGGTGGTCTTCCTCCTCTTCCTCTCAAGCGGCTCCAACTCACAGCCAAATCTGAGTGCCTAGCATGCTTCCAGCCAGCCCTCAGAAATTAGCAGTTGTTAATTGGTGAATGTTGCCTCTCTGGCTGTATAGTAAGTGTATTAGTCCGTTCTCACATTGCTGTAAAAAACTATCTGAGACTGGGTAATTTATAAAGAAAAGAGATTTAATTGGCTCACAGTGTGGCAGGTTGTACAGGAAGCATGGCTGGGGAGGCCTCAGAAAACTTACAATCGTGGTAGAAGGTGAAGAGGAAGGAGACAGGTCTTACATGGCTGGATGAGCAGGAAGCGTGGGGAAGAGTTGCTATACACTTTTAAACAACCAGATCTCGGGAGAACTCACCTGCTATCACAGGAACAGCAGCAAGGGGGACGTCCACTCCCATGATCCAATCACCTCCCACCAGGTTTCTCCTCCAACACTGGGGCCTATAATTCGACATGAGATTTGGGCAGGGACACAGAGGCAAACCATATCAGTAAGCTCCTGCATGGTATGTGTATCAGTCAAGTGATGCTGCAGTAACAACACTAAGCCTCTTGTTCTTTTTTTTTTTTAACTTTAAGTTCTGGGATACATATGCAGAATATGCATGTTTGTTACATAGGTATGCATGTGCCATGGTGGTTTGCTGCACCTATCAACCCGTCATCTAGGTTTTAAGCCCCGCATGCATTAGGTATGTGTCCTAATGCTTTCCCTCCCCTTGCCCCGCACCCCCCGACAGGCCCTGGTGTGTGATGTTCCCCTCCCTGTGTCCATGTGTTCTCATTGGTCAACTCCCACTTATGAGTGAGAACATGCAGTGTTTGGTTTTCTGTTCCTGTGTTAGTTTGCTGAGAAGGATGGCTTCTAGCTTCATCCGTGTCCCTGCAAAGGACATGAGCTCATTCTTTTTTATGGGTGCATGGTATTCTACGGTGTATATATGCCACATTTTCTTTATCCAGTCTATCATTGAGGGTAAGCCCTTGTTCTCATACCATATTGCTTCCCTTTTTCCTTTTTTATTGATATATAACAATTGTACATATTTTGAGGGTACTTGTGATATATTTTGAGGGTACTTGTGATATTTCGATACCTGTATAAAGCGTGTAATTATCAAATGAGGGTAAATAGAACATTCATCACCTCAAACTTTTATCTGTTCTTTGTGTTGAGAACATTTCAATTCTTCTCTTCTAGGTATTTTGAAATATACAATAAGTTATTGTTAACTCTAATTTCCCTTTGTGCTATCAAATGCTAAAACATATTGCTTCTGTGTTTTTGTACCCCTTAACCAACTTTTCTTCATCTCTCCACACTGCCTTTTCTTCCCAGCCTCTGGTAACCAGCATTCTACTCTCTATCTCTATGAGATCCACTTTTTAAGCTCCTGTATATGAGTGAGAATCTCAGATGTTTATCTCTCTTTACCTGACTTACTTCATGTAACATAATGACCTTTGGTTCCATCCATATTGCTGCAAATGACAGAATTTTGTTATTTTTTATGGTTGAATAATATTCTATTGTTTCACTCCCATACTGTCTGCCTAGACACCCTTTCTCCACTTCATCTGGAGGGTTACCCTAGAGGCTTCCATGTTAGAAACAGGGGACCCCATTCCTGCACGGAGTTGATTCCAGATGGTTCATGGGTGGGCATCTGATACAGGCAGAATCCTTCCCTGAGAATGGGGATCTAGAACTCAGAAAGAGACTTGGAACATGTTGGTATGTATGTACGCTTTCACATGGACCAGCGAAATGGTGAAAGCTAGACTGGGTAGAGAGATTGAAAATAGGCCGGGCGCGGTGGCTCACGCCTGTAATCCCAGCACTTTGGGAGGCCGAGGCGGGCGGATCACGAGGTCAGGAGATCGAGACCATCCTGGCTAACACGGTGAAACCCCGTCTCTACTAAAAATACAAAAAATTAGCCGGGCGTGGTAGCGGGCGCCTGTAGTCCCAGCTACTCGGGAGGCTGAGGCAGGAGAATGGCGTGAACCCGGGAGGCGGAGCTTGCAGTGAGCCGAGATCGCGCCACTGCACTCCAGCCTGGGCGACAGAGCGAGACTCCGTCTCAAAAAAAAAAAAAAAAGAAAATAAAACAGCCATTAAGATAGGAGAAGGATTGAGAGAAGAGATTTTCATGAGAGCACTCAGAAGTCCTTGATTCCAATTAGACCTGAGGCCCAGCCACATTACTGTCTTGGCTTCCAGGAATAATCCTAGTACCCTACTTCTCTGAAAATCCTTCGGTTTCTGTCACTTGCAACCGAGAGTCAGCATCCAGGTGGCAGACTGACATCTATCCACTTGGTTTAACTTATTATTTTGAAATAATTTTAGACTTCTCGCCAACACATTTTTACTCCATATCATTTCTGATTTGTTTTTGCCCACTTATAAAATGGAAAGAAATATTTTCTGGAACCATTCTTTTTTTTAGTAGAATGCACATAAAAATCTACTCTAGAGCCTAGCATAGCAAATGCTTAGTGGGGATCTGCAATAATCCTCTCTATACTTTCTTTCTCTTTTTTTTTTCTTTGAGATGGATTTTTGCGCTTGTTGCCCAGGCTGGAGTGCAATGGCATGATCTCAGCTCACCGCAACCTCCATCTCCCAGGTTCAAGTGATTCTCCTGCCTCAGCCCCCAGAGTAACTGGGATTACAGGCATGCGCCACCACACCCAGCTAATTTTGTATTTTTAGTAGAGATGAGGTTTCTCCATGTTAGTCAGGCTGGTCATGAACTCCCGACCTCAGGTGATCCACCTGCCTTGGCCTCCCAAAGTGCTGGGATTACAAGCGTGAGCCACCGCACTCAGCCCACTTCTTTCCCTTAAAGATATTTGCTTCTTGGTTCTGCACCAGGCTAGGCTAAGTAGTTGCCAGCCATTTTTCTGGTTCCTTTCCTGAATGAATGGTTTCCACCTCTTTCTTCATTGCTTGTACAGTCATCCCTTGCTATCTGAGAGGGATTTGTTCCAGGACCCTGGCAGATACCAAAATCTGCAGATGCTCAAGTTGCATATGTGAAATGACATAATATTTGCATATAACTTATACATATCTCTGTGTGTTAGGCCGTTCTTGCATTGCTACAAAGAAATACCTGAGACTAGGTAATTTATAAAGAAAAGAGTTTTAATTGGCTCACAGTTCTGTAGGGCATACAGGAAGCATCACATAAGCATCTGCTTCTGGCGAGGCCTCAGGAATCTTACAATCATGGCAGAAAATGAAGAGGGAGCAGGTGTCTCACGTAGTGGGAGCAGGAAGGAGGCAGGGGCTGCCACACACTTTTAAATGACCAGATCTTTCAAGAACTCAGACAGAGAACTCACTTATCACCAAGGGGACGGCCCAAGACATTCATGATGGATCTGCCCCCATGATCCAAAAAGCTGCCACCAGACCCCACCTCCAACATTTGGGATTATAATTCAACATGAGATTTGGGTGGGACATCCAAACTTTATCACTCCATATACTTTAAATCATCTCTAGATTACTTATAATATTAACATAATGTAAATGCTATGTAAATAGATACTATACTGCATTGTTTTTAAGTTTCCATTATTTTCATTGTTATATTGTTATCTGTTTTTCCTGGATATTTGCTACTGTGGTTGGTTGAATCTGCAGCATGTAACCCTTGGATACAGAGGACTAGCTCCATGTGCATTTGGGCCAAGACAGTTTGGGTTGGGCCAATGCAATTACTTGGGAAAGTGCTGGATGGCAGGGACACTTTGGAATCAGAAAGGAGAATCTCTTTTAAAGCAAGGGATCTCACTCAGTGAGACAAAAGAGAACTTTTAACAAGGTCAATACTTGAACTTGACTATATCCAAAGTAGTAAATGCTAGTGCTCATTCAAACCCTTTCATCTGATGTTTCAGGAAGATAATGGACCACCAGGGGGGTTTGTTAGCCAGTGAACTTGGCCTCCACAGTCATCCTTCCCCACTCTTTCCACCTGAGCCCCTAATGGCTTTACCTCCCGACCATTCTTCCCCCCAGATTAAATATATATGGTCAAAGGATATCAAAATTCCTCAAAATGCAAAAAAAAAAAGGAATTAGTTATAATTTTATGTCAAAGAATGTGAAATGTCTATTTAAGGACAGTGTTTTAGTTATTAATTATGAACTGTTATTGACCCACTGTCATACTTCAACATAAATGCTGCATTTTTCTCTGTCATCTGGGAAGCTTTCATATGAGTCTTCTTTATTCTCATGACTAATAGCTGATCCTATAAGTACCCTCTTACATATACATTACTGTTGCATATACAATATTCCCATAAGATTATATTATTCTCTTTTTACTGTACTTTTTCTATGTTTGGATATGTCTAGATACACAAATACTTACCATTGTTACAGCTGCCTACAGTATTTCATATGGCAACATGCTGTACAGATTTGTAGTCTAGGAGTAATAGGTTGTACCATATATCCTGAGTATGTAGTAGGTGATATCATCTAAGTTTGTGTATGTAAAAGTTACGGTGTTTGCACAATGATCCAATCACCTAACAGTGCATTCTTATTTATTTATTTATTTATTTTTAATTTTTATTATTATTATTTTTTTTGGAGACGGAGTCTCACTCTGCTGCCCAGGCTGGAGTGCAGTGGCGCGATCTCAGCTCACTGCAAGCTCCGCCTCCCGGGCCCATGCCATTCTCCTGCCTCAGCCTCCTGAGTAGCTGGGACTACAGGCGCCTGCCACCACACCTGGCTAATTTTTTGTATTTTTAGTAGAGACGGGGTTTCACCATGTTAGCCAGGGTGGTCTCGGTCTCCTGACCTCGTGATCTGCCCGCCTCGGCCTCCCAAAGTGCTGGGATTACAGGCTTATTTTTTTTGAGACAGAGTTTCACTCTTGTCACCTAGGCTGGAGTATAATAGCACTATCTCAGCTCACTACAACCTCCGCCTCCTGGGTTCAAGCGATTCTCCTGCCTCGGCCTCCTGAAGTAGCTGGGATTATAAGCGCATGCCACCACACCCGGCTAATTTTTTTTGTATTTTTAGTTGAAGCAGGGTCTCACCATGTTGGGCAGCCTGGTCTTGAACTCCTGACCTCAGGTGATCCACCCACCTCAGCCTCTCAAAGTGCTGGGATTACAGGCATGAGCCACTGTGCCCTGCCTAACGATGCATTCTTTAGACTTGTATCTCTGTTGTTAAGCGATGTATGACTGTGTGTGTATATATTTTTTTTCTCACTTGATCCCTGATATGGCTTGGCTGTGTCTCAACTCAAATCTCATCTTGAATTGTAGCTCCCATAATTCCCATGTGTTGTGAGAGGGATCCAGTGGGAGATAATTGAATCATGGGTGCAGTTTCCCCCATACTGTTCTCATGGTAGTGAATAAGTCTCATGAGATCTGATGATGTTATAAGTGGTTTCCCCTTTCGCTTGGCTCTCATTCATTCCTTGCCTTCCACCATGATTGTGAGACATCCCCAGCCATGTGGAACTGTGAGTCAATTAAACCTGTTTCCTTTATAAATTACCCAGTCTCAGGTATGTCTTTACTAGCAGCGTGAGAGCAAACAAATACAATCCCCCGTGAATGCTATGAGATAGATTCTATTATCTTCATTACATAAATGGGGAAACTGAGGCACAGAGTGGTTAAGTAACATTCCCAAGGTCACAGTGCAGGTAAGTAGCAGATCTGGGATTGGAACAAGGAAGTCAGACTCCAGAGCCTACATATGTACACCATTGCCTGTGTTGACACTGCAGTGGACAGTGTAAAAAGAGGCATGCATGGGATACCAGGGGTCTGGTTAAATCGAATGAAATTGGCAATATTCAACCACTTTAACCTAAAAGATGTCAATTTCATATGGTAGGAATATAGTAGACATACAAGATAGTAAGTCAAAAAGGGCATCCCTGGGAGATGTTTGGCTGCAGCTGAGTTTGTGAAGATAAAGAGGCAAAGAAAGTTTAGGAACAGATGATGTTGGCAGAAGCCATAGCAGGAGCAGTTACGGGGGCATGGAAGAGCACAACACAATATGCTGGCTGGAACGTTGGGTGTTTGTCGAACAACGGTGGGAAATGAGGGCCGGGCACAGTGACGCACACCTGTAATCCCAGCACTTTGGGAGGCTGAGGCGGGTGGATTGCCTGAGACCAGCTTGGGTGACATGGACAGACCCTATCTCTGCAAAACAAACAAACAAACAAAAACAGAAAAATTAGCCAGGTGTGGTGGTGTGCACCTGTAGTCTCAGCTCCTTGGGAGGATGAGGTGGGAAGATCACTTGAGCCCGTGAGGTCAAGGCTGCAGTGAGCCAGGATTGTGTCACTGCACCCCAGCCTGGGCAACAGAGCAAGAGCCTGTCTCAAACATACATAAAGCAAATGAGGACAGAACCTGAAGCCCCTTTGGGTAAACTGAGTCTGAGTCTTTCATCTGGAAACGACAGGCTTTCTGATTCTCTGCCCAATTTTCTTCTTGGTGCGATGTATGTATTGATCTGCTCGAGCTCTTTAGGACGTTCTGTGTCTTCTTCCCTTCTGTAGTGTGCCAGGCAAAGCACTTAGCACTTAGAAGGTGCTGATCGGCCAACTGACTGCTGATGATAATATTACATGTCAGAGAAACCAACCAAAGGTTAACTTTATTTCATACAGGTTGTAATATATTCTCTGCTTTTCACTATTTGGGAGAGGGAAATGTTCTTATTTTTTCTTTAATTATAAAGGCCCTTTTAAGTTTTCCTGTGGAAGCAGCCCTAAAATCAAAGGCTATATTGCTGCAAGCTGTATATTGAAGTTCAGGTTCAACTAATTTGTGTTAAGCACTTATAATACACCCAATACTTTCATGTAACTATGTTCACTGAATCTTAAAAACCCTGAAAAATAGGCTCTATTGTCTCCATTCTTTACATAAAGAAACTGAGAAAGATGCATTAACAGACTTGCTCATAAACGGTGAAGTCAGAATTTGAACACTGCTCTCTTTGTTCTTTGCCATGGCTTTTCCCTCTACAAAGATGCTTCAACTAAAAATACAAAAAAATTAGCCGGGTGTGGTGTCATGCGCTTGTAATCCCAGCTACTTCAGGAGGCCTAGGCAGGAGAATCGCTTGAACCCAGGAGGCGGAGGTTGTAGTGAGCTGAGATAGTGCCATTATACTCCAGCCTAGGTGACAAGAGTGAAACTCTGTCTCAAAAAAAATAAGCCTGTAATCCCAGCACTTTGGGAGGCTACTGGGAATCCATTGGTGATAATGACAATGATGATGATGATGGTAACGAGGATGACAGTGCCAGTAGCCACAAAACTAGAAAACACTGATTACCATGTTGTGTAACAGAAATTGTCCTAAGCACCTCAAGGAATAATTATTTACTTTTCAGAGCCTTTTTTTTTTTTTTAACCTTTTGGAGACTTTCCTGATGGTGAAACTGAGGCTAACAAGTGTCAAGTAACCTGTTGAGATTACGTAGCTTACTCATAAGAGGGCTGGATTTTTTGTTGGTATTGAGACTGAATCTCACTCCGTCACCGAGGCTGAAGTGAAGTGGCACCATCTCAGCTCCTACAACCTCCGCCTCTGGGGTTCAAGCAATTATCCTGACTCAGCCTCCCAAGTAGCTAGGATTACAGGTGCACGCCAGCAGGCCTGGTTCATCTTTTCGTATTCTTAGTAGAGTCGGGGTTTCATCATATTGGCCAGGCTGGTCTCAAACTCCTGATCTCAAGAGATCCACCCGCCTCGACCTCCCAAAGTGCTGGGATTATAAGCATGAGCCACTGCGCCTGGCCTGGGATTTTTAAATATTTATTTATTTACTTTTTTTTTTCTTTTTTTTTTTTTTTAGAGATAGGGGTCTCTCTATGTTGCCCAGGCTGGTCTTGAACTCCTGGGCTCAAGCAATCCTCCTGCCTCAGCCTCCCAAAGTACTGAGATAACAAGCATGAGCCACCATGTCCAGCTAAGGGCTGGGATTTTAAACCAGAGCTAGTGACCTTTTGAATAGAAGTATCTGTCTGTTTGAGATTCCAGACCCCACCTTTGTCCCTACCCACCTCACTCCTCCTGCACCAAGAAGGAAGAACAAAGAAAACCTTCCCTTGGAGCATCAGGCAAGGCTCTCTGTTCCGGTGTCACCATGATAACCAGCCCTAGTCAATTTCCTCACAAGGAAGGGAAAAGTAAATGTCAAATACAGCTTCCCCAGCAACATTCTGTGGGCGAGCACTGGGGAAAATGTGCTGGAGCCTCTGTGTTCTCACTTAAATAAGGTGAATCACTCCTGGAATTGGAGCTGGGAAGCAGGCCATGTTCCTAAACAGGTAAGGTTAACGGTGTTCTTGGAGAGCCTCTGGGTCACTTTGAAAATTAATCCTTTTTACTTCGGAATCTGAGCTCCTAAATGAGCAGATTAGAAATCAAAGCGGGGAAACAAATGGGTGTTCTTGGCAAGGGATTTTTAGAACATTACAGCATGCTTTGTAGGCTGACATCATCTTATCTCACCTCTACTGCCCACCTTTTGTTGAGGTCTTGTCTGTTTGAAGACTGTCGGCTGCCAAAAGCATGTAGACTCCAAGAAGCCGGACCCATGTAAGCCATTCACCACTGTATCCACAGTATCTAACATAGCACCTGACTCAGAGTGGGAAACTTACTAATTATTGTTCAACTAATGGACTGATTGCAGCTATCACAAACAATACTTTGGTTGGGGCAAAATGCTTTTGTTTCCAATATTTGATCATTTAAAGCAGAATGTTTTGACCTTTCTGGCAGGAGACACTTAAGCTGAGATTTGAATGACAAGAAACAGCGAGTTATATGAATATGAAGAAAGAGCATTGCAGGGTAAAGGAATAGCAGGTTCTGGGGTTGGAAGGAGTTTAGTATGTTTGAGAAACAGCCAGAGGCCTCTGTGGCTAGAGAGAAGTGGAGAATGAACAGAGTGTGCAGAGATGAGATTGGAGAGATAGAAAGGGCCAGCTCCTGCTGCAAGAGGATAGATCTGAATTATTTTTCTAAGTGTTATGTAAAGCTATTGGAGAGTTTTAAGGGGGAAAAGTGGAGGAGAAGGGAATGTGTCATTCACTCTGTGTCCCTATTGCTTGGCACATAACAGGTGCTCAGAAACTGGATGAATGAGCTGAGATAATGCATATAAAGTGCTTTTGAAACAATGAAGTGTTTCAGAAATGACACTCATCATCAGTTGGAGGAGAATAAGACACTGCCCCCAATACCATTCTTTTAGATCACAAAGCTATTACAGATTTCTGGGTAGTGAGGGTGGAAATCTAGAGGCACCTGATTTTTTACAGTGCCTTATTTCTGTTAAAATAATTTCAAACCACACCAAGATGCAGGATTGCAATAGCACTGGCCAGACTCCAGACAAAATTCCCGTGAAGAATTCACTCTTGGCTACCTGAGGCAGAACAGCGAGATCAGGAAGGGAAAAGGTAATGGTTTTTCATGACCCCTGATATCTGAGACACACGGGGCTCTGATAGGTAGGAGGTACATTCTAATGAGGTCATGGCTCTTTTATTGACCCAATGCCCCAAATACTGTGTTTCTTACTACTTTTCACTTGGAGACTGTGATGGCTGGAGTTGTGACATGGTGGAGGATGCAACAGAAAGAGAAAACAGTGGATGCTTATTGCAACCTGAGAGCCAAGATGTGAGAACTAAGTGGGAGGAATGAAGAAGAGAGAAGGAGTGGTAGAAACAGTGTTCCCTGGGTAAGATTTCATTCACCTCTATGTGCTAAGTGCTTTGCCTGGCATATTATAGAAGGGAAGAAGACACAGAAGGTCTCAAAGGGTTTGAGTGGATCAATATATACATTACACCAGGAATATAATTGGGCAGAGAATCAGAAAAGCTCATAGATCCCAGAGGAAAGTTCCAGACTCAGTTTACCCCAAGGGCCTTCAGATTCTGGTCTCTGGTCTGGAGATTCTGATGGCTGGAGTTGTGACATGGTGGAGGATGCAACAAAAAGAGTAAACAGTGGATGTTTATTGGAACCTGAGATGCAAGATGTGAGAACTGAAGCGGGAAGAAAGAAGGATAGAGAAATAGTGGTAGGAACAGTGTACTCTGAGTAAGATTTAATGCACTGGTGCTGATGAGACAAGAGCTAGACACATGTTAAACAATCCATGAATAAATTCCCTTTGTATCATCAATGGGGCAACTATTTCTCCTCTGCCCACACTCAAAACATAGCCAGCAGGCTTCAGAAGTCTGTCCAACAGCAGAATAGATTAATCAGCCTTTCATCAAAGGTCTGAGGGATGAGGATGCAACAGGATACAGGTGAACAATTAGGGACACTAAAAAACCCCAAAAACCCAAAACTCCACCCAATGTGTTGATAGACAAACACCAAGACTGCCTAAATGTTTTCTTATCTTTAAAAAGAAGGAAAAAATTAAAACAAAAAACCAACAACCTGGAGTCTGAGAAACAACTTCCAATCATAAATGAAAAGGAATGTTGCACTCAAAATGCATAGAAAGTACACACATTTTAAAGAATTCGTTATGAGAAAGAGAAGAAAATTCTACAAAGCATCTGGTATGCTGCCAGTAAAATTAAAGAAAACATGAACTTATAGGGGAATGGTTAAATGAATTGAGATACATCCATATGGCAGAATATTTTACAGCCATTATAAACCGTGTTTTCAGAAACTAAATAATGACGTAGAAATATGCTTACAATAGAACGCTATATTTTAAAAGGGGGACTTAAAACCAGTGAATACAAGAAAATCCCTATCTGTGCATGAATGTTCATAGAAGCTTTATTCACAATAGCAAAAAACTGAGAACAACCCAAATGTCCTTTAATAGGTCAATGGTTATATAAACTCTGTTCTGTCTATACATTGATACATGCAACACCCTGCATGAATGTCCAGGATGTTGCGCCTTGCAAAATAAGTCAATCTGACAAGATTACATACTGTATGATTCCATTTATGTAACATTCTTGAAACGACAAAGCTATACAGAGGACACATATTATTAGTTGTTGCCAAGGTATAAAGACGGGGTGGAAATATAAAGGGGTAACATGGGGTACCTTTATGATGATGACATAGCTCTGTATTTTGAGTGTAGTCGTGATTCCATGAATCTCTATATGGGATAAAATTGCACAGAATGATACACATATGCACACATGTGGTAATACATGCATGTAAAAATTGGTGAACACTGAGTAAGATCTGTAGTGTAGAAAACAGTATTTTAGTAGTGGTCAATTTCCTAGTTTTGATATTCTGCTACAGTTACACAGGATGGTACCTGAGGAAGCTAGGTGAAACAGACATTAAACTCTATGTAGTATTTTCACAATTTCCTACAATTATTTCAAAATAAAAATTAAGAAAGATAATATATACCAAAGAATCCCAATTTCATTTAAGAACTATAAAGAAAGAAATCCAAATTTTGACTAGAAGAAAATACTCCATTACATTGGCAGTGACTTTTCTTTTCTGGTTAATGGGATAATGGTCATTTTTATATTCTTCTATGTATTTTTCTGTACTTCCAAAACTTTCTGCAGTAATATATGTTACTTTTGTAATCTGAAAAGAACTTATCATTTCTGATTTTAAATATTTGGTGAATGTAAAAAGTAAACATTTAAAGGAAAAAGTATATAATAATATTATAAAAGAGAATTGAGAAAAAGAAGGGCAAAAAAGAAAATGACTTGGTAAGATATGAAAACATGGCAAGGAAATACAAAATGTAATAGCAAAGTTAAATCTACATTGAAACAGTACAAAACACTTTAGAAACTAAACCAATGGTATGTAGGACAAACACACAAACCCTGCCCAGAATGCTGAGTCAAAGATCAAAGACATGAAATAGAGACAAAATAAAAGATGTGGAGAACCAAACATAAAGATTCAGCATACCACTAGCTGGTGTTTCTAAAAAAGCTATCCTAAAAAATAGGACAAAAGCAATAATCACAGAGACAAAATAGCCAAACACTGTCCAGATTTATGGATGACCTGAATTTCTAATTCAAATAGATACACTAAATGCCACTGTCTGGAAATATACATGATAAGGTTTCAGCATTTCAAAGATCAACTTTTATATTCTGCATGTAGCCAGGCAGAAAACAAAACAAAACAACTCAAAAAATGTTTTACCTGGAAAGATGAAAACATCAAACTAGTCTCATTTTTTTTCCTCCATAACATCAAGTTTTGAGAAGGAAAGATTATGACCTAAGCATCTCTACCAAATTTCCAAGTTGTTATAATAATAATAAGGTAATGAGGTAATCATAATTGCTACTTATGATTAAGTAACAATAAGGCACTTGAAAACTCAACCGTCATAACTAATTAAAATTTAGTACAACTAGAATAAGATGAAAGTGTCTCAAAATAATTATTTAGCCATCTCAAGTCAATGGTCAACATCATATAAAGAGAGTTTTCATTTATTAATAAGATAAGGAAACCACTATTATTTATTACCATTATGGATTTTCTAGTAAATCCAATAGGTCATGAGAAAAAAAAATAAGGAAGTTCATCACTGCTTCCATAAGATACGACTGCTTACTTAGAAACAAAATGAGCTGGAAAAAAATTGGAAATAATAATTATCGTCTGGAGGTGATGAGTTACAAAATCAGTATGTCTACATTTTTCCTGTGTAGTATTTGACATAAAGCAATCAGTAAATACAAAAAAAAATCCATGCACAGTAGAAATAATAGAAATAAAAACAAAACATCCAGAACTAAAGGTTAAAATACACACACACGATCTTGGCCAAGAGATGAAGATATATCAGTGTCTATCTATATATAAAGATTTGAAGAGCTCAATATGCCATTTTCCTAAATAGGAAAATTTAGTGTTATTAAAATGTCGCTTCTTCCAAAGTTAATTAATGCATTTAATTCAATGCTAACCAGAATTCTAAAAAGGATTGCTTCAAAGCTTAATACAATTATTCTGAAGTTTTTTTGAAAATATAAGCAGATGAGACTGATCAAGAGATATGAGGAAAAACAGGACAAGTAAAAGGAACATCTTGTCCTGCCAGATATTACAATTTTTGTTGTTATTCATCTTTTTTAAAATTTTATTTTTAATTGACAAATAATAATTGTATATATTTATGGGGTACAGTGTGATACTTTGATACATGTTTACAATGTGGAATGATTAAATCTGTCCAACAAATATCTGTCTACCAAATCTGTCTAAAAGCAACCCAGGTATCCATCATCATATGAATCAATAAAGAAAAGGAGAGGGGCCGGACGTGGTGGCTCACACCTGTAATCCCAGCACTTTGGGAGGCCGAGGCAGGAGGATCACGAGGTCAGGAGTTTGAGACCAGCCTGGCCAGCATGGTGAAACCCCATCTCTACAACAAATACAAAAAATTAGCTGGGCATGGTGGCCCATGCCTGTAGTCCCAGCTACTCAGGAAACTGAGGCATGAGAATTGCTTGAACCCGGCAGGTGGAGGTTGCAGTGAACCGAGATTGCACCACTGCACTCCAGCCTGGGTGACAGAGTGACACTCCGTCTCCAAAAAAAAAAAAAAAAAAAAAAGAAAAAGAAAAAGAAAAAAGAAAAGGACAAATTAAAATTTTAATAAGATACTACATAAAATATCCTAGCAGACAAGTTGACGGACAGATACATGAAACATAAAAGATGCACCAGTTACCAGTGAAAGAAAAGATAAATGGTGCTGGGACAATTAATTATCTATTTGTTACAGGAGAAAACAAGCTTTAAATACCAAAATAAATTCCAATCAGATTAAAATAAGTGCAAATACGTGAATAAAATCTTAAAACATTAAAGATTTTGCATCTGAAGAGGGAGAAATTTGTGAGCAATAGAAAAAAAATCACAAAGCAAACACTCAACAAATTTGACAATATAGAATCTATTTAAATTACAAACAAAATAAAAAATTTAAAAAAATCAGATAAAAGTTTAATGTATTTAGCATATGAATCCATGGGAAAATATTAACATTCAGCAGAAAAAATAGACAAAGGATGTGAAAAGACAATGTAGAAGAAAAGGACCCTAAATGACAAATTGATACCAAAAAAATCAGTTTCATTATTATTCAGATAAACAAAAATTTTTTTAAAAGGCTGCCTTTAAAAATCAAACGAATAGAAGGAAAGCTTTAAATTGTTACCCCTCAATGCTAGTAGTGTAAAGACAGTGACATGGTCAACTACATACATTGCAGTTGGAGTAAACTTTGCAGTAAACAAGTTGGAACTAAGTTTCAAAAGTCTTAAAAATATTCAGTTTCCCTTACACAATAATTCTTCCAGAAATTTACCTTAAGAAAGTAGTCATGGCTGGGCGCAGTGGCTCACACCTGTAATCCCAGCACTTTGGGAGGCCAAAGTGGGAGGATCAGCTGAGGTCAGGAGGTTGAGACCAACCTGACCGACACGGTAAAACCCCATCTCTACTAAAAATACAAACATTAGCCGAGTATGGTGGCGGGCGCCTGTAATCCCAACTACTTGGGAGGCTGAGGCAGGAGAATCACTTGAACCTGGGAGGTGGAGGTTGCAGTGAGCCAAGATCACACCATTGCACTCCAGCCTGGGTGACAGAGTGAGACTCCATCTCAAAAAAAAGAAAATAAAAGAAAAGAAAGTAGTCATGAATTTGTTTTCAAAGATGTCCAATGTAGTAAGATGGAAGACATCCACCAGGGTATTACTCCTTGGTTGTGCCAAGGAAAGGGGAGAAGTCAGTCTGGTTTGTGAATTTAGCAGACACTGATCTGGCCTGTCCTGCCTTCTTTTTCCACCTCCTTTTGGAAAGAATCTGCCTTCTTGCTGAGAGGATACCTATGGGTCTGTTCTCCAGACATAAGGTGAGAGGTCTGCCCCTGAGCACGAGGCCCAAGGTTTGCCAGCAATGCTCATGCCTGCCCTGGATAAATCTGTGCACTTCTGGGGTACAGTATCAGAGAACTCTGTTTCCCCACCTATGCAGCATCCTCTAAAGTAGAAACCAATCAGTAACCAATCAGTAACTAAGTTGACAGTTTGATCTCCACCTGTCTGAATTTCCTGTATCTAAACCTCATTGTGCTCTGAAGTTGGGCAGGAACAAGAAAAGTGTTATTTTATCACCACCCACCAAAAATAGGAAAATGACATAGTTTTGGCAAAGAAAGAGATGGATTAAATCAACATTATCTTACCTATAGGGTGGAATAGTATGCAGATTCTAAAAGCGGTGCTCTGTAAGAATACACAAAGGAAAATGAGTGTTATTTAAGATTAAATGAGAGAAAGCATGTAACAAAAATAGTATGTAAATAAATACCTCTACAAATTGTGAGTACATAGAGAGAAAAAGATCAGAAGAAAGCACTTCAAAAAGCCAGCGTTTGTCTCTGGGTTCTGGGGTTATGGGTGATTCTTATCTTCTTCTTAATGCCTTTTTGTATTATATAAATTCTCTATAATATATTTGTACTGTTTTATAATAAAAAAACATTTATTTTTGAAGAAAGCAGAATCTCAAAGGTCACAGTGACTGTACTGTTTGTCCTCTGCACATCAGGAAGAATAAACCCTTTGATTTGGGCCCAGGGCACTTTGAACATATGAGTGCAAACCCACGAAAGGTTTATTCTGAGACAATTCAGCACAATTTCTCTGAGTCATGGAGAATGATTCTCAGACCTTTTGTCCTTGCGCAGGGGCAGTGCATCTATCCGTCTACTTACCCAAACAAAGAACAATGGTTGAGCAGGAACGATGTACCTGGTACTGTGCTCATCTTCACACATGCAGCCCTCAGAGGCTTGATCCTCACCCCAAAGGAGTGCTGCATGGCAGGGACACAGACAAGCAAGCAAATATAGCAGCGTGGTGTGATAGATGCTTGATGTGGCTTGGCTGTGTCCCCACCCAAATCTCATCTTGAATTGTAATCCTCAGGTATTCAAGGAGAGACCTGGTGAGAGGTGACTGGATCATGGGGGCGGTTTCCCCCATGCTGTTCTTGTGATAGTGAGTGAGTTCTAACAAGAGCTGATGGTTTTACAAGAAGCTCTTCCCCCTTTGCTGCTCACTTTTCTCTCTCTTGCTGCCATGTGAGACGGTCCAAGCTTGCTTTCCCTTCACCTTCCACCATGATTTTAAGTTTCCTGAAGCCTTCCCAGGCATATGGAACTGTAAGTCAATTTAACCTCTTTCCTTTATAAATTACCTAGTCTCAGGTATGTCTTCACAGCAGTGTGAGAAAGGACTAAAACAGTGCTGCTCTCGAGGAATGTACACAGCCCCATGGGGAAAATAGAAGAACCAGCGTAAAGTTTCTGGAATATTAATGGAAGGAAATAGCAATTAATCTGGGTCTTGTAGGATGATGGGCCAGGTGAATGGTAGGATTTTCCAGGCACAGCAATGGAAGTGAGAGAAAGAGAAATAGAGAGAGAAGGAAAAAGACAGAGTGGAGTGTTGGGGGAGGCAGAGAGAGAAGGAGGGGCAGGGGGTTGGGGGAGAGAGAGACGAGAGACAAAAAGACAGGGATTATGTAACTACTGGTGTCTTAAATAATTGTAAAGCATGTAGGAGGATGTACCAGTTAGTTATTCTTTGGCCATAAATCATAGAAACTGACTCTAACTAACTAAGGCAGAAAGGAAGGCAGGCTCTAACTAACTAAGGGAGAAAGGAAGGGCAGCTCTAAGAAGCACCAAGACACATGAACTAGAACTCCCAATGTGCAGTTTCAGGAAGCTTTAGGTAACTAGATTCCTCTGGAAGTTGCAGGAGGATGGATCACCTGTTTTCAATCCAATGTTTTACCCAAGAATAAATTCCAGAGAGGGAGCACTATAGGAGCCTAATGTCAGTCACGCAGCCACCCCTTGGCTGGAGGACGGGTGCACTTTCATTGACAGTAGAGAGTGCTCAACAAGGATAGGATAACCTTCCCAATGCCAAACCCCATACTCTTAACCTAGAACTGTAGTTTTCAACCAAGGGTGCATTTGCCTCCCAGGAAACATTTGGGAATTTCTGCAGATATTTTTGCTTGTCACAAATTGAGGGTAGGGGGAAGTGCAACTGGCATCTAGTGGGAAGAGGAAAGGAGACTGCAAACATTCTACAATACTAAGGACACCCCCTATGACAAAGAATTACTTAGCCCTGAGGTTGAAAAACTCTGATCTAGAGGTGAACATATGTGTGAAAACAGAAACAACAAAAGTCATTTAGGAAAGAGAGAAAAAGGGAGGATGGAGCCATGAAAGGACTATAAGAAAGATAAATTTTATGCCAAGGGCAGTGGGAGGGTCTTTGAAAGGCATTTAAGCCAGAAAGAGGTGTGATATATTCATGGCAAGCGTGAGCATGTCAGTACATACGACAGCACCCTCTTCACCAATTTTACAGCAATATTCTCCATTTGTAATTACATACTTTTAACATTTTTGTTTGTCTTTTCATGGCCGGCCACACATCAGTAATCTTCATTAGGGACAGAACCACATCTGCTTTATTTACTATTGTATGCTTGTGCCTAGAATGGTGCCCGGCACATAAAAGAGGCTCAATAAATATTTGCTGAAAGAGGGCGGGCACGGTGGCTCAAGCCTGTAATCCCAGCACTTTGGGAGGCTGAGGAGGGTGGATCACCTGAGGTCAGGAGTTGGAGACCAGCCTGACCAATGTGGTGAAACCCCATCTCTACTAAAAATACAAAAATTAGCTGGGCATGGTGGCACATGCTTGTAATCCCAGCTATTCTGGAGGCTGAGGCAGGAGAATCACTTGAACCCAGGAGGTGGAGGTTGCAGTGAGCCGAGATTGCACCATTGCACTGCAGCCTGGGCAACAAAGCAAAACTCCATATCAAAAAAAAAAAAATTGCTGAAAGAATGAACAAATAAATGAACAGATGGATGAATGGAAGGATGGAAGGATGGATATATAGATAAATGAATGGGTGGATGAAATAAAGGAATATATTTTAAAATACTTTGTATAGCAGAGAGTATAATATTTTTAGGTCATATTTGTAAAGATTGCCTACGTAGCTGTCAGATTCCCACCTACAAAATAAACCAAAGCAAGCAAGTATTTGGACAAAAAGAAAGGAATCAAGATGATTCACACCCATGATCTCTGCATTTTGCAAGTTCTGGCTGAGTACATATCATGCAGGATCCCACACTAACATCTGTCTAATGTGCAAAGGGAGGAAAATGTCCACGTGCCAGATGTAGCCTTCACCTAGGAAGGCAGAGATATAGCACTAGAATAACTTTAAGGCAACTTATTAACAGGGGCTGGAATGCATGGCATACCAATCATTTATTTATTCAACAGATGTATTTATTGTATACCTACCATGCGTCTGGGCACAGTACTAGATACAAAATATCCATTGTATAAAAAGGCAGACCTGGTCTTTACCATTGTGGTATTTAAAATGTATTAGGAAAGACAGACCGGGCGCGGTGGTTCACACCTGTAATCCCAACACTTTGGGAGGCCGAGACAGATGGACCATTTGAGGTCAGGAGCTCGAGACCAGCCTGGCCAACATGGTGAAACCCCATCTCTACTAAAAATACAAAACAATTAGCCGGGCGTGGTGGCATGCACCTGTAATCCCAGCTACTCGGGAGGCTGAGACACAAGAATCGCTTGAACCCAGGAGGCACAGGTTGTAGTGAGCTGAGGTCACGCCACCACACTCCAGCCTGGGTGACAGAGTGAGACCTGTCTCGAAAAAAATAAGTAAATAAAAAATAAAATAAAGTAAATCTATTGGGAAAGACAGATAATGAGTCAACAGAGAAATATGCAATTGCAAATTATAACAGTGGTAGAAATAAAACAATCAGAATATAGTGATAAATTTAAAAACAGAGTTTGGTGGCTGACTTAACAGGGATGACATGGCAGTTCTCAAAGGGAAGGATATTTAAGCCAGAAGGATGAATAAAAACCTGCCATGCTAAGAATAAAGAAAATAATGTCTCAGGTAGTTGGAATGATAAAGCAAAAGTCTTGAATCAAGAAAAGGTTGATGTGTTTAAGAATCTCTAAGGAGCCTAGTTTGCTGGGAGCATAGTGAGTAATGTGGAAAATGGCACGACACTAGTATAGCGATATAGCCAGTGCTCCAATCATGCAGGGTCTTAAAGGCCATGATAAGCTTTTGGATTTTGTTTTGGTTATCTATTGCTGAGTAACAGATCACACCAAAGCTTAAGGGCTTAAAACAATAATAATTTATTATTTTTTCATGATTATATGAATTGCTTGGGTGGTTCTTTTGTTAGCATTACCTGGGCTCTGTCATGCTGATGCATTCACCTGGATATTGGATGGAGTTGTAATGTTTAAGACATGGCTAACTTGGGCTTCCTCCCAGCATGGCAGCTGGATTCTAAGAAGGAACATTCGAAAGAGGCAAAACTGAGAGCTGCAGATATCTTAAGGCCCAGCTTTAGATGGGCCACTACCACTTTTTTGGGCTACATTGTACTGATCGAAATAAGTCACAGGGCCAGCGTTCTTGATGGAAGGAGTGACCAAAAAAAAAAAAAAATTGTAACTATATTTAATCCACCACAGATTCATCCTAAATGAAATGGAAAGTCATTGAAGATTTTAAGGCGTGGATGTAATATAATGAGATTTATGTTTTCCACATGTTCACAGTAAAACTACTATGGGAATAATGAATTGCAGAGGGGCAAGAATGGAATAAGGGATGTAGCTTTACATGTTGGAAAGAGCCCACAATAGAATAAACAGGAAAGGTAAGTTAGAATAAACCTTGAAATCCAAGAACAATATAAATTATCAAAAAGAAGGAAGGCTCCCCCTCAGGTGGCATATATTCCTTAATCAAATACCTGCAAAGCAGATATTAAAAATCATCAGAGCAAATTTGCAGAAGCAGCCTAGTGTGTCAAAATGAGCACTGGCTTTAGAGTGCAACATATTCAGGTTTGGATCCTGGTCTTGCTGCTTACTAGTTAGTTTCCTGATTTGTAAATCAAAGACCTTTACCTTTAGCCCTTGGAGTTTTGATGAGGAGTTGCATAATTCACATAAAGCATTGTATTGCAATACCCAAATTGCAGTAAGATCAACACGTAAGGTTTCATTAGGATATACAAGAGAGAATTTACAAGCAGAAAGTATACACCATTTATGCGTCATTTAACTGAAATGACCACAACTAACTGATTTTCTTTTCGGAGATTTCCAAAACCCATAAGGTCCCTGTAAAGAAAGTGGCCTCACTTGGAAAACGCGGGCCAGCATTGCTCAAGCTCCTGGGAACACTGCTCCAAGCCAAAGCCAAAAATAATCCCATTAGTCACATTCAAAATGCTAAGCAGAAACAAAAAGAAATCAAAATTAATTTCAATACTTACAGTGACAGCAGCAATTAAGGTGACAAGATTATGGAAATCATCACCATCACCAGAGATCTTTGCCTAAGGGAGAAAAATAACCAGTAATATAAAGGACTAAGAAACAGAGGAATTTGAGTTCTGTTCACAACAAATGAACCACTAGCCCTCAGAGGATTTCAACTGGGCATTGCTCCATGCAATAATAATGTATTCTGTACCCATTATATATCAACATCTTAAAGTAATTACCTCTAGTACTCACATCATCTCTATAAGAAGTATTATTGTTCTCGTCTGTGATTCAAGAAACTGAGTCACAGAAAGGTTAAACAAATTACTCAAGATCACGTTGATGAAAAGTATCAGAACCTTGATCTAATGTCATCCTCACTTGGGACCCCACTTCCATCCCACTGCCCTATCTTTGTAGATAACAGCCTCAGGCCCCAAAAGAAATGAGTTTCTTTCAGCTCCGTCTTATCTGTGACTACGTGCCAGGAATTAGAGAAAGGCTGCTCGGTGTGGTTTGAATGCTCCATAGGTTGTCCATTTTTTCCTCTTTCTGCTTTCTTGTTTGTCTCACTGCAAGTGATTGCTAACAAATTCCAGTATGGTTATCTGAAAAAGACCGAAGCACGAGAGGGGAGCAACCTGTTCTGAAATATCAGAAAAGATAGATTGCACCTTGCTGTGCAGAATGGCAAAAACATCATTAAAGTCAAGTGGGCCTGGCATAAGAAAGTCCAAGCAGTGCAAAGAAGCTTTTTGTGGCTCTGCCCTCTGGTCCTCTCTCCTGGGAATGGTGCCCTTCTGGGGGCTTTGCATATTCTTATTGATCACCTCTGTGGAGACCTGGGGTAATGGAGAAAGAAAGCTGGTCTTTTATCTGGATTAACAAGTGGCTGATGTGGGCTAATCATATCACTCAGTCCAATTTGGAGCAAATTGGAAGGTCTTCAGAGCAAAGAAGTAGCAACAGTTACCAAGATCTTCAAGTGTATTGCTGAGGACAAATAATAGCAATAGCAGTAATTAAAATGCCAACACCACCCAGTGCTGAGATGTGGAGTGGTTCACAGTCTACAATACTTCCCCCTTTATTTACATTTTTGTTTGTGAGTCAGTAGTTCTGTTTTCTGAGGTTCTTCAGGGGGACCTGGAAAGGGCAGAGATTCAGAAACGGTTTTACTTACTTGGGAAATTATGTTAACCTCATGAGGTCAAGAGGCTTCTTGGGTGAGATGACTGTGATTGTTAAAGCTTGTCTTAACAGAACAAATCATGACCTCCTGGG
Organism: Pan troglodytes; assembly: GCF_028858775.2. Taxonomy (NCBI): domain Eukaryota; kingdom Metazoa; phylum Chordata; class Mammalia; order Primates; family Hominidae; genus Pan; species Pan troglodytes. Next base: position 16,153,440 of record NC_072416.2, read on the forward strand.
TCTGGGTTGGTTGCAGAAACCTTTGTCCCCCAATGTCTTTGGGAAGGGAGGTGTTGACCCATCTTTTTCTGAGGCATTCGATTGTTGTTGTTTTTCATAAACAATATTCATCAAAAATCATTGCCCATTGGACCACTGGGGAACAGTCATCTGTAACTATATCTGTACCTATCTCTGTCATCTGTACCTATATCTAGGTCCCTCTCAGAGACACAAAGCCTTGTTTGGTAAGAAGAATAGAGGAGATTAATAGGGATTCCTAAAGAATTAGCTAAACCCCAGATAAAACAAGAAGCAAATAAGTAAATCCTTGAACATTCAAGTCATTCTGCCTTAAGTAACTCTCAATCTCCCTGGTAAATGAGGGAGTGGAGAAGATTTGTCAAGTTCTTTTTTCATTCCTTCACCCAGGCATTTACTCGACAACTATATCCTGAGTATCTGCCACATGCCAGGCACAGTTCAAGGGGCTTGGGGACATCAGAGAACAACAAAAAGACAACGACTCCTAGATTTGTGTGGTTTCCATCCCAACAGAGGTGTGTGGGAGGTGGGGGCAACAACAATAAGGATGATACAGAGGTAATGATATAGCATATTAGCAGGTGAAAGTGCAATAGAAAATTAAGAAAAGCAGGGGAGGAGAGACTAGGAGTGTGATGAGGAGGAAGGGGTTGAAATTTCAAAGACGACGGTTGCATGGAAAAGATAACTTGAGCAAAAGACGTGATGGAATTAGACATGCGGATATCCAGGAAGAGGGAGCAGCCAATTCAAGTGCCTTATGTTGAGAATGTGCCTGGCATGTTTAAGCAAAAACAACGAGGATGGAGTGCCTGCATGAAGTGAGAGAAAGGGGATTAGAAGGTGGTGTCAGAGAGCTTATGGGAAAAGAGAAAGTGGGTCATATAGGATCTGCACACCATCTTAAAGATCTGGCTTGAGACACTGGGCATGGTGCTATAATCCTAGCACTTTGGGAGGCTGAGGCAGCAGGAGCCCTTGAGGCCAGGAGTTTGAGACCAGCCTGGGCAACAGAGCAAGACCCCATCTCTATTAAAAATTTTGTTAATAAAAAATTAGCCGGGCATGGTGGTGTGCACCTGTAGTCCCAGCTACTTGGGAGGCTGAAGCAGGAGGATCACTTGAGTCTGGAAGGTCGAAGCTGCAGTGAGCTATGATTGTACCATTGCACTCCCTGCTGGGTAACAGAACAAGATCCTGTCTCAAAACAACAACAGCAACAACCACCATATATATATATATATATATATATATATATATATATATATATATTTATATAAAATCTGGTTTGATGACTCATTGATCGTTTCACACTTACATTTCAGGCAAGAGTAACTTTGGCTTTTGTTCTATAGGGTAGATCCAACCATAATAATAATATTTTTTATATTATTATTGTTGTTATTACTCCCATTTCAGAGATAAGAACAATGAGACTCAGAAAGTGAAAGTAGTTTCCCAAAGTCAAGGTCATCCCAAATGGCGAGGAACAGAGTCAGGATATTAGTAGGAAGTTGCTGACCTGATGTGATTAGAGGCATTTTGGGCCCGCAGATATCTGCCCTATAGAATTTCTCACTGGATTAAGCATTGGCTTCTTTCTTTTCTTTCTTTTAGTGGTAGAGTACCCTGGAGCAGTGATTGTCTAACATTAGTATAGACAAGAATGACCTGGAGCTCTTGTTCCAGATGCAGACTTCCCAGCCTCATCTTGTTTTGGGAGGTCTGAAAGGCCCAAGAATTGATGTTATTAAGAAGGAACCCAGGTGATTCCAATGCCAGGGGTTCCTGGACCATGCTTTTAAGAAATGCTGCAATTAGTGCCAAAACTCTGAGTGTGGTTGAATTTATCAGATGCTTTGTTTTGCAACAGGAAGTCAAACACAGGGAGAGGAGACAGTTGTACAGAGACTGCCAGCCCTGATTCAGGTCGGGCATGTCTGTGTCTGAACAACCTCTACCCAGAGGCCAGAGCAGCCAGGCAAGATTGTGCTCAAGTTTGCTTGTTTGAAGGCTAGAAATGGGGTAGTAAATCCTGCTTCAGGTAGCCCAGCTCAAAAAAAAGTTATTTTCCAAAGCCGTCCGTGCCTTAGGTGCACAGACTATTTTAATGATATTTCTTCTTTTCTGATTGCAACTGTAATGCATACTTATGGTGGAAACTACCACCAAGCATAAAGAAAACACAATTGTTTCTGGTTCCCACTTCTCCATGGTAACCACCAATAAATTTTGTATCTTTCCATCTAGCATTTTTTCTCTCTCTCTTTCTCTTGGTCTCTATCTCTCATCTAAATTCTCTGAGTCTTTGTTTCCTTTTCTGTAATATGGGAATAAAAGCACCTACCTTTTAGAGTTACATAATGGATGCTTAATAAATTACATTACACTTATTATTCAACTATGATTGTGTTTATTTTTTCCACTTGACATTCTGTAATGAACATTTTCCATGTGTCATTAACTACTCTTCAAAAACATGACTTTTAATAACTGCATAATGCACCATCATTTAATGAACCATAATTTATTTAACTATTCTCCTATTATTGAGCTTTGAAGTGTTTTCTAATATTTGCTATTGGAAATAACACTGAGTACTTAAATCTTTTTTTTTTAATGTCTGAATTTTTTCTTAGGATAGATTTCCAAAAGAGAAATGAAAAGGACAAAGAGTTTAAACATTTTAAGGCTTTTTATGCATGTTATTAAATTATCTTTCCAGGGTGGGGTGGGAAGTGTATACTTCCAATAGCGTTGCCAGCATTAACAGTTACTTAAACACATGTGAGAGCTGTACGTGTGTCAGCATATAATTAATGGGAATGGTGAAAAGATAAAATTCGTTGTAGATTTGAAAATCCATTAAGCCTTTTGGGTATATACAACGCATTAAACTCTTTAAGAGAAGAGACTCAGAAATGTGGATGTATTTTCTCACCACTGTTCACTAGCTAAGAAACTTTCATGAGGAGAAAGACGTAATTTCTCATTGGCAGGTTGCTAATATTACTCCATATCTTGAAAAACCTTCCACTCTTCTGGTTCCTATTGCTAAATTCCAATCATCCTGAAGGGGATTGATAATTGTGGCAATTGCACAAAATGATTGCTACCTGTAGAGGCAATCACTTCCGTCTCCTGCAGAACTGATGAGCAATTCATTATCAAGGATTTAATTGCTATAAACCTGTGAGGAAAAGGGATTTCTCATATGATTTCCAGGATTTTGTGCATCCGACCCTCCTTGGCTCCAAATTAGCTTTCGTGAATAGGAATTTGAAATCAGGCTGTGGCAGGAGGGTAATCACACAGTGGAGGTGCTGTGGAAATATTTGCATAATCTGTCTTGAACTTATGATGTTACCTTTAAATAGGATGCTGCACCCATGAGTGGGGTAGAATCTTCTTGAATAATTATGACAATTCCGGCAGCAAGCCCACAGCTGGCTTCCGTCAGAAATGCAAAAAAAAAAAAAAAAAAAAAAAAAAATTAGTTAAAAATAAGGCATATTAAGAGTTATGATGAGGCTTAGAGGCTTACTGGTTAGAGCCAGAACTCTGGACTCAGACTGCCTGGATTCAAAGCCTGCCTCCATTTCCCAGCCCTTACTAGATGAACCTGAATAAGGCAGACATGTCCTGCACAATTCTCAGTAGGAATGGTGGTGATAACAGTGTCTGCCTCACATAATTGCTGCAAAGATTATCTTAGAATACCCATGTAAAGCCTCAGGCATGGAGCCCACATAAAGTAATATTATTCCTAAGGTATCTTGAAAGTTTCTTTCATTTCCCAAATTTGAATTTGCCCATGGATGTCAAGTATTTTCACCAGGAAAAACTATATTTTTAAAATTATCAGGTCTCTCTGCATGGACTCCTTGTTTTAAGAGATTGCAATGAGAAAATGGGGAATATCACTTATTAATGACCCACTGTGTGTCAGAAACAATATATTATGACATTTAATTTTTACCGACTACTTTTTAAGATAGGTGTCATTTTGTCTATTTTTATGTGATACTGTTGTGAGCCAAGCTTCAAATCCTGGTTCTCTATTGATTACCCATGTGATTTAGGGCAAGTGACCTCTCTAAGCCTCATTTTCCTCATCTGTGAAATGGGAATAATAGTAGTCTCCACCTCACCTTACAGTGGTGGCTGGCACACAGTAAGTGCTGAGATGATGCCAGATCTTATTATTATTTATTAGTAAAAAACTGAGACTAGCCTCAGTGGCTCACACCTGTAGTCCCAGCACTTTGGGAGGCAGAGGTGGGCAGATTACCTGAGGTCAGGAGTTCAAGACCAGGCTGGCCAACATGGTGAAATCCCGTCTCTACTAAAAATACAAAAAAATTAGCTAGGCATGGTGGCAGGCACCTCTAATCCCAGCTACACGGGAGGCTGAGGAAGCAGAATCACTTGAATCCGGGAGGTAGAGGTGGCAGTGAGCCGAGATTGTGCCACTATACACCAGCCTGGGCGATAAGAGTGAGACTCCGGCTCAAAAAACAAACAAACAAACTGAGGCTCATTCAGATAAGCGAAGTAATATTCCCAAGATCACAAAACTAATTAGTGGCTGAGCCGAGATTTGAATCCACATCTGTCTAATCCCAAAATGATCTATTTTACTATATCACGTTAACAAACTCTACTGTGGTAGAGAAACATCCATAATAATTCATTCATCCTCATAATCTTAACATCTAGTAAAATTGTAACTGCCAAACATTTTCTTACTGGTCCATCACAACCAGTGTTTTCAAGTTGTGCTGAAAACAGTGACTCACTTTTCTCACCTGAAAGGAGTAGGTAATAATGCTTTCCTTGCAGTTTTTTCCAGGCTTAGAAGTGACTATTAAAAAATAATATTTTCTTACTAACTAGTAGCCATTATTTTTGTTTTATAATTCCAGCCTATAGAAATAATGATAAATGACACTTTAGTTATTCTGTGTAGTTTATTGTTGATAAATGTGAATTTTGGGGGTTTTTTTTGTAAAATAAAGATAATAGACTAAGAATTGTCATCTCTGCATTCAAGGACCCTTGTCATCTACGTACTTTAGCTTGGGAACCACTGTAGTAGAAACTGTTAGTAACTATGTATTAGAACTATGCCTGCAATTTGTGTATTTGCCACTAGGTGACAAATGTCTCTTCCTGCTTAGGCCAATTACCATTTCTCCAGGCACAGGTAACTAGAGAAAGCAAAATTTAGCGCATGGTCCAGTTTGGATGTTCATCACTACATTAGCCATGTATCTTGGCTAAAGACCAAATATGACTAATTTTTATAAATCAAGAGTAACTACTAATAAATAAATTAATTAAGCAGATTGTAGTTGCACACAAATAAAGTCATTCATAAGTAGAAATAAGACCCTTGTACTTCTCTATAAATTATTTGGGGAAATTAGTCACTGAGATGAGACTGTATTGCTAGATATAGGGAATTCACACATAGTTGTGATATTTGAAACATTATTTCAAACAAAGAAGCGGAAATACCCAGAATAAATAGAGACCTCAGCTTAAGATCACAAATACAACATGAGGAGAAGTAAATGAATATTGTTTACCTATTTCCTGGCTGCATTTGGCATTTTTCACACACATATTTTAAATTTAACTCTCATAACAGAGACTGTTGCTTGAAACCAAGATGAAATAACAGGGATCAGATTTACTCCTCTACCTGAAACAACTTAAAAATGGGGTACAATAAAGGTAACATGTGTTTTCCAATATTGGACATCAGGGAGTACAAGTCAGTGATCACTGAAAGAAAGAAACAAAATCAGATAAGCCCCACAAATTGCCTCTACTTATTACTGGAAGAGTTTTCAAGTTACAATATAGGGAGGGAGGGGGGATTCAGGAAAAGTCCAGTAATTTCTCTGAATTGAGATAGAATTGGAAGTTCAGAGAGACCAAGATAACTGCAGTTCACAGGGAAGAGTACAAAAAAGGAGAAGGTGAGGGTGGGGGCAGAGAGAGAGAGAGAAATCTGAAGAAATCCCTCTCAAGTCCTAGACTGAATACTGCCCACCACATTTATGTGAAAAAACTATCCAAGTCTAGGACTTTTCCTAAACACCTGAGAGTGGCAGAGGGAACAATCCTAAGAGTTTAAAAGAGCCAGGAAAATTTCCTATTCCTGCCAGCCAGAGCAAAAAACTTCATAAAACACAGGGCACTGGGGAGAGTACTTAGAAGGGAACTGCCTGGAGAGTGGTGCAAAATTAGCCCTAGATAAGGCCTGCTCTGGTCTCCATAACAAAGCATAAAAGCAAGCCTCAAAAGATTAAAATGTTTCCAAGTAACCTAATTGCATCTTAGAACAAAGCTCAAGAATATTTATAGAAATACAAAATTATCCAACACCCAACAAGCTAAAATCACAATATCTGATACCTAAACAAAAATTACCAGGAATGCAAATCCCTGGTAATTGCTGCAAAAAGAATAAAATACCTAGGAACACAGCTAACAAGGGAAGTGAAGGACCTGTTCAAGGAAAACTACAAACCACTGATCAAGGAACTAAGAGAGGACACAAACAAAGGGAAAAATATTCCATCCTCATAGATAGAAAGAATCAATATCATGAAAATGGCCATACTGCCCAAATTAATTTATAAATTCAATGCTATTCCCATCAAACTACCATTGACATTCTTCACAGAATTAGAAAAAACTAATTTAAATTTCATATGGAACCAAAAAAAAAAAGAGCCTGTTTAGCCAGGACAATCCTAAGCAAAAAGAACAAAGCTGGAGGCATCATGCTACCTGACTTCAAACTATACTACAAGGCAACAGTAACCAAAACAGGATGGTACTGGTACCAAAACAGACATATAGACCAGTGGAACAGAACAGAGACCTCAGAAATAACACCACACATCTACAACCATCTGATCTTCGACAAACCTGACAAAAACAAGCAATGGGAAAAGGATTCCCTATTTAATAAATGGTGTTGGGAAAACTGGCTAGCCATATGCAGAAAATTGAAACTGGACCCCTTCCTTATACCTTACACAAAAATTAACTCAAGATGTATTAAAAACTTAAATGTAAAACCCCAAACTATAAAAACCCTGGAAGAAAACCTAGGCAATACCATTCAGGACACAGGCATGGGCAAAGACTTCATAATGAAAACACCAAAAGCAATTGCAACAGAAGCCAAAATTGACAAATGGGACCTAATTAAACTAAAGAGCTGCTGCACAGCAAAAGAAATTAGCATCAGAGTGAATAGGCAACCTACAGAATGGGAGAAATATTTGCGATATACCCATCTGACAAAGATCTAATATCCAGAATCTACAAGGAACTTAAACGAATTTACAAGAAATAACCAAACAATCCCATCGAAAGTGGGCAAAGGATATGAAAAGACACTTCTCAAAAGAAGACATTTATGCAGCCAACAAACATATGAGAAAAAGCTCAACATCACTGATCATTAGAGAAATGCAAACCAAAACCACAAGTCAGAATGGCAATTATTAAAAAGTCAAGAAACAATAGATGCTGGCGAGGCTGTGGAGAAATAGGAATGTTTTTACACTGTTGGTGGGAATGTAAATTAGTTCAACCATTGTCAAAGACAGTGCAGCAATTCCTCAAGGATCTAGAAACAGAAATACCATTGACCCAGCAATCCCATTATTGGGTATATACCCCAAAAATGTAAATCACTCTACTGTAAAGATATATGAACATGTATGTTTATTGCAGCAGTATTTACAATAGCAAAGACCTGGAAGCAACCCAAATGTCCATCAGTGATAGACTGGATAAAGAAAATGTGGTACACACACACCACGGAATACTATGCAGCTATAAAAAAGAATGAGATCATGTCCTTTGCAAGGACATGGATGAAGGTAGAAGCCATGATCCTCAGCAAACTCACACAGGAACAGAAAACCAAACACTGCATGTTCTTGCTCATAAGTGGAAGTTGAACAATGAAAACACATGGACACAGGGAGGAGGACAACACACACCAGGGCCTGTTGGGGCAAAGGGAGGAAGAGTATTAGGACAAATACCTAATGCATGCAGGGCTTAAAACTTAGAAGATGGGTTGATAAGTGCAGCAAACCACCATGGCACATGTATACCTATGTAACAAACCTGCATGTGCTGCACATACATACCAGAATGTAAAGTAAAATAAAATAAAATAATTTTTTTTAACAAAGTCATGCTCTGTCACCCAGGCTGGAGTGCAGTGGCATGATCTTGGCTCACTGCAACCTCTGCCTCCTGGGTTCAAGTGATTCTCCTGCCTCAGCCTCCTGAGTAGCTGGGATTACAGGCAGGCACCATCACACTTGGCTAATTTTTGTATTTTTAGTAGAGATAGGGTTTCATCATGTTGGTCAGGCTGGTCTTGAACTCCTGACCTCGTGATCTGCCCGCCTAGACCTCCCGAAGTGCTGGGATTATAGGCTTGAGCCACTGCACCCAGCCAATTAAATTAAATTTTAAAAAAGGAAAAAAAAATTTAAAAAAAGAAAATGCAAAGAATCAGGAAAATATAATCAATAAGAGAATAAATAATCAAAGCAGACTCAGAAACGACACATATGGTAGAATTATTTAGACAAGGATATTAAAAGAATATTATAAGTGTATCTAATTTGTTCAGGAATGTGGAAGGAAAGTTGACTACATTAAGTAGAGACATGGAAGATATATAAAAGACCTAACCTGAACTTCCAGAGGTTAAAATTACACAGGAGGGGATCAACAGAAGATGAGACACTACAAAAGAAGATTAGCAAATTTGATGACAGCAATAGAAACCTTCCACAGAGGCAAAAAAGAAAGAATAAAAGCAAAAGAGCATCAGCAAGTTGTGGTCAACTTTAATTGGCCTAATACATGTGTGATTATAGGCCTCAGAGAATGGGTAACAGAAAAATATTTAATGACCAAAAATTTTATGCTAACTATAAACCCATTGATCCAAGAAAAATGAAGAAAACCGCATCAATACACGTCATAACTAAATTGCTTAAAACCAGTGAAAAAGAGGAAATTATAGAAGCAGCTGGAGGAAAAAAAATACACATTATGTAAAAAGGAGAAAAAACAAGAACGACAAAGACAATTTTTAAAGAAATCTGATGATCAGGTATGGGGAAATTTTTTAAAATAATTATAGCAATCTTGTGAGAAACAACGCAAGCAAAAAGATTAGTGGAGTAGCTTTTTTAAAGTACTAAAGAAAAAAGTCTGTCAACCTAGAATTCTATACTCAGTGAGAATATCTTTCAAAAGTAAAGGTGATGGAGCAAGGAGGATATGGGAAATGTCTGTACCCCCTGCTCAATGTTGTTGTGAAACTACAAGTGCGCTAAAAAATAAAGTCTAGTAATAAGAAAAGAGTGAAATAAAGAACTTTCCAGACATACAAAATCTAAATAATTCAGCAGAAGTAGAATGACACTAAAATAAATGTTAAAGGAATTTCCTCAGGCAGAAGAAACATGGTCTCAGAAACTTAAGGCTACATGAAAGAATGAAGAGGAGTACCAGAAATGGTAACTACATGGTGTATATACATGATTTTTTCTTATATTTTAAATTTATTTAAAATGTAATTGACATTTTAAAGCAAAGCTAATACTACTCACAAAGATCTGTTATGTGGGTACCATTATCCCCATTTTAGAGCTAAGAAAACTAAGACTCATACGAGTGTCATACTTACCCAGGGTCACACATATGTTTGACAGCAAAGTCCTTGCCTCTCAAACAAGTTATATATGACCCCAACAGTGAAATCTGTCAACTTTCCCCATTATACACCAAGGTCTTATAGATAGGAAGCCTTGTCTTATCTATTTTAAATCTTCTTCCCTGTAGTACTTAATATAGAAACACACCATAATAAATACTTGTTTAATAAGTTAATTAAGAAGAAAATATATTAGTCTCTAGGGAAGAATTTACCACCTTATTTTGGAAACATGACACAAAAAACAATTCGAGAAAAATCCAAGATTCGGAATATTAAAAACAGCTATAATATACTGAGAGATTGTCAAATGTCTGGCACTGAACTTAGCATGTTTCACACATTGTCATTTAATCCTCATAAAAACGCTATGAGAAGAGAAAGTACACCATAGATTAGATACACAACGCCTTTAATGGACTGGATAACCCATGTCTTTCCATATTCCATCAGTTGCCTGTGACTTATCTTACCTTCCAATTGCATGGTAGGCTGCTCAAAAACCTTTCAAAGTTCTGCATGTTCTGCATGGAGACATCCCCTTCTGCAGAGGAAGTGTCTCGTCCAAGCTGATCTTCAACCCAGATAAACCACAGAGCTAATGGAGGGTCAGTAGGTGTGAACAAGGATTTGGCTTCTTACAGTGAAGCAAGATGGAAAATAAATGGCTTCCATGTTTGCACACAGGCAGGATTCCTGTCTTCATCAACAAATACGAGGTGAGGCAGAATGAAGGTTCATAATCACCCTGGACCTAGAAGCAGAAAGAACATGTTTTTAAATTTTTTCATAAGATTGAAACCACATTTTTGGAGAAAACCCCTACAGAAGAAGGAAAGAAGTTGGAGATTCAGGTCCTTGGTAATCAGGACCGAAGAGAGTATTTTGGTCCAAGATGAACTGAAAAGGTATTTGTGGGATGAGTAGAAGAATTATAGGGCCAGTAACTGGGAGCAGTGGCTCACGCCTGTAATCCCAGCACTTTGGGAGGCTGAGGTGGGTGGATTGCCTGAGGTCAGGAGTTCGAGACCAGCCTGGCCAACATGGTGAAACCCCATCTCTACTAAAAATACAAAAATTAGCTGGGCATGGTGGCAGGCATCTGTAATCCCAGCTACTCGGGAGGCTAAGGCAGGAGAATTGCTTGAACCCGAGGCAGAGTTTGCAGTGAGCCAAGACTGTGCCACTGCACTCTAGCCTGGGAAACAGAGCAAGATTCCATCTCAAAAAAAAAAAAAAATTACAGGGAAGGAGAGAAAGTCATAACTGATCACATACATCCATTATTTCATTTAGTTCAATAAATGCATGCTGGTACACAGTCTGTGTGAGTTTCAAATATAGTCAATAAAACTGACCTGTTCACTGTCCTCATAGAATTTACAGGGTAATGAGTAGGAAATAAATATGTATTGCTGATGTGGTGATTTGATGTTATCCCCCACATAATCATGTCTATCCACAAATTTAGAATGTCTGCAGATATAATTATTTCAGTTGGGGTCATACTGGTGAGCCTTAAATCCAGTAGCTGGTATCTTTCTAAGAAGAGAAGAGGACATGCAGAGACACACATAGAGAAGAAGGCCCCAAAGAAAAAAGCAGAGAGTGGAGTGATGCATCTACAAGCCCAGGGTCACACAGGATTGCTGGTAACCATCGGAAGCTAAGAGACAAGCACGAAATTGACTCTCCTTCAGCGGGTCCAAAAGGAACTACCCTGAAGATACCTTGATTTCAGACTTCTGGTCTCCTAAACCATGAGAGAACAAATGTTCTCTGTGATTTCTGGTGGCCATCCTAGGAAACGAATATGGTTAGGTCACAAATGTGCACATTATAACCAGGTTTCAAAGAAAGTGCACCACTTGTATCTCCTGAATTAGCCTGAAAATCCTCACAAATCCTTGTCCTGAGGGGTAGTGGTGAAAATTCAAATTTAGTTTAATCAAGTTAATTCAGTATGATCCAATACTTTAAACCATCCCTGAAGGCAACTCAATTTCTTTCAAGCTTTCCCAGTTTTCTCCCCTTCTCCTTATATGTCCCGTTCATTGAGTATCTGGATGGGGATCTGGAGGTGGAAGTACATGGCATTATGGTGGCAGAAAAGAGAAGGACCTCAGATTCTATATTACCTCCCAGTTACATGGCAGGCTGCTCAAAAACCTCTCAAAGTTCTTCATGGAGACATCCCCTTCTGCAGAGGAGGTGTCTTGTCTAAGCTAATCCTCGACTCAGATAAACGAGAGAGCTAATGGAAGGTTAGTGAGTGTGAACAGGGCTTTGGCCTCTTCCCACCATGCAAGGTGGAGAATAAATGTCCTCCATGTTTCCACCCAGGCAGGCACCATTTACAGAATCCCTGCTCTTCTGGTCTCCATGGCAATGCCCCTTATTGCCGGGTTGCTGAGCAGCTGCTGGCAGTCAAGGAGGAAGCCAGTCTGGTGAATTGCGCTCTGTGCTCTCCCAGCCCAGTCAGGACCTGTGATATGTCTCTCCCTGCTTCTTCCCAAGCTGTATATCCCTCTGACGCTGACCACTCCCACTTAGCTCCTAGGCCAGGGGAGCTGCCCTGCAACACACTACCATAGATCACTTTGCCTCTGGTGCAGCAACACCTAAGGCAAACTTCCTAGCCATTCTCAGCTAACCTCCAAATGCTCTCGGTGGTTCAGAAAAATTCTGGCTCTTTCCATTCCCCACAAGAGCCAAAGGAGGCTCAAGATGCTATCTCAGACTAGCCAGACTTTACAACAGTGTGCCGCCGACCTGAGGCAGTCACCCCATGTTGACACATGGGAGACATCTTACAAATCCCTCTCCTCTCAGATGCCAAATAGGAAACAGGACCAGAAAAACCTCTTTTTTTGCTATCATCTTTTTCCTCAATCTATCTTGCTGATTTCCCCTCCCTGCACTTCATCCCAGAGAGTTTCATTAAGATGCATATGTTTTATTACCTGCTCCATCGAGCTGCTAACTTGTTCCTTCCCAACCCACCTGAAATGACAGAAATGGGACTTCAGCTGCTTCTTCCTCTCTCTCCCCAGCATGATCCCCATTCTACACCCTTCTGTTTCCAAAAGTAGCATCTTTCTTTCCTCTTCCTCTAAAGATGTACTGAAATAATACTCTTAGTCCAGTTTATGTTGCTATAACAGAAGACAACAGACTGTGCAATTTATAATGAACAGAAATTTATTTCTCACAGTTCGAGGTTAGGAAGTCCAAGATCAAAGGGCCAGCCTGTGGCAAGGGCCTTCTTGCTGCATCATTCCATGGTGGGAGGTGGAAGAGTAAGAGAGGATAAGAGAGAGGGAAAAAGGGGGTGAACTTTCCTAGGAAACCCACTTCCACAATAATCCCTTCATGAGAGCAGAGCACTCATGGGCTGATCGCCTCTCATTAGGTCCCACCTCCCAGAACTGTTGCACTAGGGATTAAGTTTCCAATATATGCTTTTGTGGAGACAAATTCACATTATAGCAATTATTATTTATCACAAAAAAGAGAAAGAAAAAAACCTCTAAATTTTTCAAAATATCCTAATTACTTGAGTAAACAAAGATGCAAGTAAAACATTTGATGAGTATTAAGAATAATGCTCATCAAATAAAACAGTGTAAATGGCAGAAAATAATCAAAGATTTCTTAAAATAGTTAACATATTGAAGGCATAGTAAGCCTCAATAATTTCTTTTAATTATTGTAGTTGTAGCATTCGTTGTAGCATTGTTATGGGTAATTCCACCATGAACCGTAGCAATTGATGAGATGTGAATTGATGAATGAGCCTGTTCACAACTCAATGGGTGATGGGTAGATGGCTTCACTGGTGCTTCAATAAGTATTTCCAAACATAAATGCTGTTGCCAAAATGCCCACCACATCTTCAAAATCTGCACCAAGCACCATGTCTTTATAAATTGTATTTCAGTAGCTACAGCTACAGCTATCTTTGTTTTTATCAGTTATAATATAGGTACGAGTCTGTTCTCACACTGCTATGAAGAAATACCTGAGACTGGGTAATTTATAAAGGAAAGAGATTTAATTGACTCACAGTTCCACAGGGCTGGGGAGGCCTCAGAAAACTTACAATCGTGACAGAAGAGAAAGAATACACGTCCTTCTTCACATGGTGGCAGGAGAGAAAAGTGACATGCAAAAGGGGGAAGAGCCCTTATGAAACCATCAGATTTTGTGAGAACTCACTCATTATCATGAGAACAGTATGAAGGTAACTACCCCCATGAAGTTAACTTCATTATTTAACTGTTAACTTTATTATTTTTGCATGAAGCCCACATATACCCTGAAATATACTCTGTGGTCCAGAAGTGGAACTCTAAAACAACAGCAACGAACTTGACAGGCACTTCCCGGAAAGTTCGAATTCCCCACACTCTGTCCCCACCAGCCATGGAATCCTAAGACTGTTCAAACTGCTTTCCTGTAATCCCACATAAGAGGAGATCATTGTTAGCAAAAGGGCTGCATTGGTATCTGTGTGAGATTTCCGCTTTTGTTTGGTTTTGACTTGGAGAAGATTTTCCTTTGTGATGCTCAGATGCAAAGGCAGAAAGAAGCTTTTACATCAGGTAGAGGATGGTATAAGCTGGAAGCCTGTTGGGAGACCTTTGGCATATTTCTGAGTTAACATGGAAGAAAAAGAACTTTGAACAGTTTTCATCCTAATGACATGTTCAGAGTTTCCCCCATCGGCCCCTCCCTCTCAGTGGTTTGATCATCTAGAAACAAATTGGGGATGCTTTGCTATTAATGATGTTGACCTCATTTGCTTCCTCGACCATCAGTGAGGAGTCCCCCCCTGATTTCCTTTTCCCTAGTTCGACCTGGAGGCCAGCTGTCATTCCACCTGTGCCTATTTCTACATATTTTAATATTCAGGCAAGGGTTAGACTTAATAAGAGCAGACAGATTCTGATTCTCCCTCTTTATTATTTTGAAAGCCATATTAACCTGGTCTAGGCTGACCTTATAAAAGCTGCAGTGAGAGCCTTATAATGTAGGCCACAGCCATCCCTTCCTTGAAAATGTCTTCCCTGATGCTAATAACCCATCACTTTAAATTAGTTCTTTAGGATTTAGGGCAGCTAGTTTACAGCCAGACACCTGCCTCATCCCCATTGGTAATAGCATCCACCTTCCAGGGTCAGAATGAAGTCCTAGAAACAGGGGGAATATGATGCAATTCAGCCCTTATTATATTACAGGTATGGACAGAGAAAGGGCTAATTATGGTTAAGCAACATGGAGTATCGGCTTTGGGGAGGAATGTGGAGACCAGTGCTCCCCAAAGAACTGGGTATCAAGGGTTCTTGTTGAGCATTAAGGGGATAGACTTGTCATTTAAAAAAATGGAAGACCCAGGCCAGACTCGGTAGCTCACGCCTGTAATCCCGGCACTGTGGGAGGCCAAGGCGGGCAGATCACCTGACGTCAGGAGTTTGAGACCAGACTGGCCAACATGGTGAAACCCGATCTCTACTAAAAAAATACAAAAATTAGCCAGGCATGGTGGCAGGCATGTGTAGTCCCAGCTAGTCAGGAGGCTGAGGCATGAGAATCACTTGAACCTGGGAGGTGGACGTTGCAGTGAGCCGAGATCCTGCCACTGCACTGCAGCCTGGGCAACACAGCAAGACTCCATCTCAAATAAATAAAATAAAATAAATGATGGAAGACCCAAAGAGACAATACAGAGTATTAATAGTGTCTTTGGCCATTTTTGCATTGCTACAAAGAAATACCTGAGACTGGGTAATTTATAAGAAGAGAGACTTAATTCATTCATAGTTCTGCAGGGTGTACAGGAAGCATAGCAGCATCTGCTTCTGGGGAGGCCTCAGGAAACTTACAAACGTTATGGAAAGTGATGGAGGAGCAGGCATGTCACATGGAAAAGCAGGAGCAAACAAGAGCGATGGGGGAGGTGCTACACACTTTTGAACGATCAGATCTCACAAGAACTCACTCACTATTGTGAGGACCACACCAAGGGGGATAGTGCTAAGCTATTTATGAGAAACCACCCCCATGATCCATGATCCAGTCACCTCCCACCAGGATCCACCTCCAACACTGGGGATTACAATTCAATATGAGATCTAGGTGCGGATGCACATCCAAACCATATCAAATAGTAATTAAAAGTAGCAGATGGCAAACAATTTCCATGGCTCTTGGACTGTTTTAGGAGCTGTATATGCATTGTCCTCTTTGATCCTCATAACAATATTAAGAGGAAAGTACTACTATTATTATCACCCTGATTTACAGATGGGGAAACTGAGGCTCAGGAAAGTGCAGAATTTACCTAGAGTCACACAGTCGAGAAATGGTGAAGCTGGGATTTGATGCCAAGGAATTTGACCCCCTCCCACCCCAAATGATGTTGTTGACCATTATGCTATACTGCCTTATTAACAGGGACCTGGTTATGCATTCTTTTCTTGAAAGGTGGAATCTTAGCATCCAGGACACAGTTTGAAGTCCTGAGTGCCAAGAGAGGTAAGGTAGGTTGCAAAAAACACAAGCCTCACACATTGCCCCCGGCTGTCCTGGTTTCTTGGGCTGGACTCCACCACCATCATCTGACAATAATTTGATATTCATTTTAGGAATCATAAATATGGCCAAGAGTAGACTGCAGAAGATGTTTGCCCACTGGCCATATATGTCTGAGCACTGACAAATAAAAAGTATGCAACCCAGTCAATCAGAGGCAAAAGTAAGCAGTGATTTCAAGACTGCTTTCAGCCTCTTGAAGATAGCTCCACTGGCTGAACCACAATGCTAATCAAGACAAGATTAATTAGTTCGGTGTAGTGTTTCTCAACCTCAGGACAATTGACGTTTTGGGCTGGGTCAAAAAATTTTTTCGAAACAGTCTTGCTTTGTCACCCAGACTGGAGTATAGTGGTGTGAGCATAGCTCACTACGGCCTCAAACTCCTGGGCTCAAGCAATCCTCCTACCTCAGCCTCCTGAGTAGCAGGGACTACAGGTGAGTACTACCATGCCCAGCTAATTTTTTAATTTTTTTTTTTTTTTTAGAGATAGGGTCTTGCTATGTTGCCAAGGCTGGTTTCGAACTCCTAGCCTCAAGCAATTCTCCTACCTTGGCCTCCCAAAATGGGCAGGATAATTCTTTATTACGCAGAGTTGTCCTGTGCCTTTCCATATGCTCAGCAGCATCCCTGGCCTCCAATCACTAAATGCCCATAGCACCCTCTGCCCCAGTTGGGACAACCCAAAATGTTTCCAGACGTTGCTAAATGTCTCCTGGGTGGGGTGGTAGGGTATCAACACACCAGTGAGAACCACAATATAGTTCTCAAACTATCTCAAAATTTAGTGTGCATCAAAATTATACCAGGGGTTGATAAAGCAGAGGTTTCTGGCCCTATCACCGTAGTTTCCAAGACATTGATTTTAGGTCAGTTCTAAGAATTTGCATTTCTAGTAAGTTTCATGTGGTGCTGATGATGCTAGCCTGGGAACCACCCTTTGAGAACCACTGAGCTAATCCATTTTGTTATGTAGTCAGAGCTACACATATTATTAATCCTGGAAAGGGACAGGAGAGATAGTGTGAATGAATCGGATGCCATCTCTCACTTGCTAGGAAAAGAAAGGCTCTGTCTTAGACTTTCTGTCGAAGAGTCCGGGAGTGGAAAAAAGCTGCAGTTACATTAAAAAGACATGAATTTAAGCCCATAACAAAAAACTGGATGAGTTATTTAAAATCTCAAACCCTCAATTTCCTAATCTATGAAATAGAGCTAAGAACAAGTGACATTTTATTTACACTAGATTGTTGGTGGCTCAAAGAAATAATGAAATAACAATCCCAAACTTTGATCACCCTCAAAACACATTACAATTTCTTACCACATCCACCCACCACTTGAAATTAATACTTCTTTAAACTAATTCACTAAAATAAGTGGGGGAAAAATCTTAATTATCTACTTTATTATAAGAAATATCTGTAAAAATCATTTTCACTTGCTAATTATGTTTTCCCTAATATGCATTAAAATAACTATTAAAAATTTCCATGTATCAGCTACAATTATCTATATCTCCTGTGGTTCACGTTCCACACTTTGGAGGACACTGAGATATTTATGAGGGAGATTTAGATATTGCAAAGTGTTGTACAAATTCAAGGTGTGGTCATCAACCTTGCCTGGGCAGGGCAGATGTTGTAATTGTCCAGAAAGTGAGCAAATGGTGACATCAAGGTGGCCCTCCATGGTGTAAACCAGTGCAGCAAGCATATGTTTTCCTTCTGCTCTTGAAGCTTGGCTGTATATCAGAATTAGCCACTGAACCTGTTATCCTATCACTTTTGGTCTTTGAGAGCTCTTCCTAATACACTTTGATACCATTTCAAATGGGAGACAGTGAATTAAAAGGGGAGAGCAAACTGGAGCCAGTAGGAGTGTACTTAACACTAACAAGATCCACCTGAGTTTCAGTTATTTCTCTTGTAGTTATCAAAACGGGTCTTCATTCAGAAGAGAACCATCAATGACTTTAGCACAATATTTCCTGAGGACTTCACCCCAGAGCTTTGTCAATATTGGCAAATTAAGCCTTCTCTGTCTGCCTGTGGTCATGCAGCTTTTTAGCCTCATGTCTTCTTGGAATTGGCTCAGGTCCTCAGCCAACTGCTTCTCATTTTATTTTTTACTTTCTGGGACAGAGTCTTGCTCTGTTGCCCAGGCTAGAGTGCAGTGGCGTGATCTCAGCTCACTGCCACCTCTGCCTCCTGGGTTCAAGCGATTCTCCTGCTTCAGCCTCCTGAGTGGCTGGGATTACAGGTGTGCACCACCACAGCTGGCTAATTTTTGTATTTTTTTAGTAGAGATCGGGCTTCACCATGTTGGCCAGGCTGGTCTCGAACCCCTGATCTCAAGTGATCTGCCTGCCTCGGCCTCCCAAAGTGCTGGGATTACAGGCATGAACTACCAGGCCCAGGCTGCTTTTCATTTTAAATCTATGGTTCTCCCCTCTACACATATTAGCCTCACCTTAGAATATTTTTGAAAAATTAATGCATGGGCCCTACCCCAGACCGATTAATGCATGGACTCCACCCCTGAAGATGGAACCTAAACGTAAGTATTTTTAAAGCACCTCAGGTGACCCAAACGTACATCCATGGTGAAGAACACGCTTTAAAGGAAGGAGAAAAAGTCCCCAGATACTTGAGCTTCCTGTAACCGAATGACTTCTTTTTTTAGAGACAAACAAGCACCAATTTTAGTTCTAAGAAGAAGGAAATGCCCTTTCCCCTTTGACCTCATACACTGACTTTTTCTCCACCCCAAATGGCAACCCATTCTTTTCCACATCTAGGCTCAAAGAAAGGAACAAACGAAGCTTGTTGAGTACCTAATACTATAACCTGCCCCAGGTTATAAAGTGTTTACTTCAACAAACGCTGTTCTAAGGGTTTTACATGAAATTCACTGGATCCTCATCATGAGTAAATATTATTATAAATTTTCTTATAAAGGAGAGCTATTAGGTTGTCCATCCAGCACAACCACAACTTCTGGAATCTCCCTCAGCGTTTTTGGAGAACGCCTCCCTCCCTCCATCTACAAGGTTCTAGTGGAAGCCGCCATTTTGGTACAACACCACTCCCAGTCTTTAGACGCAGATAATTGGGCTAGAAATAAAATGCACAAGATTTAGTCAGGCTAATTAACTTCTTCACTGAGAGCCCAGAGTTGAGAGGGGCAGAGAGAGAAAACGAGAAAGAGATAGGAGAAAGTGAGAGAGAAAAGATCAGCATAGTCATGTGACTAGTCTAGTTAAATATAAGGTAGTGGCGTCAGCAGTCAGTATTTTTCTTGTATGTGTAGGTAGTAAAGGAAGCTAGTCTGCAGTGAGCAAGAAGAATGAAGCAAACACACTCACAGAAGTTCATATAACAGATAAAGTCCACACGGAATTCAAGTTCCTAGTTATCCCTGTTTGCCCCGACACTCAGATCTGCTCTTGGGCTCGGTGAGAAACCTCAGTATCTTATAATAAATTCCCCCTTTTTGCTTAAACAAGCCTGAGCGAGTTTCTGTTACTGGCAACCAAAGGAACTTACATTAATATGACCATATGTAGGATATGGGGAAGGAGTTCAAAAAAGTATAAGACTTTGGCAGATGCTCTATAGGAATGGAATTTACAATTCAGGAAACGTGATAGAAAAATCTAAGATTTGGAGTCAGACACAGGGCAGCTCCAAACTCTCACTCAATAGACTGTGTCATCTTGGATAGTTATTTTACCTCTGCGAACCACAGGCTTTTCATTTGCATAAAGGATACCAATATTTCATGTGGCTGTTGGGAAAATTAAACACTAGTATACTGCCTGGCACTTCGGGGGGCCTCAATTAATCAGAATTCCTTTCCCTGTCTTAAAACTAGATCCCCGGGAACAAAGAGAAGAGGCTTCTGAAAGCTTGCCCAGCAAGATCATAGACCCGAGCATGAATGGGTTTTATGTGATCATAATCCCCTCACCTTTCCCCTTGCTCAGGAGAAGAGGAGACATAACATCATATAACCTAAAGAGTCCATTTCCACACTTCTGACTCCCTGCAACCCAAAGAGCATCAGAGCAGCCAATTAAGATGTTTTATTTTAAAAGTTCTCAGTGAAGGAAAGTGCAAAGAAGAGGTCACAGAACTTGGAGTTCAAAAAAAAAAAAAAAAGAAAAGAAAAAAGTTCACTGGAGCACGTACTCTGAACGTGTCTTATTCTAAAATAAAAATTATTTTTAAAACTGGGTTACTGAATTGAAATTCATCAGGATCCTCATTAAAAGTATGACTTTTCCTCATATGAATCCCAAAAAGAAAGAAAGGCATTTTTTTGGAGGTCATAGAAAAAAAATCGGGGCTTTGGAGCCAGGCAGATTCTGGGTTTAAATTTTGGCTTTGCCTCTTCTTAGATAAGTGACCTGCAGCAAGCCATGTCCCCTGTTCCAGCACCAGTTAATCTCCCCACTATAACATAGACCTAAAATCCCTAATTAATTGAGTTGATAAAGGAATTACATAAGATTCTTGTAATGTGCCTACGTAGTGTCTAGCACTTAGCATGTGCTCAATAAAAGTGGTCACAGCTCCTTTCCATACCCCATAAAGTTTTAGTATGGCCCTAAAGAACATGTACGTGATGATCAGACACAGTCAGGGGCAAGTTCCACTTCTGATTTGATGACCCTGTGAAACTTACTTAACTTTTTAGACCTCCAGTTTTGTAAATAAAATATAAAATCCTAAGCTTCCCAGCTGACTGAACAGACTCCCTCTTGGCCAAGGGGACCCCAGAGAAAACCTGAAAAACTGAGTTCCCACCATGACAGAATAGGAGGTCAAACATGCCTCATGACAGCCCCTCTGTTTTGCAGTTTGGACACAACAATTAACCAGAGTGAATGTTCAAATAGCAATCATAAGACTGATAGAATGGATTATTTGTGGCAATGGATATCAAATTATAAACAGGACCTAAATCCATGCCAGGCAAAAGTTAAGTCACACACCCCAAAAGGTCAATCTGGATTGTACTGTGTCTTGATCTTGCAACTCAACCCTGGCATAGCATGCCACGATGATTAGCTGACTTTATCTCAACTTAAACATTCCTTTCTGCTGACTGCAAGTTTTTAGACAAAGCTTTGTTCCTTTAATCATTTGCAAATTAAAGGACCTCTAAACCCACCTATGACCTGTAAATCTCCACTTCAAGATATCCCACCATTCTGGGGCCAATGCATAATATCCATGCCTTGATTTATGACTTTGCTTGTAACTTCTGCTTCCCTCAAATGTATAACACAAAGTTACAGTCCAACTGCCTTGGGACCACTTACTCAAGGCTACTTTGGTTTGTGTTTTCCCTGGGCTGCAGTCACGCATATTGGCTCAGAATAAACCTCCTTGCAATATGTGACAGAGTTTGTTTTTTTCCACCAACAGTTTCCTTCTTTGTTAAACAGAAAAAACAACACCAACCTATAGGGCATCCTGTGTTTGCCCACCCATATCCACTTCCCTTTCTTTCTTCCTCATAGAAGTATGATTTTCTTCAGGCAGTGCCGTTCCCTGGTAGGCAGATGCTTGTGAGAGGCCAACCCCACCCACAGCTCCAGGTAACCTGATTGATCTGGAGGAAATCCTATTCTCTTGATTGGTTCAGGAATGGGCATGTGACATAACTGCAGCCAATGAGACAAGAGCAGAAGATTACTACAGACTTTTGGGAGTCTAGTGCTTGGCTGCCTGGGTTTAAATATCACCTTCTAACTGGGTGCAGTGGCTCACACCTGTAATCCCGACACTTTGGGAGGCCAAGGTGGGTGGACCACTTGAGGTCAGGAGTTCGAGGCCAGCCTGGCCAACATGGTGAAATCTCGTCTGTACTAAAAATACAAAAAAATTAGCCAGGCCTGGTGGTGCACACATGTAGTCCCAGCTACTCAGGAGGCTGAAGCAGGAGAATCACCTGAACCCGGGAGGCAGAGGTTGCAGTGAGCTGAGATCGTGGCACTGCACTCCCGCCTGGGTGACAGAGTGAGACTCCATCTCAAAAAATAAATAAAAATAAATAAATAAATATCACCTACCAGCTCTGTGTCCTTAGGGAGATTACTTGATCTCCCTGAACTTCATTTTCCCCATATGTAAGATTGAGATGATTATAACTTCTGTTTTATGGGATTATTGTGTGGATTAAATTTAAATATGGGAAGCACTTAAGACTGTGTCTGACACATAGGAAGTGTTAGCTGTTGCTTTTATAGTGGCTGCTGTTGTTTCTATCCTTGTTGGTAGCAATGACAATAAGTATGATGGCATCCGTGATAAGAGCTAATCATTTTTTTGTGCCGTTACTGGGATACTTGGGTTGACTGTGACAACACCACCTACCTATAGTGTACCCTAGGCACCTTGTTTTTTCCCGCCCAGAACCACTTCCCTTTCTTCCTTCCTTACATAAGAAGCATGATTTCCTTCAGGCAGCACCATTCCCAGGTCGGCAGATGCTTGCGGGAGGCCAACCTGACCCGTAGCTCCAAGGGTGACCTGATTGGTCTGGAGAAAATCCCGTTCCCTCCATTGGTTCAGGAATGGTCATGTGACACAACTTTAGCCAATGAGACAAGAACAGGCACTTGCTAGAGACTTCTGGGAAAAGTTTTCTCAAGGAATCTCTTCCATTTCTGAATGTTGTCTGATCTCCACATGATGCCTGGGACTATTTCACCCACTGCATGACCAGCCTAGGGGTAAAGCCAACAGTGAGTAAAGCAGAGAAGAAAGATAAAAAGGAGCTTCCTGGAGCCTTGTATTATCATTGATGCCCTGAATCAACCTCCATTGAAACTTGCCTTACCTGTGAGTTTCCTGTTGAAGGCAGTAATGAATAACCTCTCATTTAGTCAGCTGGGGTTGTAATTTCAATTATTGTACCCAAAAGCATCCTAACTGATGAGAGTTAATTAAGTTACCACATGTAAATCGCTTGTCCCAGTCAAACCTGGGACCCCAGTAAGGGCACCGAAAATGATTAGCTCTTAACACAAATGCCATCACACCAGCAATAATAAAAACAACAGCAGCCACAATAAAAGTAACAGCTAACACTTCCTATGTGCCAGACACATATCTTAAGTGCTTACCATATTTAAATTATTTAATTTTCACAATAACTCCCCCAATCTTACAGATGGGGAAAACGCAGTTCAGAGAGGTCGAGTAATCTTTCTGAGGTCACACAGCTGGTAGGTGATGTTTAAACCCAGGCAGCCAAGTACTAGAGTCCATGATACGAAAAAGAAGAAGATCACAAAGAAATTTGATTTGACCTTCTGGTTTGGCCTCCCTTTCTCCCTCTAGCTGCTAAAAAAGGTCAAGGCAAATTAGCAGGGTCCCTGAGGAGCGATCACCATGAGGTGGAGAGGGGACTGATTTTGAAGTCAGAGATGTATGAGCAATCTCAAGTAAGATGCATAATCCCACCGGGACTGAATTGCTTACCTGTGAAATGGTGGGGCGGTGTGGGGGGCAGGGAATACTCACCTCTTAAAATTATTATAAGGATTTAGAACAATTCATGTTCAGTGTGTGGCACAGGGCCTAAATGAAAGCTATTAAAGATGAATTATCACAGTACTTGAGCACTTTCATACCTTTCTCCCATTTACCAGCTGCCTTCTTTGTCTCATTTAGTGATGACATGAAGAAGAAGAAATACTTAAGGAGATTGAATGCCAACCAAATCGGCAGTTAACACTTGAATTTAAATCCCCTTTTCTGCTCTCCCCTCTAAGGAGTCTGATGATAACTCCCTTCCAGGGCTTCATTTCATAACCTGGGCCAATTTGACTCATTATCTCCCTGTCAACACGAAGAGAATGAAAACCAGTTGTCATTACCAACTTATCCCTGCTCTGAATAGAATATGGGATGGAGGAGAAGTGAATGCCCTGTATAGGTTGTTAACCCCCAAGAACAAATTCAAGGATTCTGGGACAAGCCCAGCCCTAGATCAGGCTGCAAATGTCCAGAGGCTTCTGGGTAACCTCAGGTGATAACCTTGGAAGGAGGGGGATACAGGGATAAGAGCAGAGGAAACACAGCTGGAGGAAGTAAACTTTGGCAAAAATGAATGGAGCATGGTGTTGAGAGCCACAAATCACATCAAACCAGAGCAGAGGTTCCAGACTCAGACTGACCTGGGCTTGAATCCAAGCTGCTGCCCTGTGGCCGTGGGCAGGTTGATCTCACTAAGCCTAAGTTTTCTTGCCAGTATGATGGAATAATACTACGTGCGTGTGTGTATGTGTGTGTGTGTGTGTGAGAACGCTAACTAAAATATGACTATCCTCTGAGAGCAGTTATTGTTTTTACCTCATGTGCCAAAAGTTGGGAAAGTGTCCCCCTTGCTTCACATGGCTGCCTTCTGACAATTTCTTTTCCTTCCTGCTTCCAACATTTCAGTTTCTTTCAAGCCCATGCCAAACCTTCACCATCCACAGATCCTGCTTTCAAAGTCTTCTGCTGATTTCCCAGACACTCACTCTTTCATTCCCTGAAGATTCCAGCACCTGGATCACTGTCTTCCTGTCCACCGCTATTCCTGTCTTCCATCCTCGTGAGTCTAATATCCACATAAATTATCCATCCAATCCCCTCGCTTCTCAGGTCTTTTGCCCCCTACCTCCAAAAGTCTGGTTTTCTGCCCCACCTCAGCCCCTTACTTACCTCATTACTCTGTAGGACTTTGAGTGCATCAGATCCAAGATCTCAAACCTAAACATTTCATTCTCCAATTACATCCTCTTATTTTTCCAGCTCACCCTTGTGAGGCCCCTTCATCTGATCATTCTTCTCCACCAGTGAGACATCTAATCCATGGTCCCCCATGACTACCTCTTTACTCATCATCCCTTGTCTGCTCTTACTTTCTTCCCCACACAGTTTAGATTCAGAGTCAAGCACTGTATCTTACTTGGGGACACCTTTAACGCTTTTATCTCCTCTCCGTTTTGGTTCCCCAGGCAAGCCACATCTAGATTAAACCCAGTACTTCACCTATTCTGTGCCTGAAGCCTAGGCAGCTCAGAATGATTGGAGAAAACTTACACCAAGCTTACTGGCCTCTCCTTACCCTTATGACCACAGTCCTGCTGAAAAGTTCCACTGTTTTCCCTAGAAAGTTTGCCTTTCTATTTTTCCAAGATGACTACTTGGTGTCTTCTCTCCCAACCTCCAATGCTTCTCCAATCCTTAGAAAATTGATGACCATCCTCTCGTATAAGGACCTCTTCATCACCCCACCCCCACCACCAAATACACAAGCCTCTGTGGGGACTAATTCTGACCTTCCCTGTTGCATTGGCTGGACTGTCTATCTAAAGCCAACCCCTCCACTTATGCAAAGCCCCTTCTTCTTCAAGGATATCACTGCTTCAATTGTCCCCCGTCTCTTCTGCATCAATTTCCCCCTCTTTGTGGATTATTTCTATAAGTCTATATGCATGCTACCGTAACTCTCAATTTTTTTTTGTTTTTTTGGTTTTTGTTTTTTGAGACAGAGTCTCGCTGTATCGCCTAGGCTGGAGTGCAGTGGCGTGATCTCGGCTGACTGCAAACTCCTCCTCCCGGGTTCACACCATTCTCCTGCCTCAGCCTCCTGGGTAGCTGGGACTACAGGCGCCTGCCACCACGCCCAGCTAATTTTTTGTATTTTTAATAGAGACAGGGTTTCACCGTGTTAGCCAGGCTGGTCTCGATCTCCTGACCTCGTGATCCGCCTGCCTCAGCCTCCCAAAGTGCTGGGATTACAGGCGTGAGCCACTGCGCCCGGCCTGGTAACTCATTTTTAAGAACATTTCCCTTAACACCACATCTCCCTCCAACCACCACCCCATTTCTTCTTACCATTTACAACACAATGCCCCACATTCTAGAGTATTCTATCTCCATATGTCTCTTATCCACACCATTTCACTATTTTTTTTTTTTTTTTTGTGACAGAGTTTTGCTCTGTTGCCTGAGCTGGAGTGCAGTGGTGCGATCTCAGCTCACTGCAACGTTTACCTCCTGGGCTTAAGTGATTCTCATGTCTCAGCCTCCCGAGTAGCTGGCACTATAGGTGTATGCCACCATACCCGGCTAATTTTTGTATTTTTAGTAGAGATGGAGTTTCACCATGTTTGCCAGGCTGGTCTCAAACTCCTGACCTCAGGTGATCCGCCTGCCTTGGCCTCCCAAAGTGCTGGGATTACAGGTGTGAGTCACCATGCCAGGCCCACAGAATATGGACTTATCAAGATGGCTAATAACTTCCAAGTTGCCAAAATTAATTATTAATTTTCAACCCTCTTCTTACAAGAATTGTCAGCAATCTTTGACACATTTGACCACATCTCCCTGTGTGAAAACACTGTGTCCCTGACTTTAAAGATGCCACACTCTTCTTCAGGGGAAACTCTCCTTCAGTCTTTTTTGCTGGATCTTCCTCATATATCAACCTCTAAGTGCTGAAATGTTCCAAGGTGTAGTCATTAGCCTGATCTGTCTTCTCCCCTCTTCTCTTTCCCTTTCCTTTCTCCTCTCCTCTTATCTTTGCCTTCTAAAATCTTTCCCTAGATGACCACATCTATTCTTATTATTTTTAATATCACCTATATGTTGATGATCCCAGAAATAACATTGCTCGCCAAACTTTCCACAATATTCTGCTTCCCGGCCGGGCACAGTGGCTCACGTTTGTAATCCCAGCACCTTCAGAGGCTGAGGCAGGTGGATCACTTGAGGTCAGGACTTTGAGATCAGCCTGACCAACATGGTAAAACCCCCCTCTCTACTGAAAATACAAAAATTAGCTCAATATGGTGCTGTGCGCCTGTAATCCCAGCTACTCTGGAGGATGAGGCAGGAGAATTGGTTGAACCCAGGAGGCAGAGGTTGCAGTGAGCTTAGATTGTGCCACTGCACTCCAGCCTGGGTAACAGAGTGAGACTCCATCTCAAAAAATAAATAAATAAAATTCTGCTTCCAACTCAACTCTCCAGTTCCTAAGTCAAAATCTTCATGTAGACATCTAATGAGCATCTTAAATTTCTTAGGTCAAAAAATAGAAATCTTGATGTCTCTGAGAAAACCCACTCCATGTGCAAAATATATGCTCAATCTGGCCACTTATTACTCCCTTCATTATAACTCTTATAGCCTAAGCCAGGGACCCACAAACTATGCTCCTTGAGCCCAAGCCAGCCAGCAACCTGTTCTTGGAAAACAGTCACACTCGTTCGTTTACTTATTCTCTACAGCTGTGTTTATGCTATAATGGCAGGATTGAGTGGTTGTGACAGAAACCATTTGGCTCACAAAGTCTAAAATTCTTACTGTTTGGCTCCTTGCAAAAAACGTTTGCTGCCCCCTGGTCTAGCCCCCTGTTGTTTCATGCCCATGAGGCTTTCCTGGCCTCCTTCTTGGTAGTCTTTCTTCCATAATTTTCCTTCTGCATCCAGAAGCCAGAATAATGTTCTTAGGACACAAATCATATCTTACAACTCTCTTAATCAAAAAGCTCTAATTGTTCCATCATATTTGCAATAAAATGCCCAGTCTGGTTCACGGTCTGCAAGACCTAGAATAATCTGGATCTGCTAACTACAGCTTCACTTCCTATAACTTTTCTTCTTACTCAGGCACTGAGCCTTTGTACTGTTCGTCCAATAGACCAAGAACTTCCATCCTTCAGGGACTTTGCATATTTTTTTCTTTTTTTTTTTTTTTGAAACAAAGTCTCACCCTGTCACCTAGGCTGGAGTTCAATGGCACGGTCTCGGCTCACCGCAACCTCCGCTTCCCAGGCTTGAGCAATTCTCCCGCCTCAGCCTCCCAAGTAGCTGATACTACAGGCACGTGCCACCACCCCCAGCTAATTTTTGTATTTTTAGTAGAGATGGGGTTTCACTATGTTGGCCAGTCTGGTCTCAAATTCCTGACCTCGTGATCCGTCCGTCTCGGACTCCCAGAGTGCTGGGATTACAGGCGTGAGCCACCGCACCTGGCCTGAGTTTGTTTTTCTATCTGCCTAAATAACTTTTCCTCTACATATCCCTGTGGCTACTTCTTTTCATTATTTAAATCTCTGCTGCAGCATCCCCTCCTCCCCAGTGAGAATGGCATTTCTCCTTTGACAGGAATTTTGTCTCTCTCATTGGCTGCCATGTCTATAGTACCCAGAACATTGTAGACTCTTAGTATATAATTGTGGAGTATAAGAACAAATGAATAAGCCCTAACATAGAGATAAGCATAAAGAACTGTGAACACACAAAGCAAGGGCACCCAGCACATCTCGGCATTGCGGAATAGTTAAAAAAACTAGCAAAGAAGAAGATGCTGGAAGGGGAAGAAGGTGTTTCAGAAAGAAGAACAAAAATGTACAAAGACAGTAGCCATGAGAGAAGCTTGCACCATGTGCATGTACAAGGCACATAGAATATACCATAGATATAGCTACAGATATAGATCAGGGTGTGGGGGTGGAAATAGGCATAGTCAGATAATAAAAGATTTTAACTGTGAAACAGTTACATCTTTTCTGGGGTCGTTGAGAAGTTATTAATGGCTAAACAGAATAGTGGCATGATCAGAAATGCTGGGATCCCACACTAATGTTGTCCTACTACTCAAAATTCCACAGTCTTTCTCCACTACTAGTTTCTCTGGACTTTCAGCATCAAAGATCTTAATTTGGTGTCTGGTTCTTGAGTCAAGCTTAACATGTTTCATAACTCTGACATACCAGCTTCACTTCTGGAATCCCATAATAAGGTAATGACCTAAAATCCTGGAAAACATATATGCACAAAAATGTTTAACATAGTATAATTTATACTAGAAAAAAAATTTAAGGGCCAGGCCTGGTGGCTCATGCCTGTAATCCCAGCACTTTGGGAGGCCTACGGGGGCAAATCACTTGAGGTCAGGAGTTGAAGACCAGCCTGGCCCACATGGTGAAACCCCATCTCTATTAAAAATACAAAAATTAACCGGGCATGGTGGCAGTTGCCTGTAATCCCAGCTACTCAGAAGGCTGACGCAGAAGAATCGCTTAAACTTGGGAGGCAGAGGTTGCAGTGAGCCGAGATCACACCATTGCACTCCAGCCTAGGTGACAAGATTGAAACTTCACCTCAAAAAAAGAAAGAAAGAAAAAATTTTAAGAAGAAAAAATTAGAATAAATGGAATATTTTATAGGGGTGTAATGATTTGGAAAATTATGATGTAACTACTTATTGTTGTATTATGCAGTCATTAACTGATGTATTCCTAGAGGAATGGAAGAAAGATTCGTGGTTACCAGGCAGTGAGGATGAAGATGAGAGTTAATCACAAAGGTTTACAAGGGAATTTTTGGCGGCCGTGGGACAATTGTATCTTGATTATGGTACACGTTTGTCAAAATTCATAAAACTATGCATCAAAAAGGATGAATTGTACCATATGTAAATTATATCTCAGAAACCTCAAGAAACTTTAAACCTATGCTTCTGATTATTTTGAATGCCATGGGGAAATTTTAAAATTATGTAACATGAAACAATATTAAGTAACATAAAAATTATGCAGAGGAAAAACACTAGAAGAAACTATGTCAAAATATTGTACCTATAGTAAATTATCTTTTGGACAGAGGAGAAAAATGGTGTTTTCTACTTTTTTCATCTTTTTTGTATTTAATTTTGATGATGATAAAATAAGTATATTTTGTTTTAAAAATATGTTAGACTGTTGAAGTTTCTGTAAACTTTCTTTCAATTGTTTTTGAGTTTAGGGTTCTTCAAACACCACAAGCTACTTTGCTTGTTATCTGCGATCTACTAGAAAGAGTAGTGAAAACCAAGGACAGCTCCTGAATTTACTGGGGTGGCTTTAGCATGGGCTTGGAATGGGACTAAAAAGCTGTCCCCTCTCATGATCCCATGGCCTCAAAGCAATAGCTCAGGTCAGGAAACAGGTTTTCTCTCAAATTGCTCTGTAATTGCGTGTCCTCTGCCGGCAAAATACACTTTCTACTCCCTGCCTCCTTTCTCGGGCTTTTATAAACACAAGACATACAGAATACTTGGTAACAGTACAAGAAAAATGGTGTTATTATCTAAACACTTGAAGTAGACAATCTCTTCAAAGCCATTTCATAAATCACATCTTAGAGCTTGTCATAAAATACATACAGCAAAGAAAAATAACAATTGTGTCCTTTGGAAAATGGATTTTAAACTTTCAACTAAGTTCATCAGAACCTTTTTCCAAAGGCAATGTATGTTTTTGCTTCCTAGTCTAAATGGTTATGATGGACTGAAGTGTTGGTGACGAGGCAACATTCTAATGAGGACAAGCAGAGAAACCAAGAAACAAGATGAAAAAGCTATAATAAATTATGGATTTTGATAAATTGCCCCACACTGTAGCATTTCAATTACAGAAACACATAGTTTACACAAGTAATTACTGAAGAAATTACCACAGAAGCACATCCATTCATTGAATTATGAGGCATCAATTCTCTCCCCTTGATTGCATCTTCAGTTCCAAGAATGGCAATCACAGCTCCACACAAAACTTTAATAACACAATTTTTTTGGATTAAAAAAACACTATTGGATGAGAAATATGTAAAGAGATGATAAGAAAAGGATGTAGATTCATGTTGAGAAACAGAATGCCTTCAATGAGTTAATTGCAAAGCCAGAACTTTGACGATTGGAAGGTGATCACTGGAGAAGCCTTTTCTGAACATGAGTCCCAATGTTCTCTGAGGGTCTTTGGCATCATGATGAGGGTCAGAAGAGATTATCTAGTGAGGATAAGGTCCAGCAACAAATGAATTATTTTTCTATTTTTTTGAGATAACAGTCTCACTCTGGCACCCAGGCTGGAGTGCAGTGGCATGATCACAGCTCACTGTAGCCTTGACCTCCCAAGCTCAAGAGATCCTCTTACCTCAGCCTCCCAAGTAGCTGGGACCACAGGTGTGTACCACCACACCTGGCTAAATTTTACATATATATATATATATATATATATATATATAGACAGGATCTCACTGTGTTCTCCAAGCTGGTCTTGAACTCCTGGCCTCAAGCAAGCCTCCTGCTTTGGCCCTCCCAAAGTTCTGGGATTACAGGTGTCAACCACTATGCTTGGCCCTAACCAATGCATTCTGTTGACATTAGCATGTCATGTGATAAGTCTCAGCAGAAATTTAAGGGCTTTTAATCTAATACTTTTTGCTATTATTTTGAATAAAATCATGATTTGGTTTGATTTGACTTTCCAACTTTTATTTTAGGTTCAGAGGGTACATGTGCAATCTACATGGGTAAATCACATATCACAGGGGTTTGATGAACAGATTATTTTGTCACCCAGGTAATAAGCATGGAACCCAATAGATGGTTTTTGAATCCTCATCCTCCTCCCACCTTCCACCCTCAAGATGGCCCTGATATCTGTCATTCCCTTCTTTGTGTCCATGTGTACTCAGTGTTTAGGCACTTATAAATGAGAACACGCCATGTTTGGTTTTCTGTTCTTGTGTTAATTTGCTCAAGATAATGGCCACCAGCTTCATCCATGCTGCTGCAAAGAACATGATCCTACTCTTTTTTATGGCTGCATAGTATTCCATGGTGTGTAAGTACCATATTTTCTTTATCCAGTCCACTGTTGATGGACATTTTAGGTGGATTCCATGTCTTTGCTATTGTGAATAGAATACTGTGATGAACATACACTTGCATATGTCTGCCTTCATGACAAAGACTCCAAAAGCAACAGTCTTACTTTCAGTCCAGTGCTTAAATCCTTTCAACTCCGTGTCCAGTGTATGTGTATACACACCATGTATATGTATACACAGATATATGCATGTGCATACATGCCCACACACACACACACACATAAACCTCCTATAGCAGATCATTCTTGGTGCTCCCTCATGTTCCCTCACTCTTATAACTTCAATGCAGACCAACCTAATTTGCAACTCCAATTTCAATGCCTGAGGACTTTCTTTGGCACCAAAGCACTTTGTTCACCGATTTGGCAGGCTAGAAGTGCAGCCCTCAGCCAAGGACTATCAGGAGTTGGTATATAAATACCCCAGCTCCCTTTCCTATCACAGGGATAGCTCCGAGGTTTAGGGCCTACACTGTTTCTCAGAAATTTTCCCAGTGGAATTAAGCTTCAGGTGCTCTCCATTGCAATGAGTTTTAAAATATATACTTTATTTCTACCTCCTCTTTACTGTCTCATTCCCCATTCCCCTACTGATTTTTCCTGGGATCATCTCTAAAATACCTGAGTTGAATCCTTATCTTAGGATTTTCTTCTGAAACCAAGTTTGGGGAACCCAAAGTAAGACATTCCTCATCCTTAAATTTAGAGTAATGATGCTCCCATAGTGAGCATTAAGTGAGAAAAATGCATGTAAAATGTCAATCACAGTGCCTGGTTCAAGTAGATGATCATTAATATTTATTATTACTACTGCTACCCCCATTTTTGTTAAAGTATATTTCATCACTATCTTCTGCTGTTACCAGCTTCTTGCCATCTCATTTGCTGTCTCTTTCCAACGCTGTGGCTTTGATCCCCAACCACTAAAATGCAGGCTGACCAAAGGAGGACAGTAGCCCTGAAGGTATTCATTGGCATCAGTCACTTGTGGCTTCTAAACAGACCTTCTACCCGGGTGTCGGGATTCCTCAGGAATCTTTGGGAAGCAAAATCAATGGAGAACTCAGTGGCGACAAGCTGTGTGTTATTTTTCTGTATTGTAACTGTGCATCTGTGTTTCCCCCTCCTGGCTGGAGCAGAAGCAGGAGCCACTTCGTGCTGTTGGGTGCAGGCTCTGGTGATGATGCTCAAAGAGTAAAGGTTATTGGTCCCAGACACGACAGTTTCCTCTCCAGGGGCCATAAACAGTAGTGGCTCCAGAATCCAAGCAAAAAGGTGAATGAGAAAAACAGAGTAATGTAGTACATGATGAGCTGGAGAATGGGAACCCAGCCTAAAGAATTTTAAATTAAGATATTTAAAAACTGTGTGAGAGCCAAGAAATCCATATATAGCCCCACAAAATGTGCACCCCCGCCTTTGCCTGAACCCAGCCTTAACAGTTTACAAAGTTTTGTTGCAGTCTACAAACCATTTACGAAGCATTTGGCCCTCTTTACAATCTTGTGTGGTCAGCCGGAATTTATTTTCAGAATCTCCATTTTAGAGTGCAAGGAATTGAAGACCTCAACATTTAAATGACTCTTCTAAGAAAAGAGCACACAGTTAAAACGCATGAAATATCTGATTCTAAATACTGCGTTGTTTCTATGAACACACTCAGGGGTGGGGTCTTCGGGGACAGAATCCCTTTCACAAGGTTGTGGAGAGCTGAATCACCCATGAACTCAACTCTTGTTGAAAAGGGAGAGTCCTCAAAAGAGTGAGTATGATTCATGGGAACTCATCCATGTGAGCAGATCAGTCACTCAAAGAGGATAATAAACTCACAGAATAAAGGACAAGAGGATATTCGACGTGAGGTCAGGACTTTTCATTCATGGGGTATACTGGGTCGAATGCTGCCCCTCAAATTCATGTCCAGCCAAGACCTCAGAATGTGTCCTTATTTGAAAATAGGGTTTTTGCTAACATGATTAAGGTAAAGAGTGAGGTGAGATCTTATTGGATTTTGGACCCTAAACCCAATGAATATCCTCATAAGAGACAGATAAAGACACACATGAAGAAGGCCATGTGAAGATGGGGGCAGAGGTTGGAGTGATGCTGCCATAAGCCAAGGGACACCTGGAACCACCAGAAGCTGGAGAAGGCAAGAATTCTGCCCTTGAGCCTTCAGAGGGAGCATGCCCCTGCTGACGCCTTGGTTTCTGACTTCTGGCCTCCAGAACCATGAGATAATGTATATCTGTTGTCTTCAGCCACTGAATTTGTGGTCATTTATCACAGCAGTCCCAGAAAGCTATAACATGAGATGATTGCCTAGGTGCAAGGGGATAAGGACTCACCATGCACCAGGCACTGAACTTTCACAACCATCCTAACATGGAATCATCAGGAAGCTCCTATAGGACAGATAACATCGTGTTCATTGTATAGGTGAGGGAGCTAAGGTTCAGAGAGGGTAAGTGAGTCACTCAATATCACGCAGCCCCCTAGAGGGCAGAGCAGAGATAGATCAAGCTCACAGCTGTGTTTTCAATCAGCGCTGAGTTGAAGTGTGATTGTGGGACTCACAAAGAATAAGTATGCCCCCCCCACTCTATGCTGAATGAGCTATCCTTTCTGCTCTGTTGCCTCTCCCCTATTTCCCAGGGACAACAAAATGCACATGTGTTTCAATCCAGCCTCTTTGGACTACAAGTGGTGTAAGTTAACTCGCTTAAATCAAAATAAGCAACTGAACTCAAAAGGGAGATTTGCTGGATTCGTTGACTGATGAAATGAAAATTCAAGAGGTATTCCAACATCAGGGATGGAGGTTTTGGGGCTCGAGCAGCATCAACTGAGAGCATTTCTGTCTCTTTCATCCCACAGGTTGGCTTTACTGACAGGCAGGTTCCAGTGGAATCAATGGCCATGAACAGTATTGGGTTTACCCACTACCAGCTTAGCAACTCCAGTAGTGATTTTAACCTTGGTCTGTCTGATCCCAGAGCTTGCCTTTGCCATTTTCACTGCAGCATACTGATTTCCAACGTTTTCTCCCTTTATTCATTCCACAAATATTTTTTGAGCACCTACATTCTGCCAGGTGCTGGGCAAGATGCTGGAGATACAGCAGAGAACAAGACAGGTGAGGTCTCTGGCCTCCTTGAAAGCATTCTTATGCCTAAAGGTAGATGGGGTGTGGGATGCAGAGAAAAGAAGATAATTATATACAGTACAATGTGGTATAATGTTAGATGGTCATGATATAAACTGTAACAACAGAGGGCTGTGTTTATTTTCAATACAGTGGTCATGGTAGGGCTCTTGAAGAGGGGACATTGTATTTACACTTCAAGAATAACTGACACATAGAAGACCTTGAACAAATATTTGAATGACTGCATTTAATTCAATTCTCTGCACAAAACTATGATGTCAGTTCATTATGATATCCATTTTATGGTCCAGTAAACTGAGGTCCAAGGAAGTTAAACAATCTGACCAAGACCACTCTAGACGGCCAGCGTAAAACTGGGATTTGACCCCAGAGTCCTTGATCTTGAGCACTGTGATTTTGTTACCTCCCAGGGCCATCACTCCCCACACTCCCAATGCTGTTTCCACCAGGGATGCTCAAGTGTTCATGCACAGAGTCCGTGACACCAGGGCCGCAGAAGCCCAGGAGTACAGACAAACACCTCAGGCAAAGCTTGTACCAAAACTACTGCACACGCCTCCTTGCCTCCCAAATGCTGCTGCAGAGCCCATAGATAATGCTCGCCTCTGAGTAGCATCGACCCTTCCTTCCCAAAGGCATCCATGGCGTCTACACCCCTGAAAATGCTCCCTGACAGTCACCTAGAAAGCCCTCCAGATTAAAGATGAAACATAATTCAAATATCTAGCTCTTTTTCTGGGTAACTCTTGCTCAGAGAATTGCAGGGCTAGGCTTAAAATGTTCTGGCTCCTTGTGCAGCTGAACAAATAGAAACCCAGAAGGGGAAGTCACGTGCCTAAAATTTTACAGGGAGGAGGTAGCAACCCCATGGACATGAAAGTGTTAAGTGTAAAGGGTATGACATTTAGAGTGAGGCAGTCTCCAGTGCAAATTCTGGCTTAACACTTAACACCTCTTTGAGTATCTGCTAAGTACTTACTACCTGACTAAGCATATTATCTTATTTAATTCAATCAATAGCATGAGGCAGTATTAAATATACATAATAATATATATCTTATCTATCTAGATATATTATATATAATATATGTATCTTTATCTATATATCTTATAGATAAGGAAACCTTAGCCTCAGAAGGGTAAAGTACCAGTTAATTCATGGTACAACCAGAATTTGAACCCCATTCTGACAGACTCCAAAGCTCTTGCTCTTAGTTTTTTGGTTTTTTGTTTTTTCGGGTTTTTTTTCTTTTTTTTTTTTTTTTTTTTTTCCGCTGGATGTTGTATTTCCACTTTGCACGGACATGACTCTTGAAGTTTTCAGGGAGATTGCACAGCTGAGAAGCCAGAAGCAACCTTGGCTGATAAATTACTATCCTGGCTGGGATTTCCCTCACCAATTGCTAAGCAAAAGGAACACATAAATTTTGGAGCAACCACCTTTTTAGGTGTGAGTTTGGAGCCTTTTAGAATAGAAGACTGGGCCAGGTGCAGTGTCTCACACCTGTAATCCCAGCACTTTGGGAGGCCGAGGTGGGCAGATCACTTGAGGTCAGGAGCTCGAGACCAGCCTGGCCAACATGGTGAAACCCTGTCTTTACTAAAAATATAAAAATTAGCTGGGCGTGGTGGGGCGAGCCTGTAATCCCAGCTACTCAGGAAGCCGAGGCAGGAGAATCACTTAAATGCAGGAGGTGGAGGTTGCAGTGTTCTGAGATCATGCCACTGCACTGCAGCCTGGGTGACAGAGCGAGACTCCGTCTCAAAAAAAAACAATAGAAGACTGATAGTGTCAACAGTTTAGCATTGATCTGGTGACATCATGATCATCATCCTTATTTTCCTCATCATCACAATAACATCAGAACCACTATTTGTTAAAGGCCTAGCAAATGTCAAATCTTATGCCATGTGCCTTGCATGTACTTTCCAACTTCATCCTCACAATAATGCTGTAATACAGATGACACCTACCCAGTTTTTACCATTGAGAAAAGAAAGATCCAAAGAAGCTGAATAATTTGTCCAAGATCGCACACTGGTGAAGTGGTACAGCTAGAATTCTATTCAAGGTCTTTTTGAATCCACAGCACTGCCAGTTTCACCAAATGGTCTGATTGTTAAGAACCAGGTTAAGTTTCCCTTTAAACAAGATCAAAAAAAGCAGACGGAAATGCCAGCATCCAATTAAATAAGAATCCTGCATGGATGATCAAGGAGAGATGAGTGGAGGGACGCATATGTCTTTGAGCCAGTGAGCTAAAACAAGTGGGGGCTTCCTACAAGGGAGTCTATGGATTTGGCTGTTGCCCCTGGCAACAGACACAGGCAATTGGTTGAATAGCCCCTCCACCCCTGAGCATGGGAAAGGCTGGTCTTGGAAGCAGCCATTGTTTCAAACATTGCTTCTGCTTGAGGTCTTGCTGCTTGTGAAATAGTTCCCTCTCTCTTCCTGAACATTCCACCTGTTGCGTCCCCTGGCAGGAGCCAGCAGCTTAGCAAAGATGAATCTTCTCTCACGCCATGGCCTGTCACATGGACATCTGGAGTTCTGACCTGCTCAGGATCCTCTCCCTCTTCTTTTGTATCAGAACTCTCCATGATGGCACCACACCGGTCCCGATCCACTTCTACTATCACACGGTGTACAGTCTGGCCAATCAGAGCAGCTCATTCAATGGGCCACAATGATTGGTTCAGGGAGAAACATGTGACATAAGCTGGGCCAGTTAGATTCCTTCCTGGGACTTTTAATTTGGATTTGAGAGAGGGATGATTTCTTGCCAAACTGGTAGGACGTAAATTTGGGGCTGCCAGTGCCCATCTTGCCTGTCGTGTGGATGGCACCTGAATTAACAATGTAGGAAGGGGGCCCAGAGAATACTAGGCTCACTAATTCAGCCCTCTTGCCTAGAGCCAGACCTGTCTTTGGAGATGTCTTTGTCCTATAAGAAAGGAAATCAGTAATCAGAAAAAGGAGTTAGAAATGTGCAACCCTGTCCAACTTTCTACAAAATTCCTCAGTGCTACAACTTTAGTCCAAGCAACCACCATCTCTCACCCAGAAAAGAAGATTATTGTTCTCCCTGCTTCTTCCCACCCTTCCATTTCATTTTCCTCAGCCTACAGAGTGACAATTTTTAAAAATGCAAATCAGTTTTGCATGTTAGTATCATCTTATTTCGTACTGAAGAATTCCCATTAGCATTTCTTGGAAGGCAAGTGTAAGGGTGATGAATTCCCTCAGCTTGTGTTTGTCTGGGAAAGAATTTATCTCTCATATTTGAAGAAGAAAAGCTTTGCTGAGTGCAGTATTCTCATCAGTAGTAAGTCATTACCTATCAATAATAACATTAAATGTATACAGACTAAATTCTCCAATTGAAAGACATAAAGTAGCTAAATGGATAACAACGTGAATCAGATTATAAGATTTCCTGATGCCCTGAAGATTAGTAAAAGTCCTTTCTACTGCCTATGAAGCCCTACATCAGAGGTCCGCAAACTGACCTGTGGGCCAAATCCAGCCCAATTCCTGTTTTTGTAAAGACAGTTTTATTGGCACAAAACCATATTCACCCATTTTTACATGTTCATGGCTGCTTTCTCTGTCAATAGAAGATTTGAGTAGTTGAAAAAGAAACCATACGGTCTGTTAAGCCTAAAATATTTGCTATCAGGCCGTTTACTGGAAGAATTTGCTGACCCCTGTGGTATATCATGTGGCTCCTGTGTCTGGCTCATTCATGCAACTCTCCAATTTCCTGCTGTGCTACAGCCACACTGCCCTCCATAAAGCTCATCCTCACCCTGGGCCAACATTCATCTCTTCTATCTTTACATGGCTGACTCTTAACCACTGATATCTTACCTTGAATACTTCGGAGATATCATTATGTTGTTTTAATTTCTTCATAAAGCCTATTACTTTGGGAAATCATGCATTTATTGCTTTACTTAACTAATTCATCCAACAAATATTTATTGAATATCTACTATGTGCTCAGTAATTGGTGAATGCCAGTAATGGAAAAAAAAATGATTCTTGTCTTTTTAGAGCTCCCATTCTGCTTAGGGAAGATTGAAGATAAAGATGTAAGCACATTATCAGTGGGTTTTTTTCTAGTGAGAAAGGCTATATATTAGGGTTCTCTGGAGAAAACAGAACCAATAACTATATAGAGATTTGTAAGAAGAGATTTATCATGGGAATTAGCTCATGAGATTATGGAGGAAGGATAAGAAGTCCCACAAGATGCTGTCTGCAAGCTGGAGAATAAGGAAAAATGGTGTTGTAATTTAGTTCAATTCCAAAGGCCTGAGAACCAGGATCTCTTATATACAATGGCAGAAGATGTATATCCTAGCTCAAGAAGAGAGAGAGAGGGAAAGAGTTTGCCATTTTTCTGCATTTTTGCTCTCTTCAGGCCCTCAATGGATTGGATCATGCTAACTCACATTGATAAGGGGGGATATTCTTTGCTTAGTCTACTGATTCAAATTCTAATCTCTTTTGGAAAAACTCTCACTGAAAATTTAAGGGAACACAAATAAATGGAAAGATATCCCATGTTCATGAATTGGAAGAATTAATATTATTAAAATGTTAATACTACCTAAAGTGATAAACAGATTTAGTGAATATTTATGAAAATATCAAAGACATTCTTCACAGAAATAGAAAAAAAACATAAAATTAGTATAGAACCACAAAAGACCCAGAATAGAGAAAACAATTTTGAGCTGAAAGGACAAAGCTGGCGGCATCACACTACCTGACTTCAAAATATATTACAAGTCTATAATATGCAAAATAGCATGACACTGGTATAAAAACAGAGACATAGACCAATAGAAGAGAATAGAGAACAAAGAAATAAATCCATGCACTTAAAGCCAGCCAATTTTTGACCAAGGCACCAAGAACACACATATGGGAAAGGACAGTCTCTTCAATAAATGATGCTTGAATAACTAAATATCCACATGGAGAATAAGACTGGACCTTATCTCTCACCATATAAAAAAGTCAACTCAGAATGAATTAAAGATTTGCATGTGAGACTCAAAACAATAAAACTACTAAAAGAAAACATAGAAAACACTTTACAACGTTGGTCTGGGCAAGGATATTTTGGATAAGACCTAAAAAGCATAGGCAATGAAAGCAAAAACTGAATAAACAAAACTACATTAAACGAAACAACTTCTGTACAATGAAGGAAACAACAGAGTGAAGAGACAACCTACAGAATGGGAGAAAATATTTGCAAACTATGCATCTGACAAGAGGTTAATATCCAGAACATATAAGGAACTCAAACACCTCAATAGCAAAGTAAGTAAGTATTCTAATTAAAAAGGGGCAAAAGACCTGAACAGACATTTCTCAAAACAAGACAAACAAGTGGCTACAAATATACTTTTTTAGATGCTCAACATCATTAATTATCAGGGAAATGCAAATCAGAACCACAGTGAAGTATCACTTCACCCCAGTTAGAATAGCCATTATCAAAAAGACAAAAAATAACAAACACTGCCAGAGATGTGGAGAAAGGAGAACACATACCTTTTTGGTGGGAATGCAAATGAGTACAGCCAGCCATTATGGAAAACAGTATTAAGGTTTCTCAAAATATTAAAAGTAGAACTACCATATGATCCAGTAATCCCACAGCTGGGTATATATACAAAGAAAATAAAATGAAGGGATGAAAGATATAGCTGCACTCTCATGTTTATTGCAACACTTTACACAATAGCCAAGATATAGAATCAACCTGTATCCCACAATGAATGAATGGATAAAGAACATATAGTACATTTAGGCAATAAAATACTATTTGGCCACATAAAAAAGAGAGAAAATTCCTGTTATTTGGAGCAATGTGGATGAATCTGGAGATCATTATGTTAAGTGAAATAAGCCAAGCACAGAAAGATGAATACCACACAATCTCTCTCATATGTAGAATCTCAAAATGCTGATCTCATACAAGTAGAAAGTAAAATAATTGTTGCCAGAGACTGGGAGTGTACGAGGTTAGGGAAATGGGGAGATGTAGGTCAGTGGGTACAAAGTTAGATAGGAGGAAAAAGTTCTGGTGTGCTATTGTACAGTAGGATGACTATGGTTAACAATATTTTATATAAGAAATGATAAATGTATTAGGTGATGGATATGGTAAATATGATTTATTCATTGCACAATGAATACGGGTATTGAAACAGCACACTGTACCCCATAAATGTGTACAATTATTATGTGTCAATTAAAAACAAACAAAAAATATATTCATCATGGTTTGTGCAAAGTTTAGAGTGTAAGTATAAGATCTTTCAGAAAACTAATGGGTTGCTTTTATATTTAAGAAAAAAAAACTCTAATAGTAATAATTTTTTGCCAGCTATCTGCGCACCCCTTAGGTCAGTCAAGGTGACACATAAAATTAACCATTATAGGTTATGAAGACAATAAAACAGAGTGATCTGTTAGGAAATGACTGTAGAAGTGGGGAGTATTTTAGATCGTGTATACAAGGAAGTGTTAATATTAGAGCTGAGGCCAGGTGTGGTGGCTCACACCTGTAATCTCAGCACTTTGGGCAGCCGAGGTGGGCAGATCACAAGGTCAGGAGTTCAAGACTAGCCTGACCAACAAGGTGAAACCACATCTCTACAAAAATGCAAAAAATTAGCTGGGCGTGGTCGTAAGCGCCTGTAATCCCAGCTACTTGGGAGGCTGAGGCAGGAGAATCGCTTGAACCCAGGAGGCAGAGGTTGCAGTGAGCCGAGATCGTGCCACTGCACTCCAGCGTGGGCAACAGAGTGAGACTGTGTCTCAAAAAAAATAAATAAATAAAGTATATATGTTAGAGCTGAGAACTCAATGATGAGAAGGAGTGACCCCGGGAAGATCTACAATATTTCAGGAAAAGGGAACTACAGCAAGTGCAAAGCCCCCGAGGCAGGAGAGAGGTTGGAACAGTGGAAAGAAAGCAGTGTGGCTGGACTAGATGGGATGAGGGATGAGGCATTCACATCCCCCTCTCTAGATTTTAAGCTCCATGAAGACCTTGTTCATTTTGTTCACAGCCCTATCTCCAGCCCCTAGAAACTCTCCCATTCAGTTTTACTCATCCATGCAGAAAGAAAGTTAAACTAGATGATGCGTAAGTGCCTCGCCACCTCAAACCTTCTATAATTTGAACTTTCTAAAATAACAGAATTGAGTCCACTGACTTCCCTTTCCGGAACCAGCAAAATGTCCTCGTCATCATTTTAAAAACTGTCCAAGTGGCAACTCTTAACCATAGAT
The DNA here is from genome assembly GCF_028858775.2 of Pan troglodytes. Taxonomy (NCBI): domain Eukaryota; kingdom Metazoa; phylum Chordata; class Mammalia; order Primates; family Hominidae; genus Pan; species Pan troglodytes. The sequence goes on from NC_072416.2 coordinate 16,196,047, forward strand.
CAGCAAACACACAGCTAAGCCGGGGATTTTTCCAGCATGTTTTCTTGGATGTGCAGTTTGTTGGAATGTAAACGAAGCAAGATTCTGTGGGTGAAAGTCTGGACCCTTCAACTCCAGGTCTTCCTGAGAAAGTCAGATACACAAGGAAGCTTTTAAAAATAGCTTCCCCACCACATTTTTAATGCGTACTCAGTTTTTAAAATGTTAGTAAGTATTCACTGAGAATGGAGGAGGAACAAGTGACTAATAAAATTTTTCCCTCTCAGTTTACATGTCTCTGTCCCTGCTTCTTTCCCAACTTGATTTGTGGGAAGAACACATTCTTCTTCAAGAAGTGATGGGCACAGGCCAGGTGCAGTGGCTCACACTTGTAATCCCAGCACTTTGGGAGGCCAAGGGGAGCGGATCACAAGGTCAGGCGTTCGAGACCAGCCTGGCCAACATAGTGAAACCGCATCTCTACTAAAAATACAAAAAATTAGCCTGGCATGGTGGTGGGTGCCTGTAATCCCAGCTACTTGGGAGGCTGAGGCAAGGAGAATCACTTGAACCTGGGAGACGGAGGTTGCAGTGAGCCGAGATCATGCCACTGCACTCCAGCCTGGGCGACAGTGCGAGACTCCATCTCAAAAAATAAAAAAAAATAGAAGTGATGGGCACAAAGATAAAAATCCACTGAAGATCTTTGCTCTTCTTTCTTACACACAGTCACACACGTACACACATACACTCCTACAAACACACACAAATGTCCCAGATGCACAGCCATTGATGCTATTTACTAAAATACACATAAGCACCAACACAAACTTATATTCACAACCTTCAGCACATACACAAATATTCACATGCACACACGCCTATAAGCACATATGTGGGTATTCATATGGATCCCGACACACTTTGGATTTGTGTTTGTAAGTACATGAGTACATGAATGGGTTTGCCTATTCACATACATATATCTTACATGTAAGTTACAAAGTACATACATATGGGCTTGCATATAAATCCTGAGATACACATACATGTAAAGACATAGGACACAAGCCCTTACAAACAGAAGCATATGTGACTGTGGGCACATGCATTGACATACATTCATGTACATAAGTACTTACAAACATACCACATGCATACAATCATTACTCCCCACACACAGCAGGCAGACACAATTGCTGTGCACAAACATAGACACAAAGGGGCTTCATACTGCTTTCCTGAGTGATCAGGTGAAAAAAAAGTACAATTGGTAGGCCGGGAGCGGTGGCTCATGCATGTAATCCCAGCACTTTGGGAGGCCGAGGTGGGCAGATCACGAGGTCAGGAGTTCAAGACCAGCCTGGCCAGCATGATGAAACCCCGTCTCTACTGAAAACACAAAAACTAGCCAGGCATGGTTGCAGATGCCTGTAGTCCTAGCTACTGGGGAGGCTGAGGCAGGAGAAATGCTTGAAGCTGGGAGGCGGAGGTTGCAGTGAGCTGAGATCTCGCCACTGCACTCCAGCCTGGGTAACAGAACGAGAATCCATCTGAAAAGAAAAAAAAATACAATTGGTAAAGAGTTGGGGATGCATTTTGCTTCAGCTTTGTGTTTTTTCTGCTAGAAAATAGAAAATCAGTTGTAGTGGAATAAGTGAAGTAGTCAGAAAATAAGATGCAGGCTTCTCCAGAATGAGAGGTCTGTGTTCATCTCTGCAGAGAAACCAAGAGCGAGGAGCTCAGGCTCTGCAGGGAGCTGGATCTGCTCTCCTGAAATTCATGAAATCCTCACCAGAGGGAGTCTCCCCGGTGGTTCCCCATCATCCCACAAATTAATATTAACAACACTCTTCCATTTGTGCTTTCTTTTGACTTTGGAGGAAATGCATTCCTGTCTATGTTCCGTTTGTATTTTTAAGCTTCCACCCAGGTGGGAAGGGCAGGTGTCACGATGCCATTTCAGAGGCAGCAACCACCAAGACATGGCAGTGGTCTTCATGCACCTTCTATGGTATCGGGCTTTGTGGCAAGTGCTTTTGTTACCTTAGCTGATTTCATCCCTGCAACAACCCTGGAGGTAAATGTATTAATATCGCCATTTCGCAGTTGAGTAAAGTGAGGATAAAAACAGTAACAACTTGCTCAAGGTCACAACGGATGACGCTGCTATTTAAAGCCAGGTTGGCTTTGAAAAGACCGGCCCAGGGGGTGGTAGAGCCTGGGGTGCTTTAGAATAATGAGATTTTTTTAAAAGCCTTATTTTTAAATAGTTTTTTTTTTTTAAGTGAGAATAGCCAGACCCACTTTACAAGGTCAGGCTAGCTCTCTTCACTTCTAATAATTGGCCTCTGTCCCAAGGGAGCAATTCTCTGTGGGAAGCAGAAGTTACAAAAGCCACAAAAGGAGCAAAAGATGACCATGTTCAGGCTGTTGACTATAGCAGAGTTTCTCAACCACAGGCACTATTGATCTATTGGGCCAGATAATCGTTTGTTGTGGGGGCCTGTTCTGTGCACTGTGGGATATAGAGCCACAATGCTGGCCTCTGCAATCTAGATGCCAGTAGCACCCTCCATCCACTGTGACAACAAAAAATGTCTCCAGACATTGCCAAATGACCCCTGGGGGACAAAATCACCCCTGACTGAGAACCACTGGACCACAACCTGCTTTCTGAACACCTGCTATGTGCCAAGCATTGAATGATGTGTTTTAGTTCACTTTCTCTTCCCAACAACTCCATAAAGTAGGACTATTCATTTCCCCATTCTGTAAGTGAAGAAACTGAGGCACCAAGAGGGCAGATTACTTGACTAACATGACACATATTTTTCCACCATCTTCTATTACCACTTCCAATATTAGCAACTACTATTGAACACTCTATCTCACTCTACACTAGGCACTGTGCTTTACATGATCTGTTTTAAGTTTTACCACAAATCTCTACAGTAGCTACCACTAACCACTACCATTTTACAGGTGGGAGAACAGAGGCCCACCTAGCAAAAAGGTAGAGCAGGGATTCGATCTTGTGTCCATGTGACTTAAAGCCTAAGTGCTCACCAGGTCTAAAATACCACTACCATAGCAGAGAGAAAAGATTAGATTGGAACTCCAGAACCGAAACACATGCTTTCATTTGAGAATTTCCTGGCTTGTGAGCCAAGCACAATGATTTTGAATAACTGAGCTGCTATTTAAAAAAAAGAAAAAGAAATCGTGCAACTGAATTCTAAAGAAAATTTCTTGTGGCTTCATTGTTAAACCTTAACCATCCCTTCCCTGTGAATCACCACCAAACTGTTCACTGTGCTTTAGTTAGCGCCAATTAACTCCTTACAATTGAGCATATTTTCCACTATTACAGGGGCTGCATAAAATCTTCCAACTGGGGAGGCCCAGAAACATCAGAATCCAAACCAGATGATGATCCACATCTCATTGTGACCCAAAATAAACCAGTCACGGCTGTAAAGGTTTACAAATAAAATCCTATTAAAATCTAGCATGCACCAGGTCCTCTAAAATAGCACAAGACCACAACTATGAGTGTTCTGGGAGAATATGCTTCCTCTATTTTGGGGGGAAAGTAAAAAGTATAAAAAATATAACTAGCATCTATTACTTTTTCCTCTTGGTAATAAAAAGCACAGGTTTTGGCTGGGCATCTTCTGCCTCTTACATACAGAGTCTCTTCCTCACCTCCAGGAGTGGGCTCTGATTGGCTTAAACCAAGCTACATACTCCAGGAAGCCATTCTGATTGGTTCAAACCTAATAAAATGTGAGCCAATGAGAGAGGAGATCTATTTGCTAGAGATTAAAAAAAAAAAAACTTTCGTGCCTACCTGAGATAACTACAGGGAAGGGCATGGGGATAAGGAAACAGAGGACTTATATGCTATAAGTCTGGTATTTATTTTTGCTACAAATACTCTATTATAACTTAATGTAGAAAATCACAGTAAAATCTCTGTGACACAAGAACTCTCACATTTGTTTCCTTTTTTTTTCTTTTTCTTTTCTTCTCTTTCTTTTTTTTTTGACGGAGGCTGGAGTGCAGTGGTTCAATCTTGTCTCACTGCAACCTCCGCTTCCCAGGTTCAAGCAATTCTCCTGTCTCAGCCTCCCGAGTAGCTGGGATTATAGGCATGTGCCACCACACCTAGCTAATTTTTGTATTTTTAGCAGAGACGTGGTTTCACCATGTTGGTCCGGCTGGTCTCGAACTCCTCACCTCAGGTGATCCACCTGCTTCGGCCTCCCAAAGAGCCACCGTGCCCAGCTCATTTGTTTTCTTAATGCCCCAGGTTGCATCTAAAAGAAGATGTGGGAAATACAAAGGACTCCTGCAAGCTCCTGGCAGCCATTTTGAATCATGAGGGGCATTGCTGTTAGGGTAAGGAAGAAAAGAAGAAGGTGGAGAGAAGAGATGGGAAACATCCCTGTGCCTTGGGTTAAATCCCATTTGAGGCCATATCTCCTTGTGGAATATTCATTTACTCAAATCAATAAATCCCTTTTGGCGTTCAAGGCAACTTGAACTGGACTTTCTATTAACTTCAAACATCAGATTTCTGGTATATAATTAGTATTAACTAAGACCAGGAGCCTGACTTATCTCAGCCCTAATTTCCAAATCTAGTCAGAGATAATGAAAGTCTTTAGGGTTGTTGAGAGAATTAAATGAGCAAATAACCTATATAGACTGTTAGTACAGTGCTTGGTTATCATAAGCACTTTATAAATTTTAACTATTATTATCCCTGAAATAATCTACCTGTGCAAAACTGTATCATGAACACAACATTTTTTCTGGGCTTATAAACGTTAATCCTGACTTCCATATGGAAGCGTTTTTTGATAATGAATAAAGATGGTATAACCTTCCTCAGAGCTTTCCAAAAAAAAAAAAAAAAAAAGAGGAAAGACAGCACATTCTTCCACCGAAATGTGAGAACATTTGGTAGTTCCTTTATATACCAGGAAAACAAAGGATACAAGGGGGTTAGATGAGAAGAAACAATTTTGAATGAACAAGCAATCGAATTGGTTTAAAAATGAGCAAGAGAGAGAACTTGTACAACAAGCGTGTCAGACAAACCCAGAGGTCTGCAAATAACATGGACGGCCTGGGGAGGTAGCAAGTTCCCCACTCCACCCAAAGTGCAAGCAAACATATTGTGGCCATTTGTCACAGTGGAGCATACAGTGAGTACTGGCCCCAGTGAGCTTTAAGGCTACCTACTAGACTGGTACTCCCTTGTTCTCTTCCTGAGGCCCTTTGTCCCATGTTACTTAGATGGAGGGAAGGGGAAAGGTATTTTGTATTTACAGGTAAAATAACTATCCACCTCTCAGCCCCACAGTGCAGTTTGGCCTGGGGAGGTAGGACTTTGGGGAATCAAATCTTATCTAGGTTCAGTTCCTCACTCTGCTACTCAGATCTTACTCTATATGCTCAGTGGCAAACAACCTCACACTGCTGGTTCTCAGTTTCCTCATTTGTTAGAAAAACAAAAGAGAGAAAATATGGTCGGGCTTGAGATTATACAGATGTAGATGAGATGAGCTATGCAAAGCACTTAGCCGAACCAGACAAAGCCACTTTCCGATTCCACCCTTTCAAATCTCCCTGAGTTCCTCCTTCAGGACGTGTGTGTATTTATTTCTCTCACCACACACCATCAATCAGTTTTGTACTAAACATGTTAAATATTAAGTCATTCTGCTAAATAAGTGGTGACTCAGGTATTTTTATTATTTCCCATTTAACAGACGAAAATGAGGCACAGGAAAGTTATATGACTTGCCCAAGTTCATACAACTAGTAGACGCCAGGGTTCGTTGGAATTTGAGCACAGTCTGACTCCAGAGTTCCATGCCTTAACTAGTGAATCATTCCGCTTTTCACTTAACTGATTAATAAACAATCAGCTTGGGAGGCCGTGGCGGGCGGATCATGAGGTCAGGAGATCGAGACCATCCTGGCTAACACGGTGAAACCCCGTCTCTACTAAACAAAATACAAAAAATTAGCCGGGCATGGTGGCACGTGCCTGTAATCCCAGCTACTAGGGAGGCTGAGGCAGGAGAATGGCGTGAACCTGGGAGGCAGAGCTTGCAGTGAGCCTAGATTGCGCCATTGCACTCCAGCCTGGGCGACAGAGTGAGACTCTGTCTCAAAAAAAAAAAAAAAAAAAAAAAATCAGCCCTCCATATCTGTGGGTTCTCCCTCCTCAGATTCAACCAATCACAGATCAAAAATATTCTGAAAAATAAAAAATAAAAACAACAATATAACAACAAAAAAATACAAACTTTTTAAATACAGTATAAAAAGACTTGTGTAGCATTTACATTGTATTAGGTTTTATAAGTAATCTAGAGATGATTTAAAGTATATGGAATATACATAGTTTACATGCAAAGACAATGTCATTTTATATAAAGGACTAGAACATTTGTGGATTTTGATATATCCTGGGGTCCTGGAATCAATCCCCTCCAGTACTGAGGGGTGACTGTAACTTTCTTGGGAGTGTACCGTTTGGTACTCTAGTCTATTCCCAGCACTTAAAACAGTGCCTGGCATATAGTAAGTGTTCAATAAATATTGAAATAATGAATGAAGAATAAGTGAATAAACAGAATATTCTTCAACAAGTGTTAATTCCCTCTTCCTTCCTCTCCCCTAAGGAGGTCGAAAAACTTGAATTCAAATCTCTTGCATTCTACTTGAATCTGAGGTTTTGCACAAAATTTGCCCAAATTACATATAATCAAGTATCCATCATAAAGATGAATTCAGATAATTAGACCAAAAATACAATCTACAAATTCCCATGCAATGCATTTGTCTGAAAAAGGTATTTGCCTGGAATTTCAGCCAAACCCAATGTCCCTTTGACGCCACTAAGGAGAAGCTCAGCCTGGTGAATAACAGGACATTTGAGTGCTGGAATTAAATGATGATTAGAAGACACCCGTGGCAAAACTGCCTCATAACAAGATTAATTTGGGGGCGAGAAGAGGGTGGTTATTAATGTGTCCGGGAGACAACTCCAGGCACTGTTTCCCTGATGGGAGCAGAATCTCAGGTTATTTATAGCCACTTCTCAGGAGGAACATGGCACAGGGCATCCGAGGAGAGAACCACGCCAAGGTGCGCTAATGGAACTTTGAGGATAATTTACTGCTCAAGTTCAAGGACTTTTGCAACAAGAAAGAGCCTCTCAAACTCCCAGCAATCTCTACCCAGGAAGGAGATGAATGTGACTGTGCAGGTCTGCCATTCAAGATTCGCCATCTCATCAATCTCATCTTCTCACACTGTCCCCCTGGCTCACTCCTCTCCAGCCACCGCAGCCTCAGGCAGCTCCTCAAACATGAAAACACACTCCCACCACAGGGTTTTCATTTTTGCCCTTTCCTCTGCATGGACACACTTTTCTGACACCCTTTTAAACTACAGGCTTCCGATCACCTGATACTAGTAATTGAAGGCTGTAGTGAGCTATAACTGTGCTGCTGCACTCTAGCCTGGGTGACAGAGACCAAAAAAATTTAAACTAAAAGTTGAAAAGAATAAAATATAAACTTCCTTTTCTGCTTCCCTGCTTTGCATTTTTCTGCAGCTCTTACCAAATCCACGCTTGCTTTGCCCCCAGTTCGCTGTGTGATCTTGGGCTAATCACTATCTCTCTCTGGGTTTTTGCTTCCCATCTACAAAATGAGGGCAGTGGTTGACAATTCTCTAAAATCCTTTCTAGCATTCACATCCCACATCTCTGGGTGCAAATAACGTAAATAAGCTTGATGCTGTGTCTGGTCAAAATACATAGTTTCAGGCTTATTTATCAATAACAAGAAAGTGACATTGTACATAGTCACTTCTTGTTATTTTCGGTAAAGTCACCACCAACTCCCAATTAGCCAATCCTGAGCCATGGCTCCTAAGAGAAATACAGGGTTGGGTTCCTGCAAGCCTCTGACCACAACATTCTTATCAATCAATCAATGCATAACCTTGTTTTTTGTATATATGAGTTTAAAAGGAATCTTATGTAACATATACTGATTCACTAACACTGAGCTCACAGTCAAGAGTACAGTAACACGTTCCTGAGCAACACTTATCCAACACATGTATGTCCTTCTTCAGGCATGTCACAGCCTTTGGAACACAAGGTAGCACTTCCACACTTTATTTGGGGAACAATTTTAAACAACAAAGCCACCAAGGAAAAGCACACAAGTGTGACAAATATGGCACTAAATAGACTACAAAAAAAGATATTTGTTTATCGTATGACAGCTGAAACAAGATGGCAGAGTGCTGCCCTGTTTCCCCTAAGCTAGGAATGTTTTCATCACCTGATTAACATTTTTTCAGGGCTCTGCACATGTCTGTGAATGATTGTGAAAGTGTCACGAGTATTGATTCGGGGGTTACAAATAAATTTTAGCAAGTAAGCAAATTCACAAATACAGAGTCTGGGAATAATGAAGATCAATTTATAGTTTACAAAGATAATTATTATTTGCCTTCCCCACCACAATGTAAGCTCCAAGAAAGCAGGTGTTTTTCTGTTTTGTTCACCACTTTCTCTCTAGCTTCTAGAATATATACACTCTTAACAAATATTGGTGACATAAATAAGCCTGAAGATATCTATTTTGACCAGACACAGTATCGAGTTTATTTAAATTATTTGCACACAGAGATGTGGGATGTGAATGCTAGAAAGGATTCTAGAGAACTGTCAACCACTGCCCTCATTTTGTAGATGGGAAGCTAAAGCCCAGAGAAGGGTAGTGATTAGCCCAAGATCACACAGCAAACTGGGGTCAAAGCAAGCATGGATTTTTTTTTCTTTTTTCTGCATTTTCTATTTTTTTTTTTCAGAGACATTCTCGCTCTGTCACCCAGAATGGAGTGCGGTGGCACAATCATAGCTCATTGCAGCCTCAAACTCCTGGGCTTAGGTCATCCTCCCACCTCAGTCTCCCAAGTAGCTAGGATTATAGGCATATGACACCATGTCTGGCTAATTATATATATATACACACACATATATATATGTGTATATATACATATATATATATACACATATATATATATATATATATATGTAAGTATATATTTTCTAGAGACAAGGTCTCTCTGTGTTTCCCAGGCTGGTCTTAAACTCCTCGTCTCAAGCAAGCCTCCCACCTCGGCCTCCCAAAGTGTTGGGATTGCAGGCATAAGCCACCACATCCAGCTGAGCATGGATTTCTTAAGCCATTCCATTTTACTATATTTCCAGCACCTTACAGACATGATCTTTGTTATTATTGGGATGTCTCAGAGCATCTGGCTCAGGGCTTAGAACAGAGTGGGTGTTCAATAAATGCTGACAGGCTGGATTACAGAAAAGGTAGGGGATATTCCTAGAAGATGAAAAGGCAGACTGCACCTTCAGCTAAAGTCAGTCACATCAACTGGAAAGATTGACTTGATTTTCAGCAGTAGCTCTCTCAGGAAAAAGTTAATGGGGAATAAAGAGGAACTCTGTTTATCAGTCAAGACTTCATGTTCCAAGTAATGAAAAGATAAACTTGCTTTAAACAAGAGAGAGAATTCATTGACTTGGGCAACAGAGAAGTCCAGAATTAGGGTGAATTTCAGATGTGGATTGAAAATAGCACTGGGGTAGCAGTTTTGCAGCTCTGCTTTTCTGCAAATCTCTTAGCTCGATTTGGCTTCTCTCACTAGCAAACTGTGTACAGGAGTCTAAGGCTTAGTATCTTCCCAACACAGCATTCAGAAGAAAAGAGCTTCTAGGGTCCAGCACTCCCACCTGGAGACTCTCACCTGAGATTCACTGTAATTAGACTGGCTTAAGTCATGTGGTCACCCCTGAACCAATCACTATAGCCAGGAAGGTGTAAGCTGCTGATTGGCTGAGCAGGATCACATGTTCTAATCATGGAGCTAAGTATTGGTATCAGCACCTGAAGAATCTAATGTCGAAATTCAGGGATGGTAGAAAGACGGGAGAGGGGAATGAATACCAAGAAACAATGGTTTTCCACACTATATAGACGTATGAGGCCAGACACCTCCAACGAACTTCCAATGCAGGAACAGAGATTTGAGAAATTGTTAATTGTTTTAAAGAATTTATTGCTGCACATATTATTGCTCCAGGTTCCATGCTAGGTTCTAGGGATACAGGGGTGAAAAACTCCTAATCCTCATCCACAAAAATAGCTCACAGGTAATTCATAACAGTTGGTTCATAAGATACATGAAAAAAGAGAAGATCTGTCCAAATGCACTAAATTAGAAAAAAAGGAAAAAAAAAAGGCAGAAAGGAGAAGAGAAGAGGCTATGTCAGGGCCATGTCAGTCCCAGAACAAAAACACTGTTTCCGTGTTATTTATTCTTAACAACTTTTTTTTTTTTTTTTTTTTTTTTGAGACGGGGTCTCTCTCTGTCGCCCAGGCTGGAGTGCCTGGCACAGATTGGAGTGGCACAATCTCGGCTCACTGCAACCTCTACCTCCAGGGTTCAAGCGACTCTCCTGCCTCAGCCTCCCGAGTAGCTGGGATTACAGGCGTCCGACACCACTCCCGGCTAATTTTTGTATTTTTGGTAGAGATGGGTTTTCACCATGTTGGCCAGGCTGGTCTCGAACTCCTGACCTCAGGTGAACTACCCGCCTCAGCCAGCCTCCATAGTGCTGGGATTAAAAGCATGGGCCGCCGCGCCTGGCCTTAACATCTTTTTGAATATCGTATGTACACTAGGGACAGAAATGTGCACTCAATGAACCCTTTGGCAGTTATTAGTCCCAGAATATTAGAAGCGTTTGGCTTTTTCCAGTGACTGTCTTTGAGAGAATCAGTGGTCTCCTCCCCATAAGGCACTCTGCATTTCTTACATAACTTGCAGCATCTCCAACTAGGAAGACTTGGCCCCGCATCCATTACAATACCCCAGAGAGATTCCCATAACTTCATTCTTGTGCTGCTGTCAGAGAGCTACTCTACTGTGAAGCATTCTAAGTGAGAAACAAGCCGTGGGCAGGAACCTCTCCATGTTCCGTTGATAGCTGTCAGGAGGGAGAGGGTTTACAGCAAAATCACTTCCGCTACTTTTACTTGGGGTTTGTGCCAAAGCGTGCTGATCCTTCAGGACTCTGCTCAGATCCAGACTTCAGAATGGCGAGATGTGGGGAGCTGAGGGTGGAAGGGCCCCTGGAGGAAGTGCTGGCTCCATGAGTCTGCGGTGCCATGCAGGTCAAGGTAGTGACCTGGGTGGCCCTACGTGCCAGGTGATGGACTAGGGGAATTGCTTGCACAAGCCCTGGAATAGAGTAGATGGTAAATAAGTGTTAAATTTTGTGTAGGAATGTGACAGCAGAAAAGAGGTGCCAGATAATGTTTCCATATTGGTTGCAATTCAAATTAGCTTAAGAAAAAAAAAAAGCAAAAGACAGCTGTATTGGCTGGTATAGCTGGCAAATTAAAGATAGGACTAGTTTTAGGCAGGAGTGGATCCAGGGGCATCACTGAGACTGTGAGAGCTCTGTCTCTTTTTAACTCCTGCTTTGCTTCTCTGTAGGTGATGTCCTCGTCCTCACCTTCCAGGGACAACTTTTCTCCACATTGAGGGGAAGATGGTTGTCCTCAGTCACTGACTAACAGTCTTGCAGCTTTCTGACATGAAAAGTAAATCCTTTTTCCTTCCAGCACCTAATCAGGAATTGCAGGGGAAATTGTCTGATTAACCTAGCTTGGGTAGGACAGAAACCCCTGGAACAGGTATTATGAATCAGAGAAATTGGGTTCTATGACTGGCCAGCCTTGGAGTGCACATCCACCCTAATGATACGGTGGCCTGATTTAGTAAATGAAAATGCAGTGTAAGTATGGACTAAAAAATGATTCATTCCTGGCCAGGCACGGTGGCTCATGCCTGTAATCCCAGCACTTTGGGAGGCTGAGGCAGGCAGATCACCTGAGGTCAAGAGCTCGAGACCAGCCTGGCCAACACGGTGAAACCCCATCTCTACTAAAAATACAAAAATTAGATGGGCGTGGTGGCAGGCACCTGTATTCCCAGCTGCTCAGGAAGCTGAGGCGGGAGAATTTCTTGAACTCGGGAGGCTGAGGTTACAGTGAGCCAAGATCATGCTGCTGCACTCAAGCCTGGGTGACAGAGCAAGGCTCTGTCTCAAAAAAAAAAAAAAAAAAAAGATTCATTCCTTATATGAAATTCCAATTCAACTAGGTGTCTTACCTTTTTTATCTAGCAACCTTACGATGGAGGCAGAAGAAGGATTCTATGGTTGGAAACCTGCCAGACTCACAGGCTATGGAGAAGAAAGGCTAAATCCACCAGACTGTTGGATGCACCTAAAAGAAATTGCCCTCCGTGGCTCGGTTTCTTATTAATATACTCATAGAAATGCACAAGAACTGAAAGCTCAATAGGGAAACCAAAAAATAAAAATTTTTAAAAAAAGCTGTAAACCAATGTTTCTTAAAACATGCTCTGCAGAACACTCGTTTGGTGGAATGTAAAGTGTTCTTTCATATTAAAGGAGTTGCGTGTCAATCGTGTTTCTCTGTCGTAGGACTCTCATTGCATTAATACGTCAGTTTCCATTGTGCATTTCTCAGGAGAGAGAGGGAGTCTGTGATATTCCTCAAATGCATGAGGTCATGGAACCTAAGAGCAGAAGAGCATTAGGATAGCAGAACAGCTTTGATAGCACAACAGTTCCTTGCATGCGGTGGAAATCACAAAGTTCAGGGGGACATTTTACTGGCTGTATTGTCAGTAGGATGAATACTACATGCTGCGTCTTCTGAGCTATAATACGGTATCCCTGAGAAATAAAATTAGAGGAAATATTGATCACATCTCACCATTTCCAGCTAAAACTAAGATGCAGAGTCTGCAATGCCCCAAAATAAATGTGCTCATTCCCTGAACACATGGGGCCTTTGTCTTATTTTGTCCTTTGTCTTATTTATTTATTTATTTATTTATTTATTCATTTTGAGGTAGAGTTTCACTCTTGTTGCCCAGACTGGAGTGCAGTGGCATGGTCTTGGTTCACTACACCCTCCCCTTCCCAGGTTCAAGCGATTCTCCTGCCTCAGCCTCCCGAGTAACTGAAATTACAGGCACCGGCCAATATGCCAGGCTCATTTTTGTATTTTTAGTAGAGACGGGGTTTCACCATGTTGGCCAGGCTGGTCTCGAACTCCTGACCTCAAGTGATCCACCCACCTCGGCCTCCCAAAGTGCTGGGATTACAGGCATGAGCCACCGCGCCCGTCTGAGCCTCTGTCTTGAGCCATCCCGGCCAAGTTCAGAAGTTGCTCTTGCATCTGCTCATAAGTCTCCCAGTATGCATTGCAACAGGAAGTGTAGGGAAAAAAGTGCAGAGTTCTAACTTACACAGTACTTAGATACCTGTTATACCTGGTCCACCTTTATTATCACAAGTTCACAGAAATTGGGAGCTAAAGAGACCTTTAAGGCAGAAATAGGAGAATTGAATCATCTTGACCTCTAGGCACATACCAGACACGATGCTAACCCATTTTTACATTTTTTCGGTGACTTCCCCATGACAACTCTATATCTTTTATACAAAAGGACTTCTGTAGCCTAATAAATTTAGGCTTTCGTTTTGATTCTCAACAGATACAGAAACTGAGATCAGAGACAATGGCTTGATTGAGCTCATTTCACTCTATGAAAAATATTTTGGAATAAGAGATTTTTATCTCCTCTACACTGATATTTTATACTTCTTTCAGCCACGCAATATTCTGCATCCCCAAGAAGCTCTCTGCTTCTTATTTAATGCTTGTCAACCTCTGCCCCTCTGGCAAATTTCTTCTAATGAGTAGCATCCAGGAAGCCCCTGTTCCCTTTGTGTGCCCCCGCTATTTTCCACATTATGTTTGATCTCAACATTCCACTGAAAATTGGATATTGATAGTAGCCTGCTAAGATAATGAACAATTCATGTCTCAATGTGAAAAGGCATTTAAGACACCTGTTTTCATTAGTAATTATAGATAATTGCTATGGTGGATGAAGTTTTTTTGTAATTATTATTGCACAGAAAAGGTCTTGAGAAACAGAGCAATTAATTTCCTGATACCTTACCAAGAGTGAGTACGACGTTAACCCTCACTTTGGGAAGTATTTGTAGGTAATTGGGCTTGTCTGCTTGCAATGAGGGGAAAGTGAATTATATTCTAGAGTAGGCTCCTGACATATCCCAGCCATGGATAACTATTTTTTTAATGTTTTGTTCAGCATTTACTCCTTCCTTCATTCATTTTAGGAACACTTGTTAAATACCTCCTATTGGTCAGTTGCCTTGTTAAATGCTGGGGTTGCAATGACTCAGTTTCATTCACTCATTCGTTCAACAATCAGATGATACTATGTGCAAGGGCCCTGGATATTTAAAAATGGATTGTAGGCTGGGTGCGGTGGCTCATGCCTATAATCCCAGCACTTTGGAAGGCCGAAGTGGGTGGGTCACTTGAGGTCAGGAGTCTGAGACCAGCCTGACCAACACAGTGAAAGCCTGACTCTACTAAAAATACAAAAGTTACCCGGGCATGGTGGTGGGTTCCTGTAATCCCAGGTAGTTGGGAGGCTGAGACAGGAAAATCACTTGAACCCAGGAGACAGAGGTTGCAGTGAGCCAAGATTGTGCCACTGCATTCCAACCTGGATGACAGAACGAGATTCCATCTCAAAATAAATAAATAAATAAAAATAGATTATGATTATAAAGCCCTAATACAACAGCATAAGTCCATTTTCCTAAAGAAATATTCTTGCCCTCTGAACCAGTAACTCCACATCTAAGAAGTTTTCTTAAAGAAATTATATTAAAATTATGAACAATCGGCTGGGCACGGTGGCTTACGCCTGTAATCCCAGCACTTTGGGAGGCCGAGGTGGGCGGATCAGGAGGTCAAGAGATCGAGACCATCCTGGCTAACATGGTGAAACCCTGTCTCTACTAAAAATTCAAAAAATTAGCCGGGTGTGGTGGCACGCGTCTGTAGTCCCAGCTACTCAGGAGGCTGAGGCAGGAGAATCGCTTGAACCTGAGAGGCAGAGGTTGCAGCAAGCTGAGATCATGCCACTGCACTCCAGTCTAGGTGACAGAGTGAGACTCCATCTCAAAAAAAAAATTAAAAAATAAAATTATGAACAATCTAAATATTTATCAAGAGTAGAAAAATGGCTAAATGAATCATAATAATCTGTAGTTATTAATATACCATGGAATACTATGCAGCCATAAAAAATGATGAGTTCATGTCCTTTGTAGGGACATGGATGAAACTGGAAACCATCATTCTCAGCAAACTATCACAAGGACAAAAAACCAAACACCGCGTGTTCTCACTCATAGGTGGGAATTGAACAATGAGAACACATGGACACAGGAAGGGGAACATCACACACTGGGGACTGTTGTGGGGTTGGGGGAGGGGGAAGGGATAGCATTAGGAGATATACCTAATGCTAAATGACGAGTTAATGGGTGCAGCACACCAACATGGCACATGTATACATATGTAACAAACCTGCACGTTGTGCACATGTACCCTAAAACTTAAAGTATAATGATAATACAATTTTTTTAAAAATGTATCTTATGAGAAAGATATGATGTGTGGAAGTAATTTTGATATATTAGAAAGAGGGAAGGCTTGCAAAATAAAAAAAAAAAAAGAACAATATAAGCCAAAAAAAATAGAACCCCCATATGATCCAGCAATTCCTCATCTGGATATTTATCCCAAGGAATTGAAATCAGGATCTTAAAGAGATATTAGCATTTCCACGTTGATTGCAACACTATATAGAATGTGGAAATAAATGTCCATCAACACATGAATGAATAAAGAAAATGTGGTATATACATATAGTGGAATACTATTCAGCATTGAAAAGGAGGACATTTTGCAATACATAACAACATGGATGAACTTTGAGAACTTCATGCTATGTGAAAGAAACCAGTCACAGAACATCATATACAGAAGATTGAAGATTTCATTTATTTGAGGTGTGTATAAGAGTCAAATTCATAAAATCAAAGAGTGGAATGGTGGTTACCAGGGATTAGGGGAAAGGAGAAATAGGGCATTACTCCTCAACAGCCATAAAGTTTCAGTTAAAACAAGATGAAAACCTCCAGAGATTTGCTGTACAGCATCATACCTGTAGTCAAAAATGATGGGTTGTACGCTTAACATTTTGTTAAGAGGGATAGACCTCATGTTATGTATTCTTACCACAATAAAACAAAATTTTTTAAATGAATAATATAAGCCAAAATGGAAGCAGCAGTTCTATTCAGGGAGTGCTATGGGAACAGAAGTTAAATTCGTGGGTAAGGTTAGAGTACATTTGATCTGGTGAACTTTTCTGCATTTCCTAAGTTCCAACAATAAACATGTATTGCTTACATAATTAGGAAGTAGAAGCAAAATAAGTAGTGTAGAGGTTTGGGTTCTGCAGACGAGCCTTGGAAGATACAAAGCTAAGTCCAAAAGTGATGCTAATGACCTTAATGACAACAGTGAAAATTTACCAGGTCTCAGGGTTGGAGAGAACCACATAGGCTGATTCTTTCTGCAGCTCTGATTCCCAACCTTGGCTTCAGATAATCAGCTCTGACGCTTTTAGAATGTAGAAATGCTCAAGTTAATCCCCACAACACACACATCTCAAGAGATTTGGTCTTGGGTAGAGCTGGACATTGGTACTTCTTAGATTTCCCAGGCAGTTATAAGATATAGCAGCCAAGGTTGAGAGCTACCACATCACTGATTCTCAAACTTGACTGCACATAAGAATTATCTGATAAACTTTACAAAAATGCTGATTCCTGGCTAGCACGGTCATGCCTGTAATCCCAGCACTTTGGGAAGCCAAGGTGGGCAGATCACCTGAACTCAGAAGTTGGAGACCAGCCTGGGCAACATGACAAAACCCTGTCTCTACAAAAAATACAAAAATTAGCTGGGTGTAGTGGTACACACCTGTAGTCCTAGCTACTGGGAGGCTAACGTGGGAGGATCACCTGAGCCCAGGAGGCAGAGGTTTCAGTGAGCCAAGATTGTGCCATTGTACTCCAGCTTGGGTGACAGAGCGAGACTCTGTTTCAAAAAAAAAAAAAAAAATGACTCCTGGGTACCACCCAGAGATTCTAAGTTGACTAATCTTGGTGTGGTTTGGGCATTATGATACGTAAAAGCTTTCCAAGTGATTCTAATATACATCCAAGCTTGGGAAACATTGCTCTACACCCTTGTACTTAAAGAGCGGCCTGTAGATCATCAGTGATGGCACCACCTGGGAGCATGTAAGAAATGCAAAATCTCAGTCCCCACCCCAGCCTGCTAAAACCTCGTCTGTGCATTAACAAGACATTCAGGTGAGGTGTGTGTATATTAAAGTTGGAGAAATACTGCCCTAGATCATCCCAGAGAACAAACACCATGGCTCCAGCAATCTTCCAAGTCAAATTGCCACAGACCCCCATTTCTATTCCATTTCCTTTCCCATGTCTTTGAAAAGGGGAAAGATCTAATTCAGGACAGTTCTGCAGCAGATAAAATATGGCTCTGCCCTTCTCAAGCTATATCCAGACTTTCAAACCCCACACAACCCAGCCAGAGGGCAAGCATCTGCTTCTCCAAGCTGAAAGATCCAGATTTTTTATTATTCCACAGGACCACACTGGGAGGGAACAGAACAACCCCTGAAGAGGACATTTCACCACCGATCAGCTAGCTTCAAGAGGCCTCCCCGGAGTCCCCAAATCTCCCCACAACAAAGTGAGCTGATTTTAATCAGCAGCTGCCATCTCATCTGCATTTGAGATCCCATGAATATGCAAGCCGGGTGGATGGGGTCTCAAGGAAGAGGAATAATTGGCCCCTTATATTTGATATTCAGGACCGCTGTTCTCTTATGGTGCAGTTTTCCTCTCCAGCAATCTTGTGAGGGATTTAGGTCGCAGCAAATACCATGGGCATTATCCATCAGAACAGGATCAAAGGAAAGAAGGAGTGCATTTTAAAAAGTCCAGTGTGTGGTGTGATTACTTGATGATACTATTAAATTTCTCCTGTGTTTTGCAACCTCTCTGGAGAGGATTTGCAAATACCCTATGCCTCATTAGCCTTAAGCCAAAGCAGCCCTGAGCTTGCTGCACGGTGGGAGGTGTGCACTGGTACCTAGCCCTCTGTAGCTATCTCCACCTTTAGGAAGGGAGAAGTACAAGACCTCTCTAAAGGCAAGGTAACATGGGATTGTTTATAGACCTGAAGTATACAGATGTGACCTCCAGAGCAGACACTGTTTTTGTCACTAGCATTTATTCTCTCTTCTTCCTTTAGGGAGTCACTCCCTCTTCGGCACTAAATTTGCATGGTTTGGAGGGACCGATTGAATCAGGGATGGGTGGGACTCAGGCCCAGCCAATCAGAGCATCTCATTCTTCCAGCCACAGGGATTGGGTGAGGGATGCACATGTGACCCGATAAGAGCCAATGAGAATTTAACTGGGACTGTTACAGGAAAGGGCAGGAGTGTTTATACCTGGGAAAATCTAAAATCAGTCTGCCAGCAGTCATCTTACTGCCACACAGGGCAATCCTATCTGAGACTAAAGCCAATACAGAGGAAAATAGATGAGAAAGACAATTTTGAGCCCCTGGATTCAGCCATACCTGAAGCCTGGGGGCTTATCTGAGCCAGTGAATGTCCTTCTTTTTGTTTTGAGTTGGGTTTCTATCATTGCCAAGTGAATGAATCCTAACTGATAATGGGCTGTTTTGTTCATATCCTGTTTTGACACTACCTGGGGTTCTGTTTGTCACAGCCCTCACACTAAAGACAAGATAACGTAACATTCAGTCTTTCTAGTAATATCATTGAGCCCCTGCTGTGTCCAAGACACTGTTGTAGATGCGAAGGATAGTGCAACACATAAAATAGGCCACGTCCCTGCTCTTGTTGAACTTACATGAGCTTTGAGTCAGAAGGTTTAGAGTGAGGTTCCATTTTACAGATAAAGAAATTAATGCTCAGACATACCCAACAACCTGAACAAGGTGATCCAGAAAACATGTGATGGAATGAGAATTCAAACCCAGATTGGTTTTACCCCTTAGGTCTGTGTGAAAATCTAAACCAGAAATTGAAAACTGGCAAAATTAGACCAGAATATGCCAAAAGATGTGTTTTATTTGGACCATGATTTTTTTTAAATGTAGAATTATTAGCCATCACTAAAATTCAGATTTTCTAACAGATCCAGATTTCTCAGTAGTACTGAAAAGTCAAAAGGTCTAGCAGCAACAGACTAGAACCCTCACATGGCAATAGCTGGCTGGGGCGAGAGGAGGCTGCCCCCTCGAAACACAGTCCCATTCTCTTTGCCACAGTCTCTCCCTGGGCTACCTCTCTCACTTAAGTTTGTCCCTTTGGACATTTGAGTTTGCAAGCCCTGCTGCAAGCATTGTGAAGGCATGCTTCGATACGCCCTCATCATTGCTTGAAGTCCCAATGCTTGGTATCTAGCGCAGGATCAATGGTGGATCACTCTCATTCCTACCAATTTGCTCAAGATGGGACTGACAGAAGCTATCCATCTAGTTGCCATTTGCATATGATTAAACCTTCTGGAAGCAGAGCAATCGGATGAAATCAGCTCCAGGGAAACATATGTGTGCCCTGCTGGTCTCCTTAATTTCTAGAGAGGAAGCCCAAGCATGCCCAAAGCTTTGCAGGTGTTACAGACAACTTAGTGTTGAAGGCCAACAATATAAGTGAAAACCAATATGGTGATAGAAATAAACGTGCCTCTCCTATGTGTCTGAAAAAAGAAGCAACAGCTCAGAAGGAGTTGGGTTTTTTTTCATAGTGGAGAGAAAGAAGAAGTTTGAGGGAGAGCATCCAATTTATTATTGAGCATCTGCTGTGTGCCAGGCACAATGCTGGGTGTTTAGGATACAGAGGTGAGTGAGATGTAGTCCCTGCCCTCAGAGAGCTCACACTCTAGAGGGAGTTAGGGAGGGGAGATATAGAAGCACAGGATGCTGTAAAGTGTATGAGAACTCCAACACACTTCTTCCTGAAGTGCAATGGTCACTTCCAGGCAGTGTGAACAGTGTGAGCAAGGTAACAGGAGGGTCAAACAGCAAAGCATATTAGAGGGACATGAGGTATGGCTGGAGCACAGGTTGCAGGGGGAGCTGGGGGCCCAGATTAGACAGGAGAAGTTGGCAGGGGCCAGATTGTTGTAGGACTAACAGGTTCATATGTCTACTGTGCAGCAACAGACCAATACACTGAGATGGTACGATTGCAGCGAGAAGAGTTTAATAATCACAAGGCCACCTGAAGCGAGGAAATGGAAGGAATTCTCAAGTCTCAGATCCATTTGCTCAAGAATTTCTGGGCAAGGATTTTTAAGGGGATCATGAAGGGCAAGGAGGTAGAAAATTGGAGTTGTCAATTGGTTGGGGTAATGGGGATGAAATTATCAGGATATGGAAACTGTATTCTTCTATGAGTCGTCTCTTTGCTGGGCCCTTCAGACCATCTGGTGTGGGTAGTTTTATTAAGTGGAACCTAAAGGAGAAACTCGAGCAAAAAGCTTATTTTTTTACAATGTCTTAGATTTCATCTATAGAACAGAAAAGAAACAAAGGATCTTGTGACAAGGTCTGTTACCTTCGGGTAGTAAACAGTGACCAACTACAAGGAAATGGACCAAAGGGCAAGCTGTCTTAATGATTACTGCTGACTGTGCTGCAAGCCTGGGTGAATTTTGTTTTTTCCGCTTAATCGATTTTATTATTTTGTTTTATGTATTTATTTGTTTTTTGAGATAGAGTCTAGCTCTGTCACCCAGGCTGGAGTGCAGTGGCACGATCTCAGCTCACTGCAACCTCCGCCTCCCGGGTTCAAATGATTCTCCTGCCTCAGCCTCCTGAGTAGCTGGGATTACAGGTGTGCACTACCATGCCTGGCTAATTTTTGTATCTTTAGTAAAGATGGAGTTTCACCATATTGGCCAGGCTGGTCTCAAACTCTGACCTCAGGTGATCCACCTGCCTCAGCCTCCCAAAGTGCTGGGATTACAAACATGAGCCACCACATCCAACCCACTTCATCAATTTTACAGTTTTTTCAGGGGCGGTTTCAAGATCATGAGGGGTCATTCATGTTATGTTGAATTAGGTTATCATTAGGGAGTAAAGAGATGAGCTCATGCAGAACTGGGGTGAAATCTCTGCTCCTTGTCTGCCTTGCTGGGTCACTTTGGGCAAGTGATGTCACTTCTCTGAGCCTCAGTTTCCTCATCTATAGAATGGGAAACTATCAGGGCTTACCTAATAGAGTTCTGGCAATGATTAAAATAATGTGTTCAGGTGCTTACTATAGTGCCCGTCACTAAGTATTTAATAAATGTTACTGTGTAGAGCTGCTGAAAGATAAGGCAGGGAGTTAATAATTTCCCCACAGATGCTTAATTTGCTGCTGAGGATATGATAATAGGAGATCCTGGAGAGATTTTGATGCTTCAGCTCCTTTAGGAAACAACTTCTGCATCCCTTCCCATGCCTGTGGATGTGACATGTCAAGGATCTAGGGAATACAGAGTTTTAAGAGTCCCAGACAAGAAAAGAAGTTTCTGATTTTCTTCTTTATTTGCACTTTATAAATGTGGCGGAGTGTGGGTCGCTCTGAACTATTCAAACGCTTTCTTAACACGGCCCATGATGAAGTGAGTGCTTTGGACTTGTGCTTTCAGGGGTGATACCATTTGAAAGTTATCGGCAACACCTCCTCAGAGATACAAGGGGAAGCTGCATTGTTTAGACAAGTGCTAATAATTTGAGACTCCTGTAAATTAGGAGGGAAAAGGTGATAAAATTAAGAAAGAAACAGTTTACATTTGCGATTTGCATTTGCAGTAAGAAGTGCCTTATGAGACAGCGGCATATGCAGAGAACTGAGAGGGTTGGGAGAGTGGGGAGGGGTGGTCATCCTGCTCCCCTGTCAAGCTGGCGTGGTGCCTAAACCCCCACCATGATTCCATTAATTTGAGGCTTGAAGACTTTTATGGTACTTTTGGATTCTTATTTAAAATGCAAATACTGTTATAAGAAGGCAAAGATTTTCAGATAAGGGTTTTTTAAAAATTCCAGCTACATGCTGTTTATGCCAAAAACAAATGACAACAAAAGTTTCTGAATAAATGAACAGGTAAAGATTCACTGGAAAAATGCAAAAGCAACGATTGAAAGCATGATTGGTAATAGTACCGTCAGACAGAATGCAATTTAAGGCCAAAGGCATAAAGTTGTCAAAATGAGAGATCATAAAATGATAAAAAGTATGACCCTTGGAGAAAATAGTTTAGTAATGAAACCATCTGCTCCAAACTACAGAGCATAAAGGAAAGAAATCAGGCACTACTTAAACGAACATGAATACAGAAGCAGGTAAATACATCCTGGTATATCCTTACTATAAATTGTTATCCAGGTATTAAAATGGATGAGTTATGTCTGTGTATATTTGGTCCAGAGTAGGGGCTGTCAACCCTGGTTATACATAAGACTCATCTAAAGAGCTTTGAAAAATGTCTCTGCCCAAAGTGATTCAATTGGTCTTTGATGTGCTCAATAACTGGAATTGTTTGAAACCCCCCCACGTGATTCCAACGTACAATCAGGGTTGAGATTCATCAGCATAGATAGACATCCTTAATGTATTAAATAAAAAAGCAAAGAAAGGAGAAAGGGAGAAAAGAAAAAAGAGAAAAGAAGAAATGAATAAGTAAGAGAACAAACAATGAAAATGTGTATTTTTCATATATTTGTCTGAGCATTGTGAAAAAATCAGAAAAGATAAATAATACCAAAAGTAAACATTGGCTATCTAATTTGGTAGCAGTGGAATTTGGAGTTCAGGGAGACTAGTTATTGAATTTCTTTATATATCACTCTCTGTTATTTGACTTGCAAAAATTAGCATGAACTATTTTGTAACTTTAAAAAAATCAGTCATTCAACAACAATTAGCTAAGCATCTACTATGTGGTAAGCAGCACTCTAGCTTCTGAAGATATGAAAGTAGATAAAACAGACAAAATCCTTACTTTCATGGATCTTACAATCAAATACATTTTTAATAAGTTGCAAATAAAATTATAATTCATTTTTGATGTTAATACATTGGAATAAGTCAAGTTGCCTTATCAACTGTTGTCTTTGTGTGATTAAGACCTGTGGAGACAGTGGGATAATGGGTACAGATTGGTTGTTCCAGAATGATACCTGAGTTTGGTGGGTAAATAAAGGTCTAGGCATGGACCCTATAGCCTAGAGAGCATGTGGTTCAATTGCAAGTTAATTAGCCATTTCCCAAGAGGTAGTCTTCACTGTGAAGCAGATGATAAGGAGTCTTTCTGTGCATCAGCTGAATATGCAGTGTTAGGTATTAATAATGGCATATCTAAGTTCACAGTCTTTCCTTTGGTCCCTGCATGTCCAGTGGCTCCTGCCTCCCAGGCCATCTAAAAACAGGTCCCCAAGATCTTAACAGGAAGAAATGACTGCATAAGCAATTAGAATAGCTTATTTCAGTCTTATCTAAGCCACTTCATGTGCTATATTCATGAAGCCTATCTGACACCTGGGCTTAAAACAGAAGTCTACTGGAAACAACATGATAAATAACCCTCATCCCTCTATTTAAATAATAAAATAGTATTCAAACAACTTCCACAGACTTGAGGCTCCTCGGATCCGAAAGAAGCTTAGGAGTCTACTAACTTTCTTAACTAGTGTTCTGGTCCTGACCACCTCTGGGTTTCTATCAATATTCTCAAATTTCCAAGGACAAAGTTCACAACTAGATGTACCTAAAAGTCCTCTGGAGTCCTGTCAAAAGTTCAACCTCAGAACAATTCTCCAAGCTGACATACAGCCAGGAATAGTTTATGTTTCTGCAAGCTGGAGAGTTAAAACCTCATAATTCAGGGGATATGAGGTAGAGTACTCAAAAGGGTATCATATTAATAGTGTAGAAATGTCAGCCCTGGACTAAGGGACCTCTTTAGCAAAACTCAAAAGTGAGCCCGGAAAGCATCAAACTGTGTACTGGTAAGTTTATGTCCCAGAACAAAGCTCAAAAGTATTTTTAGGGTTACAAAAATATTCAGCACCCAACAAGGTAAAATTCAAAGTGGCTGATTACAATAAAAATTTCCAGGCATACAAAGAGGTAGGAAAATATCACCCATAATGAGAAAAAAAAAATTCAATAAAAGAGAACCAAAAATGACACAGACGAGAGACTAAGCAGACAAGGAAAACAAAACAGCTGTTGTTGCTATATTCCACATAGAAAAGCTCCAATATGTGAAGTGAGAAGACATTTTAAGAGACCCAACTCAAAACTTCTAGAAAGGAAAAGAGGGAATGCAACAGAGGGGCAACAGAGGAAAACATTAGTGAATTTAGATGTAATGGAGGGAATGATTAGTGAATTAAATGCAACAGAGAGAAAAATTAGTTAAAGACAGAAATAGAAACTATTCAAAATAAAACCAGAGAGAAAAAAAGACAGAAGATCAACAGAGCATCAGTACACTGTGGGAGAGGTTTATATGGCCTAAGAAATGTGTAATTATAATCCCAAAAGAAAATGGGGGTAAAAAAGATATATTTGAAGAAATAATAGCAAAAAATTCAAAATTTGAAGAAATCTATAAACCAAGAATTTCAAGATGAATGAAATAATGAAACCAAAACACAAGAATCATGAAGAAAATTATGCAATGGCATATCATAACCATATTATTAAAACCAGTGAGAAACCAAAAAAACTTAAACCAGAAAGAGAATAAAGGCGTACAGATGGTCAAAGATATGAATAACAGGAGACTTCTTAGTAGAAATAACTCAAGCCAGAAGACTGTTCAGCAACATTCTTAAAGTACAACAACAACAACAAAATTTGTTAACCTTGAAATCTAAACGCAGTGAAAATGTATTTCAAAAATAAACGACATTTTTACAGATACAAAGGCTGAAAGAATTTACCTGATCTATACTGCAAGAAATGTTGTAGATAAAGAAATGTTAAATAATTTTTTTTAGGCAGAATGAAAGTGATAGAAGAATTTGAATCTACACAAAAGAGTGAGGAACATCAGAAATGGTAAATGTATAGGCAAATATACATTTGCCTGTACATTTACCATTTCTGATGCTTTTCTTATGTGGTTTTTCTTTATTTCTTTATCTTTATTTTCTTTATTTCTTTATCTTTCTATACTTATTTTCTCTTATCTTATTTTTCTTATTTTTCAAAATCTCTTTAAAGACAATTAAAATAATGAGAATTTATTATGGAGTTTATAACATATGTAGAATTATAATATATGACAAAAGTAGCACAAAGGGAGATGGAAATATTCTGTAGTTAGATTCTTTTTTTTTTTTTTTTTTTTTTTTTTGCAACAGAGTCTTGCTCTGTCGCTCAGACAAGTGCAGTGCCGCAATTTTGGCTCATTGCAACCTTCACCTCTGGAGTTCAAGCAATTCTCCTTCCTCAGCCTCCTGAGTATCTGGGACTACAGGCGTGCACTACCACATCTGGCTAATTTTTGTATTTTTTAGTAGAGATGGGGTTTCACCATGTTGGCCAGGCTGGTCTCAAACTCCTGGCCCTAAGCAATCCTCCTGTCTCAGCTTCCCAAATGCTGGGATTACAGGTGTGAGCCACTGTGCCCAGCCTAGATTCTTATATTATATGGAGATGGTATACTTTTACCTGAAGGTAGGCTATGATAAATTAAAAATGTATACTATAAACTGAAGGCAACCATTAAAAAGGAAACCCAAAATTTTATCACTAACAAGCTAACAAAGAGACAAATGGAATCATAAAAAAAACTCAATTAAACCAAAAGAAGGCAGAATAATAGGAAAAAGAGGAAATAAATGGGACACCAATAGCAATATAGAAGATCTGACTCCAACTATGTAAATGATCACATTAAATATAAGTGGGTTAAGTACCCCAGTTAAAAGACACAGATCGTCAGATTGGCTAAAGAGGCAAAATCCCACTGAAACCTGCCTACAAAAATTCACCTTAATCTAAATACTTGGCTGGGTGTGGTGGCTCACACCTGTAATCCCAGCACTTTGGGAGGCCAAGGAGGGCGGATCACCTGAGGTCAAGAGTTCGAGACCAGCCTGACCAACATGGAGAAATCCCATCTCTACTGAAAATACAAAAAATTATCCAGGCATGGTGGTACATGTCTGTAATCCCAGCTACTCAGGAGGCTGAGGCAGGAGAATCGCTTGAACTCAGAAGGGGGAGGTGAGCTCAGATCACGCCATTGCACTCCAGTCTGGGCAACAAGAGCAAAACTCCGTCTCAAAAAAAAAAAAAGATATTTTATATATATATATATATATATATATATATATATATATATATGCTCAAATAGGATAAAAGTGAAAAAATGAAAAAATATACAAGGTTAACACTAAGCAAAAAAAAACCGTGAGTAGCTGTAACAATATTAAACAAAGAATATTACCAGAGAAAAAGAAGGGTGAATTCATTGTGATAAAGGAATCAATTCAACAAGAAGTTATAAAAATTCCAAATGTGGATGCAGTTTATAACAAACCTTCAAAATACATGAGTAAAAAGCTGACAAAACATAAAGGAGAAATTCTCAAATGTAATGAAAGTGTTCAAAAGCTCTCACTAAACAATCGATAAAACATGTAGACAGAAAATCAGCAAGGATATAGAATAGAATAAGTGAAATAACTTTTTGAACCAACTTGACCAAATTGACATTTATAGAACACTCCAGCCAACAAAAGCAGAGTATACATTCTTTTCCAGTACACACAGAACATTTACCAAAATACACTGTACCTGGCCATAAAAACTAGATAGATGTTTTTGATGAATAGATTTGATGAAAAGTATATTATCTGATCACAACTGAATTAAACTGTGTAACAAAAAGAAATTAGTAACAAAAAAGATACGTGGAACATCTCCACATATTTGGAAAACTAACAAGCTTCTAAATAAAACAAAATTGCTCAAAGAAGCTACAGAGTATTTTGAACTGAATCAAAGAAAATAAAACATATCAAAATTTGTGGAATACAGCTAAAGGAGAGCTCAGAGTGCTCAGAGCTCGGAGTGCACCGCAAAGTGTGGTGTGTCCATAACATGGGAGACACCTCAGCAAAAAAGTTTATCCACTATTATAACATACAACAATGTATGTGAATTTCAATAGATGCTAACCATAACTATGCTAATTGAAATAAATCAGACAAAAGAGTATATGTTAATATTATATCAATCTATGTACACAACATTCTAGGAAATTATGAACTGATACGGAGAGAGCAGAGTATTTTGAACTGAATCAAACAAAATAAAACACATCAAATTTTGTGGAATACAGCTAAAGGAGAGCTCGGAGTGCTCAGAGCTCGGAGTGCACCACAAAGTGCAGTGTGTCCATAACATGGGAGACACCTCAGCAAAAAATTTATCCATTGTTATAACATACAACAACGTATGTGAATTTCAATAGGTGCTAACCATAACTATGCTAATTGAAACAAATCAGACGATAGAGTAGATGTTAATATTATATTAAACTATGTACATAACATTCTAGGAAATTATGAACTGATACAGAGAGAGCAGATTCATAGTTTTCTGAGGATAGGACACAAGGCAACTTTTGAGAGTTCTGCATATGCTCATGATCTTGATTGTGGCAATAAGTTTACAGGTGCATGATAATAATGATACCATCCAAAAACACTAAATTGTATACTTCAAATATGCAAAGTTACTATATGTAAATTACACCTCAACAAAGTTGTAAAAAAAAAATCCAAACCCCAGTTCCATGCACAGAGATGCTGATTAAGTGGCAGTAGGTAAGGTCTAAGAACATGCTAAGGTAGGGGGGGGGTCCCTGAACTGCACTTTGGAAAATGCTGCTGGAAGAAATTATTAATATATATCTTGGCTACACCAGCCCCAGCCTGGAGTACCACATGCTGGCCATGATCAGCCAGTTTGCTCCAATCAGACAGGCAGGCAGGCCCCACATAACTGGAACCCATATTCACCCTTTTGTTCCTCCCCTTCTCTCTACACTGTCTCACCCACAGGTTCCTTTTTCCTTCCTGTCATTTCTTGGCTAGGCTTCTTATCTATCACTCCACTGGTTTTGGCTGTCCCTCCTCAAAAGTCTTCCCCTTGTGGCTTTGGACTTCTCATTTCTCCAAACATCCTCCCAAATTGCCTTTGGCATCCCCATTCTTAAGCTGGAAAAATCCTTCAACTAAGAGAAAAAGCATTATAAACGTTTTAAAACTGATTCATAGAAAAGATGTTCTTTTGTCTGGAAAGGCTACAAACTAAGCTCATTCTAATGGAAATGTGTTAATGGCTCACTAAAACACCTTTTTTTGTGTGTCCACAGATTTTTGTCAGTGTCTCTTTTGTGACCGCATGTGTAAAGCTTTGAGATCTTGCAATTTGAGGCCAGTGGGAAACATAATTGATGCAGGATGTTTTCTTAACCTCTTCACAGGACTCGTGACGGGGTGCCCTGTTTACTCACCATGCCCCACTCAACCCCTCACAGGAGGGAGTGCGTAGGCGAACAAGCACAGGAACTGGCCAACTGCTTCAGCACTGGCAGGAGCAAACTCCGTGCAGGTCCCACAGCAGCATACAGGTAGGGGTGCCTGCAACCCCAAGGCCCCAGAGGGTGAGTTACAATGCTCTTTTAGCTCTGCTGTCTGCAGACAGGAGTGTGTGATCAGCTGAGTGGGCCCTTTGTCTCATCATGTAGGGTGGCTGCCCTCTGTCAGCAAGGGCAAAGGGCCAGTGTGAAAGGTTTTTTGGGTATCCATACTTGGTGTGTCCTGAATTCTTGTCTAGTGCCCAGGAGGAATGAGGTCATGCAGGCAAATTGAAGGATGGTGAATGCAAGAATTCATTGAGCAATGAAAGCAGCTCTCAGAAGACAGGGGAGCTGGAGAGGGGACGGGAAGGGCAGGTCGCTCTCCTTTGAAGTCAAGTTGCTTCTCTGCCGATCCAGCCACCATCTCTGAAGTCAAGTTGTCTCTCTTCACTGTCCAGCTGCTTCTCTCTCTCTCTTTTTCTCTCTCTCTCTCTCTCTCTCTGCCAACTGAGTCTGAGGTCTTTATAGGCAAAAGATGGGGGTGGGGCAGGCCATAGGTAGTTTTGGAAAAGGCAACATCTGATTGGTGAGAAGACATTATTTGGAAAGAACCAATTGGGAGAGAGCAGTTACACAGGGATGGAATTTCTCACTTTGGGCCACAGGTTTCAGGCTTTTCAGCTGGAAAATGGGGTTTTGCTGGGAACTTGCCTGTCTGCCTAGAATTTCTCTACCTCTCTCTATCACAAGTGTACACTGTGTTAGTATAGAAAATAAAGTTTTCTTAAGAAGAGTAAGAAATGTAAATGAAAATACAATAAACCTCTTACATAATGCTAATAATAACCAAGACCAATGCATTTTACTTTATCAGTAAGTGTGTTTGTGTGGATTAAAATGGTTTTATTTTGTTAATGAACAGCTTCTGTCCATAAAGATGCTGTCGATTTGTCTACCCCACTCCACTTTTGCCTGCCTTTCCTTGAGCAGTGATTTCATCCCTTTCTCTGGAATGGTTTGGGCTGTCAGCCTTTCAATGGCCATTTTGTTTGAAGGTCACGTTGCTAGAACCCAGACCTCTGCTGTCATGGAAAGCTGGCTGGGAAAACATTTTTTTAGAGCTAGGGGCAGCCTTAGTGTCCTTGGAGCTGCCTAATGTACTTCTCTATCTGAGACAATAAAAACCCAATTAGAAAATCTGCCCTGGCTTGGATGTCTCTGCTCACTCAGTCAAAAGAGGACTCTATGTACATAACAACAATGATTCTATAAATTGATTGACTGCTTCTAATTTACGTAGTGCTTCTGAGTTCATTATAGAAATCATATTAGGCCAGGTGCAGTGCCTCAACTCTGTAATCCTAGCACTTTGGGATGCCAAGGCAGGCAGATTGCCTGAGGTCAGGAGTAGGAGAACAGCCTGACCAACATGGTGAAACCCCGTCTCTACCAAAAATAAAAAATTAGCTGGGCGTGGTGGTGGGCGCCTGTAATCCCAGCTACTTGGGAGGCTGAGGCAAGAGAATCACTTGAACCTGGGAGGCGGAGGTTGCAGTGAGCCAAGATGGAGCCACTGCACTCCAGCCTGGGTGACAGAGCAAGACTCCATCTCAAAAAAAAAAAAAGAAAAGAAATAATATCAGTCAGGTCTCTGTTGCAGGTACCCAAAACTCTCAGCTCAATGAATTCAGCAAAAGAGAAAAAAATTGAAAGTGTAAGGGTAAACTTCAGGCACGTCTTGATCCAGGGACTTATTTGGGGACCCTCTTATTTATCTCTTTCTCTTGTCCCTGCTGTCTGTTTGGCTGGCTTCTGTCTCAGGATCCATGTTTGCCCCCTGGCTAATAATTGCTAGCAATACTTTCAGAAATGACTTTGCAGCTCTTTCTCAATATTATTAGCAAAGTTTCCTAGTATCTCACTGATTCTCATTAGGTTACATGATCATCCCTGAACCAATGACTGTGGACAGGCAAATCTTCATTGCCTCTAACACGCAGAACTCCTCATCACCTCCTTACAGCCAGACTGGAGCTTCCAAGGACATTCAAGTTGGCAAAGACTGTGAGCATCCTGAACATTTAAAAGAGTCCCTCTAATAGGCAACATTTGTTCTTCAACACGGTTTCCTAATTTGGTGACCACCTATGCATCACCTCTCTCATATCTTGAAGCTTGGACAAACTGGGACAATCTCTCTTTGTCCAGGTCCCAGGTCACAAGCCTCCAGGGTTGGGGTCTGGTTGAAAGTAAGGCAAGGGTCTCCCAAGGGAAAATCAAACTGCGTTAAAAGAGTGCAGTAGCCGGGCACGGTGGCTCACGCCTGTAATCCCGGCACTTTGGGAGGTCAAGGCGGGTGGATCGCCTGAGCTCAGGAGTTAGACACCAATCTGGGCAACACGGTGAAAACCCGTCTCTACTAAAAGTGCAAAAAATTAGCCAGGCGTAGCAGCGAGCTCCTGTTGTCCCAGCTACTTGAGAGGCTGAGGCAGGAGAATCACTTGAACTTGGGAGGCGGAGGTTGCAGTGAGCCGAGATCGCGCCACTGCTCTCCAGCCTGGGCGACAGAGCGAGACTCCAGCTTTAAAAAAAAAAAAAGTGCAGTAGATGCTGCCAGTGCCTTGCCCAGATCCTCAACACAAACCCAGTGCATCCATCTTCCAGCTCCTGATCCATAGACCCTGCTGCATTCTTCCCTGTAGGATCACTTGCTATTGATAGGAGCCTTCTACCCAGTTGTGCCTGGGGAATTATGTCCTTCTCCTGAGAGTGGCCAGTAACCTGTGTCTGATGGATATGGGCATATTAAGTGCAGCTACCTGACTTCTGGGTAGGACAAACCCTGTGCTATAATTCATGCTCCAAAGTGATCAGACTTAGTCCAAACTTCACCTGAAAGCACTTCTTTACATCCCTTCCTGTCCTGCCTCATCTGCTTCCCTTAATGCATTACTCATTTGTCCAGAGAGCATGCCCTTAATAAAACACCGGCATAAGATTTTCTGTTGCAAGCTCTGCTTCCAGGCAACAAAACTTGCAATAGATCAAAATAACAAAAGCCAGCCAAGTAGCAAAAACAACAAGGAATCCAAAGAATGATGATAATGATGATGACACCGTGTATCAAGGACCATGATATGGACTGGCTATTATGCTAGATGTTTTACATATATTTGCTTATATTCTTTTTTATTCTTTTTTATTTTTTTGAGATGGAGTCTTGCTCTTTCATCCAGGTTAGAGTGCAGTAGCATGATCTCGGCTTACTGCAACCTCCGCCTCCAAGGTTTAAGTGATTCTCCTGCCTCAGCCTCCTGAGTAGCTGGGATTACTGGCACACGGGAACACACCCAGCTAATTTTTGCATTTTTTTTTATTAGAGATGGGGTTTCACCATCTTGTCCAGGCTGCTTTCAAACTCCTGACCTCATGATCCACCCACCTTGACCTCCCAAAGTGCTGGGATTACAGGCGTGAGCCACCGTGTCTGGCTTATTTGTTTATATTCTAACTACAGCCCCAGAAGGATAGTCATCATTAATCCCTACTTTACAGAGGAGGAACCCGGGGCTTAGAGAAGGGAATTGAACTGCCCAGGCTCATATTGCTAGGAGTTAGCCAAGCTGCATATGAAACGACTACCTCTTGCTGCCAGTTGCTGCTGCTCAGAAACCAGCTCAGTAATATAACACTCCTGCCTCTTTTTAACGGCAATATTATGTTCTTAAGTGTGTCATACGTATCAGACACTTTGCTAAGACTTCATATGCATCATCATCTTATTTAATTCTCATAACAGCCCTAAGGAATAGTTACTATTATCACGTTTTGAAACAGAGACGTGGAAAGGTTAAAGATCACCCAACTAGTCAGTGGTACAGACACTATCTGGACCTGAGAAATGTGACTTCAGGACCCACATTCCTAATCTCTCCTTTAATACTGTTATTAAAGTTCTTCTGGAATGTCCTAAAATACTAAACTTCGTCTAGCCATAGAAAAACTAAATCAAAGAAGGTTTCTCTTTTTTTTTTTTGAAACGGAATCTTGCACTATTGTCCAGGCTGGAGTGCAGTGGAGCGATCTCTGCTCACTGCAAGCTCCGCCTCCCGGGTTCACACCATTCTCCTGCCTCAGCCTCCTGAGTAGCTGGGACTACAGGGGCCCGCCACCACGCCCGGCTAATTTTTTGTATTTTTAGTAGAGACGGTGTTTCACCGTGTTAGCCAAGATGGTCTCGATCTCCTGACCTCATGATCCACCCACCTTGGCCTCCCAAAGTGCTGGGATTACAGGCGTGAGCCACCGTACCGGGTCCGATGTGGGCTTTTCTTATATGGTCTTTATTATGTTGAGTTAGTGTCCTTCTGACCTCGTGATCTGCCCGCCTTGGCCTCCCAAAGTGCTGGGATTACAGGCGTGAGCCACCACGCCCGGCCAGGTTTCTCTTTTCTTCTCCTCAGCACTGGCTTCCTGGATGCATAAGAAAGGAAATAACTTTGGGCCATCAACTCATGGCTCTTAATCAACTTAAGTCAGCTTCAGAAATGGCCAGAGATGGATGTGAAATTGTCTGGCTGCTCCATGTGCTTACAATCCAGGAAAAAAGACAAGCAACTCTGAGAATTGTGTTTAAAATTGGGATCCATTTCCTTCAGCTAAGCAAGAAGTTGGCTCATTTTTTTTTTAGTAATTGTCACAATTTGCCTAGTACTTTCTTGATTGTCTGGATTTCCCTAAAAGTAAGCTCCATGAATGTCTGGTCTAGATT
The DNA here is from genome assembly GCF_028858775.2 of Pan troglodytes. Lineage (NCBI taxonomy): Eukaryota > Metazoa > Chordata > Mammalia > Primates > Hominidae > Pan > Pan troglodytes. The sequence goes on from NC_072416.2 coordinate 16,229,640, forward strand.
TGTATTCCCAATACCTGGCACTGTTATGGCACATAGCTAATATTTTTAAAATATCTTTGAATATGTTTATTATTATTTATTATTATTATTATTATTTTGAGATGGAGTTTCGCTCTTTCGCCCAGGCTGGAGTGCAATGGCCCGATTTCAGCTCATTACAACCTCCGCCTCCCAGGTTCAAGCAATTTTCCTCCCTCAGCCTCCCGAGTAGCTGGGATTACAGGTGCACACCACCACACCAGGCTAATTTTTGTATTTTTAGTAGAGATGGGTTTTCGTCATGCTGGCTAGGCTGGTCTTGAACTCCTGACCTCAGGTGATCTGCCTGCCTCGGCCTCCCAGAGTGCTGGGATTACAGGCGTGAGTCACCATGCCCGGCCACGAATATGTTTTTTAAATGAAACAAAATAGCATCCACATCAGGCTGTGTGCTACTAATGCAGAAACTTCCTTTTAAAATGGAAAATAAAATGATAAGGCTAGGAGTCTACCAACTTCCCATGATTCTACCAGTGATTAAAAGCCAATCATTCCATTATTGTGTTCTGAGCTTTCCAGAACTTAATTCTGCCTCCTAAATTGAGATCAGAAAACTGGTAGAGAATTGAAATCCTCTGGGCCATTTCTCTCTTCCAGATACTTCAGTCGCCATCAGCACTGTCTTAATGAATCTCCACTCTATTAAATTGTTATTGGGTCTCCAAGCAGGTCATTTGTAACCCCTCTTTCTCAGAACAGAAATCAAACTGTGGAAAGGAATAGGGAAACAGAAAGCAGAATGAGATTAAGATGTAATTTCCTATGGTGGATCCACATTTAATTAACTTTTTCTGAACAAAATGCTCCCACATGGTGGGGTCATACTGTCAAGGAGGTTGTAGCTGGTGGAATCTTCCTCCGTGGGACTGTCTAGACATCAAAGGGGTAGGAAATCCAGTGGTGGCTTCTCTATTTGGAGAACTGGATCTTTTGCTGCCAGAAGTCTGGAGAATTTAAACTTCCTGAGTCAATTCAATTTAGGTAGGAACTAATTCATCTTCTCTCCATCACCCAATCACTATGCCAGATCATGTTCCTGTCATGTTTCATTACCTCCTTTCAGCTGGCATCCCTGGTTCACATCTGTAATCCCAGCAGTTTGGAAGGCCAAGGCAGGTGGATCACTTGAGGTCAGGCGTTTGAGACCAGCCTGACCAACACCATGAAACCCCATCTCTACTAAAAAAAATATAAGAATTTGACCAGGTTCAGTGACTCATGCCTGTAATCCCAGCACTTTGGGAGGCTGGGGTGGGTGGATCACTTGAGGTCAGGAGTCCGAGACCAGCCTGACCAACATGGTGAAACCCCATCTCTACTAAAAATACAAAAATTAGCCAGGTGTGGTGGTGTGCACCTGTAATCTCAGCTACTCGGGAGGCTGAAGCACGAGAATTGCTTGAACCCAGGAGGCAGAGGTTGCAGTGAGCCAAGATCATACCACTGCACCCCAGCCTGGGCAACAGAGTGAGACTCTGTCTTAAATAAATAAATAAAAATTGGCATCCTGCCTTCAATCTTAAGCCACTTTCTACCCCCGTGCACTCTAGAAAGAATAGTTATTGATTGAGCTTCAACTACATCCTGATACTCTAATCACATCACATGGATTAATTTATTTAATCCTCACAATAAATCAGTGGGGTACATGGGATTATCATATTCACTTTGCAGAGGAGGAAGCAGGGCTTAGGGAAAGGAAATGGCTCACCCAAAGTTCCACATGCTGGTCAATGGTGGAGGTGAGATCCCAGCCCAGGGAAGCCTGATCCCAAAGACGATGTCATTTATCTATATTGCATAATGATGAGGTTTGGGCTTCCATTGAACCCTTTACCAAAATAGTTCACATTGTACCCAGTAGGTAATTTTTCAACCCTCACCAACTCCTACTCTCCCACTTTTGGAGCCCCCAGGGTCTATTATTTCTGTCTTTGTGTCCACGGGTGTCCCTTGTTTAGCTTCCACTTATAAGAGAGAACATGCAGTATTTGATGTGCTATTTGTGAGTTATTTCACTAAGGACATTGCAGGCAGAGGAAAGAGCATACACACCTGCCTCTCCTGCCTCCACCAATGTCCATGTGGTTTCTCTGAAGCCCAGATCTGACCATGTCACCCTTAGTAGCTTTCTGGGATTCTCTGCCACTCAGTTAATGAGGTCCATTTCTTTATTCTAGCAAGTTTCCAAATTGAGCTTTAATCTAGGTCCCCATCTTATTCCCAATTCCCTGACACTCTCCCCAATGTACCTGCCACTCCAACACTTCTAACCTTACCCTATTTCAAACATACTATTCTCTGTCATATTTATGCACCTTTTGTTAATTTTCTATTTTATTTTTTATTTTAGATTATTTTATTTTGTTCTTATATTTTATTTTTATTTTATATTATTTTTATTTTAGATTTATGGGTGTACGAGTGCAGGTTTGTTACGTGGGTATACTGCATAATGGTGAGGTTTGGATTTCTATTGAAACCATCACACAAATAGTACACATTGTGCCCAGTAGGTAATTTTTCAACCCTTGCCAACTCCCACCCTCCCCACTTTTGGAGTCCTCAGTGTCTGTTATTTTCATCTTTGTATCCATGTGTACTCATTATTTAGCTTCTCCTTATAAGTCAGAACATGCAGTATTTGATTTGCTGTTTCTGAGTTATTTTACTTAGGATAAAGGACATGCCAAGCAGAGGAAAGCACATATGCAAAAGGTGCATAACCTTCGCCCACTTTTATGGGCTGGGAATGTCCCTCCCTTCTTTCCTCTCTGGGGAATACTAAGTCATCATCCAAAGCCCCAAAGGCACATCCCCTGTAAGGCCTTATTTGACTGTCCAAGAAGAAGCTCATCCCTCTTTCTCTGGCTCCCATAGCACTTTTCCCAAATACTTCCAGGGCACCTCAATTTTGCATCATACTTACATTGAGGTTTTTTGTTTTGTTCTGTTTTGTTTTTGAGACAGAGTCTTGCTCTAGCCATGTAATTAAGCTTGTACTCTTCAACAATAAACATGGTATTTCATATTACTCAAGGTTGTTCATTGTAAATTAAATGTTCATTGCAAACTAAAATATCATTTTGCGTGTAACAAATTGAGCTCTCTTTCTTGCATTGATGGCCTGTGAGTTGGATCTAGCCTGAGTATATTTTATTTGGCCCACATACTGTTTTACAAATTATGTTTCAGAGTTTCCAAACTCTGAACAAAAATCTAAAAATCATGAATATTTACATTTTTAAAAGCACATTTTAAAATAATATATATATTTTTAATTCTGAAAAAGTAGATCTAGCAATGCAGAGTATCCATTCCTGAGAAACTGCTGAGTATTTTCCAGTTTTGCCTAGCCATACTTATTTATTCTGTTTCCTTCCTGGCCCCTCCAGGTATTTTAGTTTGCAACTCCTTGTTTAGTTTAACAAGTCAATCACAAAGGAATCAACCATGAAATTGAAGATGTAGTCATCCAAGAGCATATTTTAATTTAAGTTTAACATTAGCCAATGCTTCAGGCTAATGATGAACACTATCTAGCTGTTCCAACACAATACACACACATAAACACACACACACACACACACACACACACACACACACCATGGCTTCAGAATGTGTTCTATTAATTCAACCAAACAAATACGTACTGAGTACCTACTATGTGTCAGAAACAATGTCAGGTGTTTTGATGACAACATCAACTTAATCCTTGCTCTCAAAAAGCCCAGGGACAAGTAGAGCAAATATACAACTGAATAGAAAATTGCAATGCAATGAAATAATCCATAGGTTAATGAGTGTATTACAGAAATTTTGACGTGAAGTTTGTTCCCCCAGTTTTTAAAATGTGCAGAATCAATCTAGGAAGCAAAGGTGCATGGAATAAAAGCTTACAACTGCCTTTCTCTTTGGGTTTGAAGAAGTCTTTACAGATTTGGAGGAGATCTGTAAGTGACTCACTTAAGGTCAATGGTTGACATTATGTGCAGACCTAGAACTCAAGAACTGGGCAGGTGTCTTGTCTTTTGTTTGTTTGTTTTTGGCAGGACAGATACTAATTCCCTCCTACTGACTTGAAAAGTGGATTGCCCCTTTGCTGAAAAATTTAGAAAACATTATTAGGACATAGTTAGCTTCAGGCCACTCCTTTATAATATCTCTTGATTTATCTGAGATCATTATGATGGCAAAATGTGGACTGAAAGATATTTGTCTTGTGGGCCTTCATCTAGAACATCTGCCTGAGTAATGATAATTTGTGTTCTTGGGGGTCAGCCTGGAAGTGAGTCTTTAGTGTGATGCCACAGGATCATTATATCAATTAAGGGCTTGGAGGAGGCTCTAGTGGTCATGCTGATCCAATCTGTATTTGACAAAATTCAGAATGGAACAGCTAATATTCAAAATGAAGGAATCTAATTCAGAAAGATCCCACTAGACTGAAACATTGGGCACAAGCCAAAAGATGAGTATTAACCAGGATAAATATTACCTTTTTAAAAATCAATTGCTCAAGTAGAGAATGGAGAAGATCTGGCTTGGCTGTGGTTCCCATGAGAAAGACCTGGGATGTGTTGGAGGCTTGTGCGAGCCAAAAGCAATACAATGCCATAAAAAGACACCAATAGAGAAAACTCTTTCGGTTAATAAATGACAAAAATCCAAATCAAATTGATTAAAGTAATACGGAGAATTTATTGGATCATATACCTAAAAAGACCAGTAGTGAACTCTAAATATTAGTCATGTTTTAATATGTATCAACCAACCTCCAAATCTCAGTGGCTCTCAAGAACAAACATTTGGGTCCATGGGGCAACTTGGCTTGGCTGGACTAAGCTGGACTCAGGACTTCTGGTTGCTTCTGAGTGCTCCCTGGGTCTTCAGTCTGGCTCCCATCCAGAGAGACAGTGGCAACTTGGGTAGGGTCATTTCATGGCTAATCACAGGAGATAAAAGGGCAAATGGAAATGTAAATGCTTTAGGGTCTCTGCTTGGAACTAGCAAACCTCACTACTGCTCACATCCTGTTGGCCACAACGAATCTTGTGACTGGGACCACATCAGTGGAGTTCAGAAATAAAATCCATCCTATTTATTAGGAGGTATTGTGGTTGCATGGAAAAGATCACAGATGTGTAATTCCTTTTTTTTTTTTTTTAAGATGGAGTCTCACTCTATTGCCCAGGCTGGAGTGCAGTGGTGTGATCTCAGCTCACTGCAGCCTCTGCCTCCTGAATTCAAGCCATTCTTCTGTCTCAGCCTCCCAAGTAGCCGGGACTACAGGCACATGCTACCATGTCTGACTAATTTTTTTGCATTTTTAGTAGAGACAGGGCTTTACCATATTGGCCAGGCTGGTCTTGAACTCCGACCTCAGGTGATCTGCCTGCCTCAGCTTTGCAAAGTGCTAGGCGTGAGCCACCATGCCCGACCAATATGTAATTCTTTTTTTCTGAGACAGGGTTTCGTGCTGGTTGCCCAGGCTGGAGTGCAGCAGCACGATCTTGGCTCAGTGCAACCTCCACCTCCCGGGTTCAAGCAATTCTCCTGCCTCAGCCTCCCAAGTAGCTGGGAGTACAGTCGCCCATCATCATGCCTGACTAATTTTTGTGTTTTTAGTAGAGACAGGGTTTCACCATGTTGGCCAGGCTGGTCTTGAACTCCTGACCCCAGGTGATCCACCCGCCTCGGCCTCCCAAAGTGCTGGGCTTACAGGCCTCCCAAAGTGCTGGGCTTATTGCCTCCCAAAGTGCTGGGCTTACAGCCACTATTCCCGACCAATGTGTAATTCTAATACACTTTGTGTACTAGAGAAGGAGTGATTCAGTCTCCCTCATTCTGACTACAGTAAGTCTGGATTCAGAAATTCAAATGATGCCAACAGGAGTCTATTTCCTTCTTCTGTCTGCTTTCCACTATATTGACTTTAAGTACTAAAGTTATCTACACTTACAGCTTACTGCCTACCTTAACATGAACTTACTATTCTACTGTTTTCATCAACATAATTTTACTGTTCCAGGAAACTCTTGCCCAGCAAGATCAAAGTTGCAAATAACTTTATTGTTCATTCAAGGAACTTTATGAAAGACCTATCAATTCTCCAACTGACAGCATTAAACAATAATTTATAGCCAAGAGTCTTAGAATTGGTCATCTCACATCTCTCATTTCCCTGTGTGTACCAATCCTTAACTATTATATTGCAATCCTTATCAATTCTAAGTCATTACATCAAAGTCCCACCTTACATCAGACTCCAAAATCTCAATAAATATATCTATTTTGTCCTTCCTCCTCTGAGATGCTACTACAACTCTATCAAGGTAGTGCTCTTTCTTCTCGTGGTAAAACTCAACTCAACGTTGTCTTATCAGCAGGTTGTTTTGAGGAGCCAGCATTCAATAGCCTCATTCTCAAGCCACTAGACAGCAAAGGTGGCCACCAAACCCTTCAGATTTACGTTATTAAAAGCAGAGTATCCCTATAAGAAAGAACAAAAGCTGTTTCTTGGTAGCACCAGCAGAAGTCCTACGCAAGGCTTTGATAGGCCCAAGTCAAATCACATGCCGAACCCTAAATCTAGGAGTCTTTGGGGATATTGTGCTGTGATAATCTTTGCCTGAATTCTTGGCTACTGCTGAAGGTGAGAATGGAATATAACCCTCCTGGGGCTGGGCTCGGTGCCTCAGTCCTGTAATCCCAACACTTTGGGAGTCCGAGACGGGAAGGTCATGAGGTCTATCCTGGCCAACATGGTGAAACCACGTCTCTACTAAAAACACAAAAATCAGCTGGGTGTGGTGGCGCGTGCCTGTAATGCCAGCTACTCGGGAGCCTGAGGCACGAGAATCGCTTGAACCCAGGAAGCAGAAGTTGCAGTGAGCCGAGATTGCACCACTGCACTCCAGCCTGGTGACAGAGCGAGACTCCATCAAAAACAAAACAAAACAAAACAAAACAAAAACCACCTTCCTGAATCATATGGACTGAAAATAGAGGAGATGTGGTTCCCCAGAGGAAAATGCAGCATTTGCTGCCAGGAGAAGGAACAATGGTCATTGAGTAGATAAAAATGACAAATATTTGTTATACTATCTTAGTCGGCCATACCAATAGAAACTACGAGGTCACAAATAATAAGAGAAAAGCTTTACTGCATTGTTTAATGCTGATTTCTACAGCATTAAACTATAGTGTATCCAGAAGACAGAGCACTACTAGTGAGGGAGTAGGCACCAGTTTAATGGTGAAGCCTCCAAAGTTTATCATGAACAAGGTTGTGGTATCATAGAAAGATACTTGATTGTTATTCCCAGTTCCTGGCACAGAGCTCCTAAAACCCTTTTAGGGTGATGATAGTAGCATCTTTGCTTCCAACGAGGAGACTATTGATGGGTTCCCAGACAGCTTTAGGGCAAGGCTAGTCCATTACTTTTATTGGCGAAAATAGCTATTACTCCTGCACCAACCTTAATAATTGGAAGTTTGGAACGTTCAGCCTCAGGCTCCAACTCCCAGGGAGGGGAGAGGCACTGACATTGAATTAATCCCCGATGACCAATGATTTAATCATCATGCCTACATAAGGAGACCTCCACTAGAACTCTTCAACCGCAAGATTCGGAGAGCTTCTTTTTTTTTTCTTTTCCTTTTGAGACGGAGTCTTGTTCTGTCACACAGGCTGGAGTGCCGTGGTCTGATCTTGGCTGACTGCAACCTCCACCTCCCAGGTTCAAGTGATTCTCCTGCGTCAGCCTCCTGAGTAGCTAGGATTACATGCGTGCACCACCATGCCCGGCTAATTTTGTATTTTTAGTAGAGATGGGGTTTTGCCATGTGTGCCAGGCTGGTCTTGAACTCCTGACTTCAGGTGATCCCCTCTCCTCAGCCTCCCAAAGTGCTGGGATTACAGGCGTGAGCCACCGCGCCCCTCCATTGGAGAGCTTCTTGATGGGTAACACATTCAGGTGCTGGGCGGGTGGCACACCTGGGGAGAGTGTGGAGGCTCTGTGCCCCCGCCTGCATACCCTGTCCTATGCATCTCTTCCATTTGTCTGTTCCTGCATTGTATCTTTTTTTTTTTTTTTTTTTGAGACGGAATCTTACTCTGCTGCCCAAGCTGGAGTGCAGTGGTGCGATCTCGGCTCACTATACCTCTGCCTCCCAGGTTCAAGTGATTATCCTGCCTTAGCCTCCTGAGTAGCTGGGACTACAGGCACACATCACAACAGCCAGCAAATTTTTTTTTTTTTTTTAGTAGAGATGGGGTTTCACCATGTTAGCCAGGATGGTCTCGATCTCCTGACCTCGTGATCCGCCCCCCTCGGCCGTCCAAAGTGCTGGGATTACAGGCATGAGTCACTGCACCCAGCAAGTTGTATCTTTTATAATAAACTGGCAATAGTAAGTAAAATATTGTCTTACTTTCTGTGAGTTGTTCTAGCAAATTTTCAAACCCGATGGGGGGGTTGAGGGAACCTCTGAATTTGTAGTTGGACAGAAGTGTGTGTAACTGGAGTCTGATACTTGCAACTGGTGTCTGAAGTAGGGGCAGTTTCTGGGACCACGCCCTGAAACCTCCACTCCACGTGGAGTCTGACACTGATGCCAGGAGGTTAGTGTCAGAAGTGAACTGCATTGCAGGAAACCCACTTGGTTTTGGAGAGATGGAGAGGTGATGAAAACAGCACCATGTATTGGTATAAGGAGAAAACAAAGTTCAAAGGGGGCGATCTTAACGGTATGTCATATATAAAAGAAAATAAACCTGACTCACACCTGATCCATTCAATTCAATATAAAAAAAATGGGTTTCAAGTTCATTTGCTTCATAGTATTCTTTGATTTCAGTAACTAGTTGACAACTTCTCTACCAGATCCTGACCATAGCAAAAGTTCTATGCCAAGCACCGGGTCAGATGCTAGAGCCACATCTTAGAAAAGACGCTGACCACGTGATTAGTGGTGGACGAGATCCAAGTTACCCTGAGTTACCAGCAGCGTATCCATGCGGATGTGCAGCAACTTCAGTCCGTCCATCCTCAGAAGAAAGAATTCAACTGAGGGACATAAAGCAGAAAAAGAGACCGAGGCAAGTTTCAGAGCAGGAATAGAAGTGTATTTAAAAAGGCTTTAGAACAGGAAAGAAAGGAAGGTGAACTTGGAAGAGACCCAAGCGGGCATATGAAGGTTAAAGAGAAAAGAAGCATGTCTACCCTTGATACTCGGACTTCATAAGCTCGCCTCTTTCCCATGATTCTCTCCTGAGGGTGGGCTTCCCTCCTGCACAGTGTCCTCCTTACCCTCAGGAACTGAGCACATGCAGTGTGTTTAGGAAGTTGTACATATGCCCATCTGAAGTTTTCCTCTCTTTTTCGGGTGGAGCGTCACTGGAAGGTCGTAGTTCACCATTTTCTCTCTTAGCGTGTATGTCCCGGATGTTTTCCTCCCCGGCGTCTGCGTTCAATTAACACTTTAATGTTAATAGCTGTGGATCATCAGGAAATGGCCTTTCCCTGGCACCCTGTGGGCTTCTGAATTATCATTTTTAGACAGGCGGTGTGATCATCATCGAACCATGACCTGACACTCCTAGTGGGTGTGGGGAGAACCCCTCTGCCCATCTACCTGGAACAATATGAGCTATTAAAAAAAAAATTATCCAAAATTGGCCAGGCGCAGTGGCTCACGCCTGTAATCCCAGCACTTTGGGAGGCCGAGGCGGGCGGATCACCTGAGGTCGGGAGTTCGAGACCAGTCTGACCAACATGGAGAAACCCCGTCTCTACCAAAAATACAAAATAAGGCAGCCATGGTGGCATGCACCTGTAATCCCAGCTACTCGGGAGGCTGAGGCAGGAGAATGGCTTGAACCCGGGAGGTGGAGGTTGTGGTGAGCCGAGCTCGCACCACTGCACTCCAGCCTGGGCAGCAAGAGTGCAACTCTGTCTCAAAAAAAAAAAAAAAAAAAAAAAAAAAAAAAGCAAAATTTAGAAATAAGGCCAAAAAACACAGCATGACCCTCGATATCATGCCAGGCCATTGCCTAATAGTCCTGTTCACTCGAGGATTATTTAATTCTCTCAGAAAAAGTATCTGCATTGGCTTTGCTGTTTAGTCTATGATTAGAAACCAAATACTATGAAGTTATGTTTCTTCTTGTAGATTCCTATGAAGTAGAAAAGACGGCTCTACAGGTACACTTTTATTTCTCTGTAGGACATTGCCCAGTTTTGTATCTAACCTAGCAATCTTGTCCTAAAGTTCTTCTTTACAAAATGCCTATAAATACCCAGTTCTTCAAACTGCTCTTTGAGCAAGTTTTACCATTGTACTGATTCTTTCATTAAAGAGTGAAATAAAATCTTGGCGTGTGTTCAATTTATATTTGCACAGGAGTCATGGTTTTCACTTTTTGAAAAGTATTCTTTGATAGAATTTTCTAGGCTACTAAGAGAGAGACATTAAACAAATTACATTTGGGAAGGGTATTAAGAAGTAATTATAGTGTGTTATCCTGCAAGAAAAGGATTTCACATAGTGTAAGAATTGGGAATGGCTTCCCTGAAAACGTGACATTTCTTGACGCGCGAATGAGAACCCAGTGATGGAAGGAAAATTTGGAGCCAAGCATGGGCCTGCTGCAAAGACCCAAGGCCAAGGGTAAATGAGAGGTGCATCCAGATAGCACCAATAGGTAGAAACCATCCAGGGCACATTTTTCACTAGAGGGGTTTGAATCAGAGTTCCTGGGTCTCCAGGGATGTCAGAATCCCCAAAACGAGGATGGACTCTTAAGCCTCTGCATCTCTGGTTAGGCTTGCACATGACTTTGGCTGCTGTGTAAGTTGTCAAATGACTCCCACAAAATAGCTCAGAAGCTCATCCCTGGATTCAGCATCATTTGAACTACATAGCTCAAGTTTCAGGGAGCAGGAAGCAGTTTCCTTCTCCTGGACTGAAGGACCACGGGAGAAGGGAAGCACATTGCATAGGCCCAACAGAAAACACCAGGCTCTCATTGCCTGTGTCACACAGAGGCCTCTTTAAATCTGCATCCGGTTAAAGGGAGTAGCTGCCATCACGTGGGCTCACTCTGATCCCTGTCTCTTCTTTGTAGCTGAGGGGAGGTTGGATAATAAGCCCCAACAGCTTCTCATTTGGTTGCAAATTTCAGAAGACAAAGGGAAAATAAGAAAAGCCAGGGTTACTGTTGCCAGGATATTAAGCCACTCATGATAACACAAGTTAACTAGAATGCAGTAGAATGAGGTGGCTTGTCGTCTGGGCTGGCTGGGCCCTGACTTCTCAGACATAGAAAGGTCTTTGTCAGGGAATTTGGACCTGGGGGATTTGGGGACTAAGTACTTTGTTCATCAGGCAATCAATCCAAGCAATTATCAGCCACAAAAACAAATATGTTTGGATTTTCGACACTCATAGGAGAGGAGCAACACATTTATTGATTGATTGATTGAATGAGACAAGGTCTGGCTCTGTTGCCCAGGCTGGAGTGCAGCGACAGGATCTCGGCTCACTGCAATCTCTGCCTTCTGGACTCAAGCCATCCTCCCACCTCAGCCTCCCAAGTAGCTGGGACTACAGGTGTGTGCCATGACACCCGGCTAATTTTTTGTACTTTTTTGTAGAGACGGGGTTTTACCGTGTTGCCCAGGCTGGGCTCAAACTCCTGAGCTCAAGCAATCCGCCTACCTTAGCCACCCAAAGTGCTGAGATTACAGGCATGAGCCACCGCACCTGCTCAAGGGAGGAGCAATTTAGAATGGCAAAAACAGAGCTGACACTGTTTGTAGACATAGAGACCTGGGTTTGAATCCTGACTCTGTCTTTAGAACCTTTCACAACTAGACCCAACTTCACCGCTGTGGGGGATAACAACAGTTGCCAGCTCTTATGGAGTGAATGTTAGTGTCTCTCCCATCAAATCTTACCCGTGATGTGATGGTACTAGGAGGTGGGACCTTTGGGAGGTAATTAGAAGTAGATGAGATCATGAGGGTGGGGCCTCGACAAATGGGATTTGTGCCTTATAAGAGTCAAAAGAGAACTTGCGTCTTCTCTCTGCTCTCTGCCATGTGAGGACACAGGGAGAGGTCAGTGGTCCACAACCCAGAAGACAGCCTCCACCAGAGCTCAACCATGCTGGCACCCTGATACCGGACTTCTAACCTCCAGAACAGTAAGAAATAAATTTCTGTTGTTTATAAGCCACCTAGTTAATAATATTTCATTACCGCAGCCCAAGCTGATGAAACACTACCTCATGGGGCCAATCTGAGCATTAGGTGAGATAATTCATGCAAAATGCTTAGTTTAGCGTCTGGCATGTAGGAAAGGTTCAACTAATCTTATCTATCATTATTATAACTATAATAATAATACCAGGATCATCAGAGTCTGTCTATAAATTTTCATTGCTGTCAAGTCTTGATTTCAGATTTTAGTCTTGATTTTCTATTGCGAGTTTCATCTTCAACCAGTTTTAAAGAGCATGTCAGCAGTGTTTTCAGGGAAGACACAAGGAGTTTTGATGCCTGGCATTAAAACTTTGAGAAACTAAGGATTGGGTGGGTGTAAAGCTGAGAGAGGACAGTGTGGGTGATCAGTTTGTCTGTTTGTCTGGGTCCTTCTCTGTTTTCGTTTTAGATATTTCCCAGAAAATCCCGTTTCCTGGGAAACCCCAAAGTCCTAAGCCAGCCAGGGCAGTTGGTCATCTTAACTATAGAACTAATTCAAGGCTGCACGGTAATTCACAGAACCAGCACATGACCCCAGGCCTCCTGACACACAGGTTACAGGGTGCCTTTATCATGTCATTTTTACCAACATTTTGTCCTTGGGTGGCCCGAGGAGGGGCACATACAGATAGAAGTTCCAATGTGTAGGCTTTGGGACATAGTTTTTTCAACTGATACTACACATCAATAAGACAGACTGGGGAAGACTCCTGCAGCAAACCACAAGATGCTTTCTAAATGGCAGGAGCTACTTAGCAATGGCCAATCATAGCTCTGTGAATAACGTGAGCCCAGCATTGCCAGATATTATACTGATTATTTCAGAGAAAAGGCTGTGCACAGTGACTCACACCTATAATCCCAGCACTTTGGGAAGCCAAGGCAGGAGGATCTCTTTGGCCTACAAGTTTGAGACCAGCCTGAGCAACATAGGGAGACCCCGTACCTAAAAAAAAAAAAAAAAAAAACAAGCATGGTGGCATATTCTTGCAGTCCCAGCTCCTCGGGAGGCTGATACAGAAGAATCACTTGAGCACAGCAGTTCAAGGCTGCAGTGAGTTATGATCATGCCACTGAACTCTAGCCTGGGCAACGGAGCAAGACCCTGTCTGAGACAGAGAGAGAGAGAGAGACAGAGAGAAGATATCTGAAATTTTAAAAATGTTGTCTTGCTCTGTCGCCCAGGCTGGAGTGCAGTGGCGTGATCTTAGCTCACTGTAACCTCCACCTCCCAGGTTCAAGCAATTCTCCTGCCTCAGCCTCCCAAGTAGCTGAGACTGCAGATGCCTGCCACCATGACCGGCTAATTTTTTGTATTTTCAGTAGAGACGGGGTTTCACCATGTTGGCCAGGCTATCCTGAACTCCTGACTTCAGGTGATCTGCCTGCCTCAGCCTCCCAAAGTGCTGGGATTACAGGTGTGAGCCACCGCACCTGGCCTCAATTTTCAAATACTGACAACTAATTCTATTTAAAAAAAATCCTATAGAGCCAAACAAAACACATTAGTGGGCCAGATGAAGGTTGCCAGCCATCGGTTTACAAACTTGATTTACACCATGCTCTTCCCCACTTCAGGGCCTTTTCACGTGCTGGTCTCCCTGCCTGGTACATTGTTTCCTGCTCACCTTTTCACATAGACCGCACGCTCGATTTTCTTGCCACCTTTGGAAGGTCCCAGGGCTCTGTTCTTGCACTTCTCTTTTGAGTCTATATTCACTTCCTTATTCACTCATCCTCATGTCCTTAAACATCATCTTGAAGTTAACAACTCCCAGATTTTATCACCAGCCTAGAATTCCCTCCTGAACTTCTGACCCAAATAGTCAGCTGCCTGCTCAACATCTGTCCTTGATGTCTAATGGACACTTAAAATTTGTCTTCCAAAACTAAACTTTTAATCATGCACCTCCAAATCTATTCGTTGCCAGTCTCGCTAAGTGCTGACAGCATTCTTCGATTTCTCCAGCCAAAATTGGAGGCATGCTTGGCTCCTCTCTTTCTGTCATATCTCAAATCACTTCTTCAGTAGATCCTGTTGGTTCTTTCTTCACAATGAATTCAGAATCCATGGTCTTCTCCATCCTTGGTCTACATCACCACAATCCATCACCTGGATTTGAAAAATAGCCTCCACCCTGGACTCCTGGCTTCTGTCCGTGCTCCTCTCAAGTGTGATATCTATACAGCAGCCAGGTGATCCTGTGAAATGTAAGTCATGATGTTTCTGCTCATACCCTTCCTATGATCCTCATTGCATTCAGATGAAAAGCCGAACTAACCTCCCAGTGTCTAATAATCTGCCCTCCTCCCCATCCCATCTCTGACTTAAATTTCTACTGGCTACCTTGCTGTTGTTATCATTGGTTGTTATTTTCCAAAATGCTTTTCCTCTGGGGAATCATGTGGACCATGTCCTTGCCCCCTTCACAGCATTACTCAGATGTCACCTTTACAGTGAGATTGGCCTTTAAAATTCAAAATTTGCAATTGCCACTGTTGACAAAAAGAGTCCAACTCTATAAAATACTTTGAAGGGATTTTTTTCTGAACCAAATGTGAGTGACCAATGGCCCATGACGCAGCCCTCAGGAGATCCTGAGAACCTGTGCCCAAGGTGGTTAGGATACAACTTGGCTTTATACATTTTAGGGAGACACAAGGAATCAATCATCACATGTAAGATGTACATTGGTTCCGTCCGGAAAGATGGAACAACTGGAAGTGGGGAGCTTCCCGGTCGTAGGTAGATTTAAAGATTTTCTAATTGACAATTGGTTGAAAGTGTTAAATAATTATCTAAAGACCTACAATCAATAGAAAGGAATGTCTGGGTTATGATAAGGGGCTGTGGAGACCAAGGTTTCATCATGCAGGTGAAACCTCCAGGTAGCAGGCTTCAGAGAGAATAGCCTGCAAATGTTTCTTATCAGAGTAGATTCTCTCCTGGATCAGCAAAAGGAAAGAAAAGGAGGGGGATTCTCATAGAATGTAGATTTCACCATCCACTCCCCTCTGGCCCCTACCAGTCAGCTTTGCAGGACTGTTCCAAGATATGTCCAAGAAAACATATTTGGCATTAAAATATTTTTATTTCCAGGCCAAGCACAGTGGCTCACGCCTGTAGTCCCAGCACTTGGGGAGGCCACGATGGGAGGATTACTTGAGCCCAGGAGTTCAAGACCAGCCTAGGCAACATAGTGAGACCCCATCTCTAAAAAGATATATATACACATGTATATCTTAATATGTATTTATCATATATGTATCATATATCATATATGCATATATGTGTATATATACATATGTATCATAATATATCATATATATTTCCTTCTTAATCTGACATATGTTGTTATGCCACATATGTTGTTATGTGACAATAACCCAGTTTTAGCTGAGAATGTTCTACAACAATTTGACTGGCTTAAGTTCAGGGTCTTGCTGGACAGCCAAAACTCAGTTATAATATAGATGCTATTTCCATGAAAACCTAAATTCTGTTTGAGTGGCAATCTCTAATTGTCAGGTTTGGGGATTCAAAAGCAAAAACAAAAGGAAGAGAAAGACTTAGAAGGAAAGGGAAAAGAGGATGGGAAATGGAGAATATGAGAGAGAATATATTTAGTCAGAAGAAATAGCTCACAAAAATAGTCCCTGGGGATTAAAAAGTAGGATTTACTGCTTCCACTAGCAGTGATTAAGGAGCAAGAGATGTTCTGTGTTCGGCGCTCTGAAGAATATAGAGGAAAGAGCTTCTGTTTTGTTCATAAGACATATTTGACTTTAAATCCCAGCCCTTCTGTTTCACAGCTGTGTAACTTTGGCAAAGTCATGCAGCCTCTCTATGCTTCCAAGTTTGATGGTGCCTACCTCAAAGCACTATTGTGAAGAGCAAGTGAGAGATGTAATTTATATATCCAAATTATATAATGGGTATGGAGCGCCTATTATACAGACAGTAGGGTCCTGACTGAAGACGAAGGTGCGTATGGTCTTACCCAGGAAGTGAAGGCGGGTGGGGTGTACAAGTGCCCAGGTCCAAGCCCTGAGAAACTTCAGCATAGGAGTGCTGGAGAGGAAGATGAAAGATAAGGCAGCAAAGGATACTGAAGTAACTAGAAAGATCACAGAAAAACCAGCAAAGAGTAGCATTCCTGAAGCCAAGGAAAGATTGTTTCAAGATAGCTCTCAGGGTGTAATAAAAAGCAAAGACTGAAAATAACCTTTTTCTGGGGGGCGGGAATGGAGTCTTGCTCTGTCGCCCAGGCTGGAGGGCAGTGGCACGATCTTGGCTCACTGCAAGCTCTGCCTCCTGGGTTCACGCCATTCTCCTGCCTCAGCCTCCCGAGTAGCTGGGACTACAGGCACCCACCACCATGTCCGGCTAATTTTTTTGTATTTTTAGTAGAGAAGAGGTTTCACCATGTTAGCCAGGATGCTCTCGATCTCCTGACCTCGTGATCTGCCCACCTCAGCCTCCCAAAGTGCTGGGATTACAGGCGTGAGCCACCATGCCCGGCCAAAAATAACCTTTTATAATATGTGTAGCCATTAAAAATGAGGTATTGCTAAAATGTTGAACGTTGTATTTGTGCTTCATGGGAAGAAGCAGATGACAAAACATTTATATATTTATAGGTAAAAGCTGCTGACTGAGCTTCTGTTTATTAAGTGCATTTATTCAACAAATATCCATTGAGAGCTTGCTGCATTTTGTGCTCTGTTCTAGGTGCTAGGGTTATGAGGTTGAACAAGACACCCATGGTCCTTGTCCTCATGGTATTTATATCTCACTGTGCGTGTGTGTATGCGAGATCATACATACATATCTGTGCCTTGGGTTGGAAATGAGATATATGCAATGGGTAATGAAATTGGACAAAATCACATTTATGCATATGCATACTGCATATACCACAAAATATAGCAGACTATGTAACAAATATTCATGATAATTCATCCAAGTGGTGGGATGCTGTTTGAGTGGTTAAGAGCTCAAGTTTTAAGGTAGGACAACATGCATTCAACTTAGTTTTGTTACCTAATATCTGCCTAATTAAGCAATCTATTTGACCCCAGTCAACCTGTTTCCTTTTCTCTAAAATGAAGATAATGCTGGTCTCTATCTTGTAATACTGTGGTGAGAGTGAAATTATATAAGTATATGCTTAATTCAGTTTCTGGCACATAGGAAGTGCTTGATAAGTAGCCATTATTTTTACCAGTGTTTGGCTTGCTTGGATTTTACAATTTTTTGTATAATATAAATATGTTCTTTTTGGAGTTAGAAAACACCATAGAAGTTGTTTAAAACAATAATCTTTTGTTAGAGAGCAAGGATGAGCCAGTTGCCTGGAAACTGAATGCTTGCTTAAAGAGGCAAAAAGGAAGCTCATACTACATGACACTTTGGTTGTGTCAAATATTGGTGCTTTGCAAATTATTCTGTTGACGCTGAATCACAGAAGAATCTACCAATCACATCACCTAGGAGGGAAAGTGAAATGGACTAAACAAAGCAGAAAGCCCATTTCTGGACAGTGGTATAACAAGGTGTCCATGAGAGAAACAAACATCATGGGACAGCTATGAACGCCCAGAGAGGACAAGTCATTTCCTGTATTAGTCCATTTTCACACTGCTAATAACGACATACCTGAGACTGGGTAATTTATAAAAGAAAGAGGTTTAATGGACTCACAGTTCCACATGGCTGGGGAGGACTCACAATCACGGCACAAGGCAAATGAGGAGCAGAGTCACGTCTTACATGGCAGCAGGCAAGAGAGCTTGTGCAGGGGAACTCTCATGTATAAAACCATCAGATTTCATGAGACTTATTCACTACCATGAAAACAGTATGGGGAAAATTGCCCCCATGATTCAATTATCTCCACCTGGCCCCAGCCTTGACACATGGGGATTATTACAATTCAAGCTGAGATTTGGATGGGAACACAGACAAACCATATCACTTCCCCAAAGTCACTCAGTTCTGTAAGAGTCAAGACTAGAACTCAGACCACCAGTACCCATACTAAGACCTTATCTATCACACTCACTGCCAGGACTTTACTACTTTCAAAGACACTCTCTGCTGTAGTAGGTTCCTGCCTCTCATTCTAAGAAGACAGGTGCATGCCCAGTTTCCAAAAGACTGTCTCATCTTTCTATATTAAAAGTCAACAAAACAAAACAATCTTTCAAAGAAATAATGATGCGTTCAAATCTATGCCTTTTCAGTGTTTCCAAAAAGTGAAACAAAAATAATAACAAAAAGTCCTAGCAGACGAGTCAGGTGGCACCAGAGTACTAGCAGGAGAGGTCGCTGAATCAGGGAACTGTAATTTATTTCAAATAGCCCTTGGACAGTCATGTCAAATTTACTTCCTAATGTACGAATCTTTGCTGAGACACTTCTGAAAGGCGGTAATTGAGCTGCTGATTGAGCTATTATTTATTTAGCAACTATTATTTCCAGGCAATGAATTATAATCTATGCCCCAGAGAGCATCCAGAGTGACCTTATTAAAACCCAGTCAGGTCTCACCCCCTTACAACGGCTCCTTATCACATTTGGAATGCAATCTAAATCCTTTCCCAAGCTCACAAAGTAGGGCACTGTTGCTGCCCCTCTGACCATGTCTCCTTCCCTCCTCCCATCATCTATTGCACTTCATGCTCTGGCTGTCTTCTAGGCCTTCAAACATGCCCAGTTCATTTCTTCCAGAGGTCTCTATACTAGCGATTCTCTCTGCCTGAAATGCTTCTCCCCCAGGTTTCCCTTGCCGTTCAGATCTCATTCAGTTCTCAGCTCAAATGCCTCCTCCTTCAAATGGTCATCCTTGACCCCTGATCTTCTTCCCTGGTCATCTGAAGTCACACCTCCCTTGTTTTATATCCTTATATCCCTAATCACTATCCGGAATTATTTTGTATCTCAGATCGGATTCTCTAGAAGTAGAGCCTGAGGATTCTTGTGCAATTAATTGGCTTACTAAGGGAATGCTCTCAACAGAAACCCATAGGGGGCTGAGGGAGGTAAGACAGGACATGAGAAAAGCCAGGCAAAGATGTAGTTCAGATGACGTCCAGCCTCCTTTCTCCTTCTGGGAGCTCTGGCGCATAAAGGGCTCCACAGAGTCTGTCCTGCCTTGTGAAAGGGAGCTTGTCTATTGTATTCTTGCATCAGTGAGTCACTCAACTGAGGGCTGCCTGAAGTCCAGGACAAAAACTTTGAGGCAACCCCAATTGTCCAACGGCACACCTTTGCACAAGGATGTAAATGTGAGCTGTTGGGCAAAACTGGGGGAAGAATACACCAACCAAGAGGCTCTGAGTAGGATGCCCACTGCACCCACATTATCCTGCTCATTCACCCGTTTCATTGATTTATGTCTGTCTACCCTGCTAGACTTTAAGTTCTATGAAGGCAAGAATTTCATCTGCCTTATTTGCTGTGTGCTACTACTTAGCACGTAATAGGCACTCAGTAAATACTGGTTGAATGTTCAAAGAATGAATTCATAAGCTAAGGCACTTTACTTACTCTAGCTGCATAATTCTTACCATCACCCTGGGAGTCAGGACCTTCAAAGCTGACTTCTTTCCAGGCTTAGATCCAAGAATGTCCATCTGAGAGACAATTAACCAGACGGTCTAGATAAAAATAAATTATGAGAGCAAACTTCACTTTAGCCTCTACCTCGAGTCTTTCTCCCTATTCCCCACAACTTCTTCCCATATATACATGGAGATTTTCTTTTGTCTTTTGAAATGTTTGTTCCCCCAACTCCAGACCATGAGACCAAAGAATCATGAAGAATTAGTGCAGGGATTGTTTTTCTTGATGCTTCATTTTGTTTCCATGCATGTTAAGAATATTTTAAAATAAACAGTAGTTGTTATTAACACAGCTAATCAGGACTGTATGTGTAGGTGCTAACAGGATGGGCTACTATGCATTAAGGTTATATAGTGTTTTAATATTACAAATGACATGGAATTTATTATCTGGACAAGAGGAATGTTTGAGTTTTTTTTTTTTTACCCCCCATTCCCTGCCAGGGACTTGTCACTCATCTTAAGATGAAATGGTTTAAGATCTCATTCTTCTAGGGGTGATTTGTGCACCAGCAGCTTAAGCACCCTGGAAGCATGTTAGAAATTTAGTATCTTGGTCCCATTCCAGGCCTGCTGAGCCAGAATCTGCATTTTAACCTGATCCCCAGGTTGGAGATACGTTGCCTTCATACATTTGCTATTGTCTTTTCTATGTCCTATTTGCTTCAGTCTTTCCTATTGTCCTTCCTTTGGGGAAGCTGACTGTTTCAGAACATCCCTGTTAATTCCTTATATTCCCCTTCCCTGGAGTCCTGGAAGACCTTAAGGAATTAGATCCCTCTTTTGTCAGTAAAAGCTGGCCAACTTGGGATCGTCAAAAGTGAGATAGAGGCCGGGCAAGGTGGCTCGCGCCTGTAATCCCAGCACTTTGGGAGGCCGAGGGGGGCAGATCATGAGGTGAGGAGTTCAAGACCATCCTGGCCAACATGGTGAAACCCCGTCTCTACTAAAAATACAAAAAATTAGCCGGGCGTGGTGGCTATAGTCCCATCTACTCGGGAGGCTGAGGCAGGAGAATCGCTTGAACCCAGGTGGCAGAGGTTGCAGTAAGCCGAGATCACACCCCTGCACTCCAGCCTGGCAACATCGTGAGAATCTGTCTCCAAAAAAAAAAACAAAAAGAAAGTGATATAGTTACTTGTGTTGGATCCAGCTTTGTAGAAAGGGTTAGCATAAAGAATATAAGATTCTGAAAAGAAGGGCATCAACAGATCTCACTGCTTCTACCCTTTTCTTGATCTTTAGGATGATAAATTTTTCCACGAGCATATGGACTCTATCTTTGTCTTTTTTAGGAGACCCTCCAGAGGCCAGTTGCCCGGAGACAAATTGTAAGTCTTTATGATCAGAAAGAATAGGGGTAGATGGCTGTCACTGAGTGATTGACAGGCCAGAGTCCAAATCAATCATCGATGTCAGTACTTTCAAACTCAGGAAGAACATCCAGATGGCCTGCACAATGGATTGAAAAGTTTCCCTTGCCTTAGGGATGCAGATTCAGCATCTCAGAGCAAAGCCTTGAAATCTGAATTTTTAAAGAAGTTCTGCAGTCAAGTTGGGAACGAATGAGTTTAGTAATTACCGTAAACCAAAATTTTCCAAACTTCATTGATGATTAAAAAAGAAAAACACATGGGATGCTTATTTTAAATGCTAATTCCCGAGTTTCTCTTTTGGAGGGTCTAATTCAGAAGGACCCAAGAATCTGTAAATTACCCAACCATTACTTCTTGTAGGAAAAAGGCTCTAAGCTTTACCACCACCTTGTTTTGCGCTCCTTGGGAATGTCACTCAAGCACTCCTAGGCCTAATTTCTTCATCTGAACGCTGGATATGAAAATATCCATTTCATAAGGTTCATGTAAAATACTACCGAGTTAATCTATGGAGACACGGTTCGTAATTCTATCAAGTGCTATACGCAGGCATAAGAAATTCCAATTTTCAACTGGCTTCATTGTAATGTGTCTTTCCTTGTATCTAGGACCAATTAAATAATTTGCAGTAAATGGAAACGTGGGGCTCCTTGTTAAATATTTATTAAGAATTTGAAAATGGAGACAGCAGAGTGTTAAACTGTTAAAGGTAGTTAGGCATGAGAGCAGGATAGGAGAGGGCTCTCCAACCCTCCATTGGAAATGTCAGGTGTTCGTTCGGCAATTAGCACATTGCCTCTCTAAAAATAATTCAGCAGCGCGAATTATTTTTAGAGAAATGTTTTAGAGAAATGTGGACCATTTCCTGATGGTCCACACCTGTTAACATTAAAATTTTAATTGAACGCAGGCCCCAAGGAGAAGCAATTTCCTGGGCATGCGTGTTAACAGACAAAAATGGCCTTTGGGAGGCCAAGGCGGGAGGATCACTTGAGTTCGGGAGTTCGAGACTAGCCTTACCAACATGGTGAAACCCCCGTCTCTACCAAAAACACAAAAAATTAGCCTGGCGTGGTGGCGCAGGCCTGTAATCCCAGCTACTAGGGGCGCTGAGGCAGGAGAATTGCTTGAACTCGGGAGGCAGAGGTTGCAGTGAGCTGAGATCCTGTCACTGTAATCCAGCCTGGGCCACAGAGAGAGGCTCCGTCCGAAAAAAAAAAAAAAAAAAAAGATGAAAATGGCGAAGTATGATCTCCCATACACTCCACCAGAGAAGGGAAGAAAGCCTCAGATGGGCATGCATATAACTCCCTAAACACACTATGCATGTTCAATTCCAAAGGATACAGAAAGCACTGCGCATGCGGAAGCCCCACGCTAAGGGAGGAATTACAGGAAAGAGGCAAACTTATAAAAAAAAAAAAAAAGTCCTAGGATCCGCCAACATGGTGGCTCAACGCCTGTAATCCCAGCACTCTGGGAGGCTTAGGCAGGCGGATCACGAGGTCAGCAGTTCAAACCAGCCTGGCCAACATGATGAAACCCCGTCTCTACTAAAAATACAAAAATTAACTGTGTGGTGGCGCGTGACTGTAATCCCAGCTACTGGGGAGGCTGAGGCAGGAGAATTGCTTGAACCCGAGGGCCGGAGGTTGCAGGGAGCCGAGATCCCGCCACTATACTCCAGCCTGGGCTACAGAGTGAGACCCCGTCTCAAAAAAGAGCAATAAGAAAGTCGAAGTATGATCTCCCATACACTCCACTGGAAAAGGGAAGAATGCCTCATACGGGCATGCCTGTAACTCCCTAAACACACTGCGCATGCTCCGTTCCAAAGGGGTATAGAAAGCACTGCGCATGCGGAAAGCCCACCGTTAAGGGAGGAACCACCGCAAAAAGGCGAACTTAATATAAGTCCTAGGATCGGTTGGGCGCGGTGGTTCACGCCTATATTCCCAATACGCCTGTATTCCGAGGCGGGCGGATCACGAGGCAGGCGGAACACGAGATCAGGATTTCAAGACCAGCCTGGCCAATATGATGAAACCCCGTCTCCACTAAAAATACAAAAAATTAGCCTGGCGTCGTGGCGCGCGCCTGTAATCCCAGCTACTGGGGAGGCTGAGGCAGAATTGCTTGAACCGGGGAGGCAGAGGTTGCAGTGAGCTGACATCGCCCCATCCCGCCACTGGACTTCAGCCTGGACCACACAGCAAGACCCCGTCTCAGAAAACATACAGACAAAAACTGCTTAGTATGATCTCCCATATACTCCACCGGAAAAGGAAGAAAGCCTCAGATGGGCATGCGTATAACTCCCTAAACACACTGCGCATGTTCAATTCTAAACAGTACGGAAAGCATTGCGCATGCGGAAAGCTCGCCCAAAGAGAGGAATTATGGGAAAGAGGCGAGTTTACAAAAGTCCTAGGATCCGCGGGGCGTGGTGGCTCACGCCTGTAATCCCGGCACTTTGGGAGGCTGAGACGGGCAGATCACCTGAGTTCAAGACCAGCCTGGCCAACATGATGAAACCCCGTCTCTACTAAAACTACAAAAATTAGCTGGATGTAGTGGCGCGCGCTTGAGGCAGGAGAACTGCTTGAACCCGGGAGGCGGAGGTTGCAGTGAGCTGAGATTCCGCCACTGTACTCCAGCCTGGGCCAGAGCAAGACTCCGTCAAAAAAAAAAAAAAAAAAGAGAGAGAAATACAGCACCGGAAAAGGAAAGCAAGCCTCAAATGGGCATGCGTATAACTCCCAAAACACAACTGCGCATGTTCAATCCCAAAGCGTACAGAAAGCACTGCGCATGCGGAAAGCCCACTTTAAGGGAGGAATTACAGGAAAGAAGGAAGCCTATAAAACTCCTAAAATCGGCCGAGTGCAGTGGCTCACGCCTGTAATCCCAGCACTTTGAGAGGCCGAGGCGGGCTGTTCACGAGGTCAGGAGTTCAAGACCAGCCTGGCCAACATGATGAAAACCCGTCTCTACTAAAAATACAAAAATTAGCTGAGTGTGGCAGTGCGCGCTACCTGTAATCCTAGCTACTGGGGACGCCGAGGCAGGAGAATTGCTTGAACCCGGGAGGCGGAAGTTGCAGTGAGCTAACATTCCGTCACTTTCCTCCAGCCTGGGCCACAGAGCGAGACTCCGTCTCAAAAAAAAAAAAAAAAGAGAAAAACGGCGAAGTACGATCTCCCATACACCCCACTGGAAAAGGGAAGAAAGTCTCAGATGGGCATGCGTATAACTCCCAAAACACACTGCGCATGTTCAATTCCAAAGGGTACAGAAAGCACTGCGCATGCGGAAATCCCAAGGGAGGAATTATGGGAAAGACATGGGCTTGTAAAAGTGCTAGGATCAGCCAGGTGCGCTGGCTCTGGCCTGTAATCCCAGCTAGCACTTTGGGAGGTCGAACCCGGGAGGCGGAGGTTGCAGTGAGCCAAGATCACGCCATTGCACTCCAGCCTGGGCAACAAGAGCAAAACTCCATCTCAAAAAAAAAAAGTAAAGAAAAGAAAAGAAAACAACCAAGGCTCAAAGAAGTAATTCTGGGAAGTAGGAGGCCAACATAATAGAGGTGTGTAGTGTAGGAGCTCAGAAACAGTGCCCCAAAAGGAAGGCCTTAGAAGCACAAATTTCTCTTTGCTCTTCTCTTGCCCTCTGTCTGTCTTTCCCATTCTCCTCCGAGTCTATCCATAAAGAGGGAATTCCTCTTCCCCAAGGCAAGTCATAGAAACCAGAACCCCTTTTCTTCAAAGCCAGTCATAAAACATAAAAATATTACTTGAATTTTTCCTTTGTTTATAAGAATTGGACGTGAATAAATTACCTGACATTCCTTGTTTGACTGTGGGTCTTAAGATCCCCATTCCAGAGAGGGCCCTGCCCTGCACCCAGAAGGAAGAAATGCATATTCATAGAGGCTGAGAAGAATCTAGACAGAGAGGCCTTGCTGGATTCCCCCACCCAGTCTACTAACATTTGATCATGGTCTTTTTATTTAATCATATTTTTAAATAGCTGTCTATCCTTTGCAGAACCTAAGCATAAAAGTGGGCAACTTCAGGCTAGGCGTAGTGACTCACGCCTGTAATCCCAGCACTTTGGAAGGCCGAGGCGGGCAGATCATGAGGTCAGGAGTTCGAGACCACGCTGGCTAATATGATGAAACCCCGTCTCTACTAAAAAAATACAAAAATTAGCCAGGCATGGTGGTGCACGCCTGTAGTCCCAGCTACTCGGGAGGGTGAGGCAAAAGAATCGCTTGAACCTGGGAGGCGGAGGTTGCAGTGAGCCGAGATCGTGCCACTGCACTCCAGCCTGGGTGACAGAGAGAGACTCCATCTCAAACAAACAAACAAACAAAAAGTGGATAATTTCCCCCGTATCTTTGGGTCTTCATTCTGAAGGCTCCCATGTCACATGAAACTATGATAAAGTAAACTTGTGCTTTTGTCTCGTTAATCTGCCTTTTATTCATGATTTTCAGCAAACCTTTAGAGGGTGAAGGGGAAGTTTTCTCTTGGCCCTGATAGTACCAAGTATGTGAACAGTGTATGTATGCTGGACACAGGTGAGCAGGAGCAGACTGGGGAAGGGTAGACGTAGCCCGGGAGCAGGGAAGGTTCAGAAGGCAGCTGGCATTTGAGCCGGCCTTCAAGCTGGTTGAAATTTTAACAGAGGGAGACTTGTGAGAAAGAGATAAGCCCTCCCCAGACAGAGGGATGAGCAATACGAAAGACATAAAATTCAAATTGCGTTTCAAAAAATTGCAGGCAGTGGGACAATGGATGCAAGATAGGGCGTGTGTGTGTGTGTGTGTGTGTGTGTAGAAGGTACAAAAGGAAAATAAATCTTGTGGCCCCCAAATCACTAAACCAAGGGAAAAATCAGGCTGGAAACTGTCAGGCAAACCTGCCTCCCATTTTATTCCTAAATAAGATAGCTAGAAATATAAAAGAGCTACATACCTCCCTTACAATTTGTCCACAAGGAAATTCCTTGTGGGCCTCAAGATCTTTATCCTAAGACATTTCTGTTGAATTTCACCCTGGCAATGTAAATTGATAGCTGATCTTCCCAGGTGCAGGACAGAAAGTCATGCCTCTGCACACCTAAGACAAATGCCTATCTGATTGCTTCCTCTGCCCTGTTGTTTATGTAAAAATGCAGATTCACTGACTAAATTGCATATTCAGTGAAAGGCTGATCGAGGACTTAAAAGAATGCATCCGTTTGTCTCTTATCTACCTATGACTTGGAAGCCCCTCCCCTTCCAATTGTCCCGCCTATCTTATCGGACCAAACCACTGTACACCTTGCACATATTGATTGACGTCTCACGTCTCCCTAAAATGTATAAAAGCAAGCTGTACCCTGACCACCTTGGGCACATGTTGTCAGGACATCCTGAGGCTGTGTCACAGTGTATCCCTAACCTCAGCAAAATAAACTTTCTGAATTGATTGAGACCTGCCTCAGATATTTTAGTTTCACAAAGGTAAGACTGCAGTGGAAAAAAACAGACACCAGGGGTCCAGATGGACTGGGGCTAAAATCTCAGCTCAACTCAGCCTTCTCTTGGCTGGGCTCCACATTGCCTTGTTGATCAGCTGTCTCTTTTCTGTAAGACTACCTCCTCTGTTCTCTGTTCTCTGAGATTCCTTCACCCTCAGGCCCTCCCATATTTTGCAGAGCAATCTAGACTTGGGCCTATCTTCATATTCATAAACACAAAAAATATCTCTGTTAAGGCCAACTCTCAAATATCCTGAGCTTCAGCCTCCAAGCAGCACAGAATTTCAAGTAGAAACTTTCACACTTCAAACTCTTCCTTTTCTCTTCTACACCAGCCTGTCTACATGAAAGAGATTTCTTTTACCCTTCCTATAACATAAATAGTCTCCCCATCCCCCTTCCCCAGGAGGCAAATTGTCAATAGTCTGGGTTTGTAGGGTTCAGAGTCTTTTTTTTCAATATGACGACCCAAGACTATTTTGCTGAATCCTTACTGCACCCCTGTGAGCTAGGTATTGTTATCCTGTTTCTTAGAAGAGAAAACTGAAGCCCATGATCACATAGTACGTAAATGACAGGGCTGGAACTAAAACTCAGGTCTGCCTGAGTCCAAGAATAAAATAGTTCTTGCCCAACAGCAATGAGAAATAGAAGAGTGACATATCTATCTCATAATCAAGAGATTAAAGGCTGATATTTTAAGACAATTGAAGGTTCAAAAACACTGCAGAGAATGGATTATTCCCCTCTCCTTCCACTGTAGCCATATTAAATATTAATTCCTTTTGTCTTTGCGAATACAGAAGTTGACTAAGACACACATCATGAAAAATGCAAGGTGAAGTTTCAGTTTAATTTCAGCTTTTGTACTGGAAATGCATTTGGATGACTTTCTTCCCTGCTGCTGGGATTGAACATTTGATCTTCTTTGCCCTTGGTCGGTGTCGACCAGAAGAACGTGGGTGTCTGCGAGGTAGCAAGAGATCAAGGACAAGTTCCCATCAGGAGCATGACAATCCCAGCTCCAGGCGTCAACAAACATTGTGTTTTAAATATTTTTAGGAGACAAGAGGACCTGAAAAGGAGTCCTTTCTGGCCGGGGGTTATCTAGGTCTTGGGAGAGGTGTCAGGAGGGACAGCTGGGGCCGCTGGCATCAAAGGACCCAACAGGACAAAGGAGGGCCACTGGTGGCAAGCTCCTGAAAGGCCTGTTTGTTTTTTGTTTTGTTTTCAGTGCTGATTTCCACTATCTCTGTTGGGTCTATAAAAATAATAACTTTTACAGCTTTTATTTCTTGAAAGAAATACATATTCACGGCAGGATGTTTCAAAGATGTAGGCATGCAAAAAGAAGATAAAAATTAACTATAATCCAAGAAATGCCCAAGGATGATAAACACCCAAGTTACAGTAGTGTTTATCCCTAAGGGAAAGGGGAGGGAATGGGAATGGGAATGGGAATACCCAAGGGCCTTCAACTTTATTGGTAGTATTTTACTTATTTGCCTATTTACTCAGTTCATAGATACTTATACTTTTTCTTGGGATACCCAAGGGCCTTCAGTTGTATCGGTAATATTTTATTCATTTGCCTATTTATTAGGTTCCTGGATACTTATACTTTTTCTTTTCACACTTTGTTAGTATGTCTGAGATAATTCAGATTTTTTTTTTTTTTTTTGAGATGGAGTCTCACTCTGTCACCCAGGCTGGAGTGCAGTGGCATGATCTCGGCTCACTGCAACCTCCACCTCCTGGGTTCAAGTGATTCTCATGCCTCAGCCTCCTGAGTAGCTGGGGCTACAGGCACCAGCCACCACACTCAGATAATGTTTATCTTTTTCGTAGAGATGGAGTTTCATTCTGTTGGCCAGGCTAGTCTCAAACTTCTGACCTCAAGTGATCCACCCCCGCTCAGCCTCCCAAAGTGCTGGGATTACAGGTGTGAACCATCGTGCCTGGACAAGAATAAGTGTTTTAAAGTCATCCATTTTACTCATCATGGAAAACTCAGTGCCTGGCACAGCCTCTGCTATATAGTAGATACTTAATATATATTTCTTGAATGAATGAGTGAATGAATGAATGAATGACTTGACTGTGCGTTACTTCTGAGCTTCACTTTTCCCTCTTCTGGAAAACAGGGCTGGCAGCGTGTATCTTCCAAATTATCGTGAGAATTAGATTTCTATACTAGTTTCTATAGGATGTCTCACTGGGTACTCATTTGAGCATGGCTGACAGGTGAAAAATGGGCCTCACTGGCATGATTATTTTACTCCTCAAACATCCCTGGTCTTAGTTTATAAAGAGAAGTACCCACTTGTCTTACTATATTTTAAATATTTTTCTTTGCTTTTTTCAAGGCAGGTGCGAATGGGAACACAGGGATATTCATTTTAATATAATTCCTTTGAACCTTAAAATGTGTACGATACAAAACAGGGTGACATATATAATTTTACCTTTTCTTCCATCTAACTACTGTTTACAAACGTTGGTTGCTATGATTTAGCTCAGAAAACCTTTTCAAGGCTCAAGCAGTTAATTACAGCTGCCTTTGGGGCTGTGGAACCTGCTTCACACTCAGAGATCAATAGCTTTGACTAGACTGGGAGGGAATAATTGTCACTCAGGCAGGAACAGCTGAATGTGAGTAACCCTAGGAACAGTGTCTCTATAAGTCACATGCCTCAGTCCACGTTCCATTTGCAATAGCTTTAAAGAACCATAGTCCATACAAAAACACCCCTTATTTCCCAAAGGAAGATGGGTGTATTAGTCAGGGTTCTTCAGAGAAAGATAAATAATAGAAGATATATTTTTAAAAGATTTATTATAAGGTAGTTCAGGGGATTACGGAGGCTGGGAAGTCCCATAACCAGCTATCTGTAAACAGAAGACCCAGAAAGCCCATGGTATAGTTCCAACACCTGAGAGGCAAAAAGCCAATGGTATAGATTCCAGTCTCTGTTTGTCTGCCTGAGAACCAGGGGCATTGAGGGCAAGAGAAGACCAAAGTATCAGCTCAAGCAGTCAGGCAGAGATGGCTAATCCGCCCTTCATGTTTTTGTTCTATTCAAGCCCTCAATGGAGTGGACAACACCCACCCACATTGGTGACGACAGAGCTTCTTTACTCAGTCTACCAAATCAAATGTTAATCTCATCCAGAAACACCCTCCCAGACACATCCAGAAATAATGCTTAACCAGATATCTAGGCATTCCATGACCCAGTCAAGTTGACACATAAAATTAACCATCACACCTAGCCTCCAATCTAAGGTGGAGGGGAGATACGTCTATTTGACCCAAAAATATTTATTGAGCACCTAATATATGCCAAGCGAAGCGATGTACTGGGCTCTAAGCAAGAATATAGTGGCGAACAAGAGATAAGATCCTTGCTCTCAAGCAACTGCCATCTTTATAGAAGAAAACAGAAGATAAACAAAGAAGAAGGAGAAAACAAAAAAATAGAGAAGAGTGGTTTTTTTCAATTATATTAAAATAGCATGAAATAGATAGTGGTTACTTGCTAATGATGAGAAAGCGAAATTTAATCTATGATCTGAATGACAAGAAGAAATCAGCTACACAAAATGCTGAAAGCATTCCAGGAAGAGAGCACAGCTCATGCAAAAGGCCCTGAGGCAGGAATTTTAGATTTTAGAAACTTATTAAGTAAGTGGAAGAGTGGAAATAAAAACAGTCAGGAGGTAGAGATTCACCTTGCAAGGCATGGTAACGAGTTTTCATTTTATTCTAGGGGATACAGGAAGTCATTGGAGGGTTTTAAGCAATTGGATAATATTGGTGTGATTTATGGGGTTTTTTTTGAGACGGAGTCTTGCTCTGTCGCCCAGGCTGGTGTTGCAGTGGCATGATCTCTGCTCCACCTCCCAGGTTCAAGTGATTCTCCTGTCTCTGCCTCCTGAGTAGCTGGGATTATAGGCACACACCACTACGCCCAGCTAATTTTTGTATTTTTAGTAGAGACGGGGTTTCACCATGTTGGTCAGGCTGGTCTTGAACTCCTGACCTAGTGATCCACCTGCCTCAGCCTCCCAAAGTGCTGGGATTACAAGTGTGAGCCACTGCTCCTGGCCGATTTATGTCTTTTAAAAAATCACTCCGGCTTCTGTGTGTGTGAAAGATATACTACAGGAGATGGGTGCAAAAGTAGTGAAATCATTCAGGAGCCTGTTGCAATAATCTCAATGAGACGTCATGGTGGTTTGGACAAGGGTGAGCTCAGCAGAGATGGGGAGAAGGAGACATAATATAGTCCAAATTTGTTTTGAAAACCCTGGCTGCTGATGGAGATGATTTAGGAATAGTGCCCAGGTTTTTCTTTTTCTGTAAAGAAAATAATTTTTGTGGCATCCTTTTAACTATCATTGGCCCTTTCCCACCTCATAATGACCAAAGTGAACTTTTTTTTTAATATGCCTGTATGAAGATAGTTCTAGTACTAAGATTTCATATTTGCTCCATGCTTCCTGCCTCTCTGATTTCCTGGATCTTTTCTCTGACTTTAACTGCTTTTAGCCCCTCCTTCCCTCCAGTTCCTTCTCTCTGATCAGTTTTCTGCTCTGCATGTTTCCCTAATTTGGGCCCCTTCCTGCTAACTGGAATGCAGTCTTGATGGCTAGACATCAAGCAGCCATGTTAAATAATGAGGTGGAAGCCATTGCTGAGAATGATGGTGTAGAAAGACAAAGAGTTATGTTGATGAAGCATCCTTCACAGCTGTAGATGGCCTGCCACTGGACAGTTTCATGAAAGTGAGAATTGAACTTCTATCTTGTTTTAAGATATAGTTACATGGTTACTCCCAGCCAAACCTAGCCTGAACTATCACCATGCTAGGAATGATGAGTTTTGTTTTGAGACCGAGTCTTGCTCTGTTGCCCAGGCTGGCGAGCAGTGGCACAATCTCAGCTCACTGCAACCTCTCCCTCCCACATTCAGGCGAGTCTCCTGCCTCAGTCTTCTGAGTAGCTGGGATTACAGGCATGAACCACCACACCTGGCTTTTTTTTCTTTTATTTATTTATTTATTTATTTTTTGTATTTTCAGTAAAGACAGAGTTTCACCATGTTGACCAGCTGGTCTCAAATTCCTGATATCAAGTGATCCACCCGCCTCAGCCTCCCATAGTGCTGGGATTACAGGCTTGAGCCACTGCACCCGGCCAGAATGGTGAGCTTCCTGCCTGTGTTTCTTCATGTCATAAACAATTATTTGCTTCCTTGTTTGAGCAGTAACTTGGCAGTTCAATTCATTTCAGATTTATCACTTTTTTAAAGGCTTTGCTCACATATCTTACTATGTATCCTTTGAAAGGAAGCATTCCTTCTTATCACTTCTGGCTCATTCCCATGACAAGCACAGTCCCCCTCAAACCAAGGAGAAAATAAATGTTTGCAGAATGAATAAATGAATTCAGTCATCAACTGTCATCTCTTGATTGAGCTCCCTAACTAGAAAAAGGGGTTTCATGTACTGCAGCTTGAATCCTATTGTAACAAGCACTAGTATATTTTAAACAACTGCATATCTTAAAGAGATGTTCTAATTCCTACCAATAGTCAGCTATCAAAAAACAAACATACATTTATGGAGTGACCATGACATGCTCAGACCTAAGAATCCATATAAATCATAGGAAAACCCTGTACACAAAGGGCTTAGAGTCAGATGTGGTATAATTTTTTTTTAATTTATACATGGAATCTTGTCGTGTTATCCAGGCTGGGGTGCAGTGGCTGATCACAGGTGCAATCATAGCTCACTGCAGCCTCGAATTCCTGGGATCAAGCGATCCTCCCACCTCAATCTCCCAAGCAGTTGAGATATATGT
Organism: Pan troglodytes; assembly: GCF_028858775.2. Taxonomy (NCBI): domain Eukaryota; kingdom Metazoa; phylum Chordata; class Mammalia; order Primates; family Hominidae; genus Pan; species Pan troglodytes. The sequence continues at coordinate 16,262,344 of NC_072416.2, forward strand.
TTACACACAGAGAGAAAGGAATATAAATCCTGCAGGAGGTTTAGCAATAACATAAAATCATTGGTTGATTTGGACAGAAAAGTTCAAACCTCTCACCTCCCCCAGAGTCTCTGCCCAGGCTCTGCAGAGAAAGATGGCTCAGAAGAGATGGGGTGCATATTATTGTCCTTTTCTTCCTTTCATGGATCATCATCTTAAGATTCACCTATTTAATAATCTGCCTGCAGGCCTTGGACACTGTCTTAGCCTTTGGAGAAACAAAATAAAGGCAGGGAAAGATGAAAGACAGGTGTTACTCCTTTCAGGTATATGAAATTCAAGAGGTTTGGGACAGAGATGTCAAGGTCAGAGTTTATTTAAATGAATATAGCCACCAAACAAGTCTGAATTGGAAACCTCTCCATCTGTCTGACATTATGAGGGGTGAAAATCTGTTGGATAAAGGAGGGAAGGCTGTAAATGCATTTATCCAGTGGTCCTGATGGTGTTCACCTGGGCAGTTAAGGAGTGGAAGAGCGTTGGTAGCAGGAGACTGTTGGAGAAAGCCTCTCACGGTCATGCTTGGTCCAATAACACCTCCTAAGATTTTGCCAGGCAACTGGTCTCTTTTTTAGCTTATGTTACCCCAGGGTCCTGTGGGCATAGCAACTGAGTGAGTCTTAATCTAATATGATGGATAATGTGTCTGAAACATATTATAGATCAGTAATCAACGCTGGGACGAAATGAACTGAGACTCGCCCCTGGAAATATCAAAGAAGGAATAATAAAGTGCATGTGCATGTGCATGCGTGTATGTCTGCATAATGTATATATAAAGAATATATATGCAATATGCAATGTATATATGCATATACATATATATAGCAAGAGAGAGAGAATAAGACTTACTCTAAAATCAAAATGCAATATCCCTCAAAGGCCTACATTTGGAAAGCCCTTTTGCATTTTTTTTCAGATGCCTGAATTAAGACATTTTTCTGTGTGCCACTAACTAGGGGAGAAAAAATTCTAAGACATCACAGTCAGAGACAGGAAGAAACAGAGGTAGAACAGGAGAGATGAAGTGAGAGAAAAGAGAGAGAGAAATTACAGATGACACTACTGTTGCCTATAACCATATGAAAGGCCATTGTAATATATCATAGAGTCATGGATCTCATGTCCCAGTTCACAGAAAGAAGAGACTCATGAATTTGGTCCATAAGAAATTCATTGCAATTAATACTAAGCAATGGTTTGGAATTAATTAGATGTGAGCCTTTCAAACAATTGTACTTCTGTGTGTGTAAGTGTGTGTGTGTGTGTGTGTGTGTTTTGGATTTTTTGGACTTTCTTTTCAGTCTTAGAGCAAAGTTCTTCTATGGGAACTAGCCTAAAATGTACACACACACACACACACTCACATACATACAAACACATACATACACAAACATACACATACACACACTCACATACACAGGTACACACAAACACACATATACACATAGACACACACAAACACACACACATACACACACAAATACACACACACATACACACACAGTCATCTCCAAGATATATACTCTCAGGTAAGATTGTCAAAATTGATCAAAGATCACAAGATTGCAGAACCATTGATTAGCAATGAAACATTCTGACAAGAAAAAAGAACTACAAAGTCTGGATGCCAGGAAACTGATTTCTCACCACATGTGTGTGGTGTACCTGCCGGAGTGCCTCTTTTTCAAGAGAACAATGTCAAACTGAGCTGCCTCAGTTCCCCACCTTCTCCTATGCGATAATTGCTTCACTGTCTCCACGTGGTAGCCCCTTTCCCCTGGAAGATCACTGCCCCACAACTCGGGAATGCCTTTCTTGTTTGCCAGCCTAAGGAAAAAATTACTCTTTGCTCCCCCAGGGAAGATGTTAAAACTGAAAGCCCGATTCTCAGTCTCATAGTCAGTTCAGAGCAGCAGCGCTGTTGACCTTGAGGGGTGACCACCTTCAATGTCATAGATTTGCTTATAGCATGTAGCAGGGCAGAAGAGACAGGTGGCATTAAGGAGAGCGTCAGATGCTGATGGCAATGCCAAATTCCATACTGACGCTTGCGAGCATAGGATGTTGTTAAAAGACACATGAGTTAAAACTGATTCTGCAACTCACACGAACTGATTGAAAACATGCATTGAGAAGCATGCGTGCTCTCTTTATAGACTGCAATTGTCTTGTTCATTTACTTATCTTTCTCCCCTCCCACCAATTAGAATGTTGGCTCCAAAAGGGCAGGGTCCTGGTCTGCCTTCTTCACTGCTATAGCTGCCACTGCCTGACACATAGCAGGTACATCATAAATGATGCCAAGAAAACACCAGAAGGAAATAAATCAGGAATTAATAGTGGTTACTCTGGAGAGAGATTATGGGATGGTTAATATTCTTTACATATTTTTGTCTTTTCAACTTTTCTGAATAATTTTTTTTCTAATTAGAAAAAAAGGAATGAATATGGCTTGGGCAAAATTCGAGTCATCACAAACATTGACATTAGTTAGGAAATTAATGCACATTCTTGGTCTGATGGTATATTGATGCCAATGATCTTATACATTCCTGTTTTTCATTTATTCATTCTCTCAATCATTCATTCAACAAATATTTATTGCACGCAGCCATGCATTGCTCCTTGTACCAGCAATGAAGAACCTGTTAAAGGATTATTTTCAAATTTTCAGAAAAGATAAAATCATGATTGTCATGCAGATGTAAAGTGAAAACATGTTAAACAATTTATTTAACTTATTAATAAATGAACTGGCAACACTTTATCACCAGTTCAAAGGAGAATGCAAATATTAGACACAAGTATAGGGGAGGAATATTGAAATGAAAACCACCTTTGCAAAAATTATGACAGTGAGAAATATCTGAAAGAGAAAAATTATGACGATTGATATGGTTTGGCTATGTGCCCCCACCCAAATCTCATCTCGAGTTGTAATCTCTACGTGTGGAGGGAGGAACCTGGTGAGAGGTGATTGGATCATGGGGCAGTTCCCCCCATGCTTTTCTAATAGTGAAGGAGTTCTCACAACATCTGATGGTTGATAAGTGGCAGTTTCTTCTGCTCTCTCTCTCTCTCTCGCCTGCCACCCTGTAAGATGTGTGTTGCCTCCCCTTCACCTCCAGCCATGATTGTAAGTTTCCTGAGGCTTCCCAAGCCATGTGGAACTATGAGTCAATTAAACCTCTTTTCCTCATAAATTACCCAGTCTCAGGCAATTCTTTATAGCAGTGTGAAAACGGACTAATACAATGATGAAAGAAACCTAACCTAACTAACTCCATCTTGCCTTAAACCTCCAAGCTGCCCTTCTTTATTCCTGGGCATAGGCTATCTAACTTTGGGAGGAATTTAGTTTATAGTTTAACTTTAAAACAAAGATAATTACAGCTTCTCCCTGAAACAAACCTTCTTGCTTGGGGACCAGACTGCCTTTGTAAGACTAATAAGTTAGTCACAAGATTAGAAATTGTGGTTCAGGAGTCATGCAGCCAGGGGCCGCAAGATTCCTAATCTTCCCAATTGCTCCTGTAGATAGCATTTCTTTTTCTGTTTTTGTTGTTGTTGTTGTTGTTGTTGTTGTTGTTGTTGTTGTTGTTGTTAGATGCAGTTTTGCTCTTGTTGCCCAGGCTGGAGTGCAATGGCACGATCTCGGCTCACTGCAACCTCTGCCTCCTGGGCTCAAGCAATTCTCCTGCCTCAGTCTCCTGAGTAGTTGGGATTACAGACATGTGCCACCATGCACAGCTAATTTTGTATTTTTAGTAGAGATGGGGTTTCTCCATGTTGATCAGGCTGGTCTCGAACTCCCAAGCTCAGGTGATCCACCCGCCTCGGCCTCCCAAAGTGCTGGGACTATAGGTGTGAACCACTGCTCCCAGCTAGATAGCATTTCTTTACAAAACCTAAGATTGGTGTTCAAGATATTTTTCAGACCCTGCATTCTAATAGGCAAGCTGGTGCCACCCAGACTCATAAACTGGCTCATCTGGTCTTGTGTCCCCCAACCCCCACCCCAGAAACTGACTCAGCACAAGAGGGACAGCTTTGACCCTGTATGGTTTCTTCCCCAACCCAGCCAAGAAGCATTCCACATTCTCTAGCCCCCTGCCTGCCAAACTATCTTTAAAAAACCCGAGTCTCCAAATTATCAGGGAGGCTGATTTGAGTAATAATAAAACTCCAGTCTCCTGTTTATTCCACTCTACACATATTAAACTCTTCATTGCATTTCCCTTGTCTCAATAAATAGGCACTATCTGGGCAGCCGGCAAGAAGAACCCTGGGACAGTTACAAGTTGAATATGCACCTGGGGACAAAACTGGCCTCTTCTACAGTGGGTAACCTCCACTGTACAGAATTGAACCTCTACTCCACCAAATTTTTTCATGTCTACAGTCAGGAATTATTTTCCTTTGCTATCAGTTATCTACGACTTAGAGAGTTGTCAAATGGCTTGACACATTGAAGGGCTAGCATTCAATAACCTAGAAGAGCACGCTTTAGACAACGGATAATTTTCCATTGAAGCACAATTTTTTTCTTTAACTAGAAAGATAATTAAGATATAGTCTCTGACTTCTCATGTGGTAGCTGGGAAAACTGGCTTAAACAAAAGACCTGCCTTTCTCTGGACAGGAAGAGAATCAATCCTGGTGCCGCTCCTCTTCTGTTTAGAAGGTCACTGTGAAAGAAACTCCTATTTAAAGAATGGCTCTTGTCCAAAGAAATGGGGGAAAAAATGTATAATTTGTTTATAAAGAGCACTTTAAATCTTTTTGCTTTAACAATTTTTATTAGAAATTAATAAACCAATACGTACTCATAAAATAAAATGCAAATCACAAAGAAATATATGGAAAGAAAAGAAAAAAAGCATCCTTGACCGCCTCCCTTCTACCAATCCTATTTTCTCACCCATTGGCAACGCTACTAGTAAAAACCAATAATGCAGGCTGGGCGTGGTGGCTCCCGTCTGTAATCTCAGCACTTTGGGAGACCCAGGGGGGTGGAACACTTGAGGTCAGGAGTTCTAGACCAGCCTGGCCAACATGGTGAAACCTTGTCTCTACCAAAAATACAAAAATTAGTCAGGCATGGTGGCAGGTGCCTGTAATCCCAGCTACTTGGGAAGCTGAGGCAGGAGAATAGCTTGAACTCGGGGGGCAGAGGTTGCAGTGAGCTGAGATCCTGCCACTGCACTCCAGCCTGGATGACACAGCGAGACTCCATCTCAAAAAATAAAAATAAAAAAAATAATGCCCACACATCAGATGCATTGTGGTGCTAAGGAGACAGACCTGGAGTGGGGGACCCTTTTTTAGCAGGCCACCTGAATGAAATATTTGGATATGTAAAGTAGTGTAGGGATTAGTTTGGGGTACTAGTTTGGGGAGAGTGGAAATTTAGAACACTCTGCATTTGAAAGGCACAAGAATGCTAGGAGTTCAAGGCTGGCAAATGAAGAGGATAGGAGACATCCAGGGAGGTGGGGAAGATGCAGAAAGCTAAATCTTCAGCACAGATAGAGCTAGTGAGAAATTCCCAGTGCCAGGAAATGTTTGATGAATTGTTGGGATAACGATGTCTAATATTTCATCACAAGTTCTTGCCTACTTGGCTTCATGTGTCATCTCCAACTATTAGCAAAAATTATCTAGTTAAATAAGTAAATAAATATCTGCTAGATGGGGCACCCTGTGTCAGTCAGCAGTATTTTGAAGACCATGCCAGTCTGGGTCAGGGGAGTGGAGAGAAGAGAGCAGTTTGTAGGAGGTAAGAAGCAAGAGGTAAGAAATTCATCCAAGGCAGTGACTCAAAGCAAGAGACAACCAGGAGAGTGTAAGCTCCTCCCACCCCAGGTTCTGGGAAAAATCCCTGGAGATACAGGACAAAGGTACTGGATTTCCAGCCACCTATTGGATTGGAGCTCTATATACTTTTTTTTCTTTTTAAAAAATTTATTTTTGTATTGTATGTATTAAAGGTGTACAACATGTTTTGATGTACATATACATGGTGAAATAGGTACTACATCAAGCCAATTAATATATCCATCATCTCAAACAGTTACTGTGTGTGTGTGTGTGTGTGTGTGTGTGTGTGTGTGTGTGTGTGTTAGGAGCATCTAAAATCTACTATTTTGGAAAATCTATACATTTTAGATTAGTATTTAAGGACATAATTATCTAAAAAATCTGGAGTTGCCAATGAAAGCATGGAAGGCTTCGCAGAGGAAGTGACATTTAAACTGAGTCTGGAAGGAAGAGGTTCTCACCACACATGTTAGGCTAAGTAGGAAGGAAAGAGAGAACCACATATGCAAAACTAGGAGGCAGAAAGACCACCAAATGTTTGGGGAAACCAAGAGGTGTTTGGTATTATTAGAGTCCAGCCTATGTGGAACTGGTGGGATATGATATTAAATAGTACACAGACCTCTCTGGTTATGTTGATATTAATTTTTAAAGATATCCCCAATGCAGAGAAGGAAAGCATTGTGGCAGAAAACTGATGATTACACAAGGGTTTGAAGACCCATATTTTAATATTAATTCTATTGCTGACTTAAGCAATCAGTTTTCCTGATTTTCTATTCCTTCATCTGTAAAGTAGAGACTATGAAATCTGACAAGGATGTGTTTATACCCTCCCAATACTGTACAAATACAACATACTGGAATCAGAGAAGATTGTCTTCTCTGAGTAATGATGTAGGACAAGCCTATAAAAGAAGAATACTCCAGTTAAAGAAAAATAAAACTTTTCAGAACAAGTAAATGTGCTGTATTTAAGCCTCAGTGCTGGAACTGAATTGAGGCAAAAGGAACAAAAAACTGATGAAGGTATTGTCTCGTGTGTAAACTAACAAGACACAATTTTAACAAATTCATTCCCATGTTATATTTCCTGCCCTTTACGGCCAAAGATGTGGAACATATAATTCCGAACCTCAAACTTAAGTCTTTCTACTTCCTTGGTCATTTCTGTTCTTGATGTTGTTACTGTTATTTCTACTTGATTCTCTCTGATTCTCTTCTAAGTATCTGTTAGGTGAAAGACAGAAAATAAAAATACAGTACCTGGTAACTGGTAACAGGGATGTTGCAACGTAGGAGAATGCTCTTCCAAGCCATGCAACCTAAAGATACAAATATTTTTACTTAGGCTATACGAGGGCATTAACTATTAAATGTGGGCAATAGAAATGTGAGTTTAGCAAGAACAGTCTTACAGAAGGCAAAGTGGGTAGACATATGGCTCCTCTGATGAACAGGCACTCTTTTAATCTTCCTCTCTTTCGTGTGAGATGCTCCACGACTAAGAGCCAGGACTGGCTGGCCCTGCACACTTCTCTAAAGCCCTCATGCTCCCTGAAGCCATATTATATCAGTTCATCCCCCCCAAGACTCATTCATCTGCTCTGAAAGAACTTAAGGCCTCAGATGAGGTCCTTCAAATGGTCTTTAGATACTGAAGTCCTATTTCCTCAGTGCGGACATCAAAGTCTTCAAAAAGCGGGTATTAGCAGTAAATCAAGTGGTTCTCTGGACTTGGAGGTGGGAGTTAGATTCAAGGACAAGTCTGTAGGCTTAGCTGTACCTGGCACCATATCTTAAATAAATTCTCTTGTGGGTAACACTTAAACAGTCAACACAGGACAAAGTCTATTAAGCATCATCATCATTAAATGCTAATTAAGCAACTATAATGAGCTAAAGGTTAAAAGAGATACCCAAGAGCAAAAACAACCATTCCCCCAAAGGCATCTATAGTTTATATAAGGAAGCAAAACACATGCGTAAGAAGATAAACTAGCATGCATCTGGGGCCTCTGAGGATGCGGATGGCAGTGCATCAGAAGGTCATATTTATTAGCCTGACAAGGCTAACAAACTACACTATTTCATGAACTACACCATTTCATTCATTAATATATCCCCAGAAACTAACATAAAGTGTGACACATAGTGGGGGACCCTAAAATATTTGTTGAATTGGAGGATAAACGTAAAGATCTGGAGTGGTGATCAGGGAAGGCTGATTTGTATTTATTTATTGTTATTATTACAATTATTATTATTTTGAGATGGAGTCTCACTCTATCGCCCAGGCTAGAGTACAGTGGCGCAATCTCCACTCACTGCAGCCTCTGCCTCCTGGGTTCAAGCAATTCTCCTGCCTCAGCCTCCTGAGTATCTGGGATTACAGGCATGCGCCACCAAGCCCAGCTAATTTTTGTATTGTTAGTAGAGACGGGGTTTCACCATGTTGGCCAGGCTGGTCTTGAACTCCTGATCCACCTGCCTTGGGCTCCCAAAGTGCTGGGATTACAGGCGTGAGCTATCGTGCCCAGCCGGCATACAATTTTTAGAAGACAGAATGTGCAGATGAATGATTGAGAACACTGACTCTAGAACCAGACGTTCTGAATTTGAATCCTGGCGGTGTCACTCATAAGGTAGGTGATTTGGGGCAAGTTGTGTAACCTCTCTGTGCCTTGGTTTCATTATCTGTGAAATGGAAACAAGCATAGAGTGGTAGGAAAAATTGGATAGTTGTAAAACACTTAGACTGGGATGTGATAAGTACTTTTTAGAGGTAATCGATGATAATGATGAGGATAGGATCACCATAAAAAGATTGAGGTTCATACAGAATGAGCCATAGCTCAAGGAGTATTTAACGGCTGGAAACACTGGCCTGGCAGTGGTCAGGTAGTGTTGTAGATGTGTTGGGAAGCAGTGACAAATAAAAAAAAAAAAAAGATGAGGCCCAGATCAGAGACACCTCCTCTCAAATGCCATATGGTCTTCATAGTGCAAGCCCCCCAAAATTTTATAAAGCAGTGTGCCTTGAGGGACATTTTAGAAGATGCCAAAATAAATTGCATTGCTTTTAATAATTGAAATATCTTAAATGCCCATCAGCAGGAAAATGGCCTGAGAAGCTTTGAAAATTTTGTACTATGGAGTACTGTGCAGCAGATAAAAAGAATGAAGTCAGTCTATATGAAAGAATATGGAAAGATCTTCAAGGCAAAATGCTGAGTGAAAAAGGCATGTTGCCACGTGATCGTTTTGTTTTTAATTTTTTGAAGAACCACCATGCTGTTTTCCATAGTGACCACACCATTTCACATTGAGCCAACTCTAGCCCCAAACCTCGCTAAAAATATTGTCAAACCATCTTAATCAAACCATTTACCTAGACAAAAGTATAGGTGATAGAAATGTTTCCCCTGGTGCAATAGACATAGTACCGTAAGGAAAAGATGAATGAACTGAATCAAGCATTAAAAAGCAAAGACAAATCCTTATACCAACAGTGTACCAGGGTTCCTATTTCTCTAAATCTTCACTAACATTTTTTGTCTTTTGTGGGTGTTTTTTTGTTTGTTTGTTTGTTTTCTTTTTATTTATTTATTTTTTTGGAGACGGAGTCTCGCTCTGTCACACAGGCTGGAGTGTGGTGGCATGATCTTGGCTCACCGCAACCTCCGCCTCCCGTGCTCAAGCGATTCTCCTGCCTCCGCCTCCCAAGGAGCTGGGATTACAGGCGCTGGCCACCATGCTGGGCTAATTTTTGTATTTTTAATAGAGATGGGGTTTCACCATGTTGGCCAGGCTGGTCTTAAACTCCTGACCTCAGGTGATCCACCCGCCTCGGCCTCCCAAAGTGCTGGGATTACAGGCATGAGGCACCATGCCCGGCCTGTCTTTTGTTTTTAAAAATTTTTTAATAATAGTTATTTTTACAGGTTTTAGGTTATATCTCATTGTGGTTTTGATTTTCATTTCCCTGATGACTAGTGGCTTGGAGCATTTTTTCATATACTTGTTGGCTACTTTTATGTTTTCTTTGGAGAAATGTCTATTCAGGTCTTTAGACCATTTTTAACGGGATGATTAATTTTTTATTTCTTGCTATGGAGTGTAGGAGCTCCTTATAGATTTCAGAAGTCAACCGTTTATCAGATATATGTTTTGCAGATATTTTCTCACTTTCCTGAAGTTGTTTATTCTACTCTGTTGAAATTTCCTTTGCTGTACAGAAGTTTTTTAGTTTGTTGTAGACTTATTTGTCTATTTTTGCTTTTGTTGCCTATGCTATTGTTGTCAAATCCACAAAATCATTGCCAAGATCAATGTCATGAAGCTTTTCCCCCACTTATTCTTTCAGGAGTTTCTTCCAAAAGAATTGAAATCAGGATCTTGAAGTGATGTTAGCACTTTCGTGTTTATTGCAGCACTATGCACAATAGCTGAAATGAAGACAGACAACCTAAGTGTCCATCAGCAGATGAATGGATACAGAACAATGAAATATTAGTCAGCCTTCAAAGGGAAAGAAATTCTGCAATAGGTAACACCATGAACTGAACCTTGAGGACATTATGCTAAGTGAAATAAGCCAGTCACAGAAGGACACATACTGCAAGATCTTATATATATGAAATATTTAAAACAGTGGCCGAGCGTGGTGGCTCACACCTCTAATCCCAGCACTTCGAGAGGCAGAGGGGGTAGGATCACCTGAGATCAGGAGTTTCAGACCAGCCTGGCCAACATGGCAAAACCCCATCTCTACTAAAAATACAAAAATTACTCCACCGTGGTGGCACGTGCCTGTAATCCCAGCTACTCAGGAGGCTGAAGCAGGAGAATCGCTTGAACCCTGTAGGCGCAGAGGCTGCGGTAAGCCAAGATCACACCATTGCACTCCAGCCTGGGCAACAGAGTGAGACTCTGTCTCAAAATGTTAAAAATAATGATAATAATAATAATAAAATAAAATAGTAAAATCACTGAGTTAAAAAGTGGAATGGTGGCTGCTAGGGGCTGAGGGAAAGGGAAATGGAGAGTTGTTAATAAGCAATCGTAAAGTTTCAGTTAAGCGGAATGAATACGTTCTAGAGATCTGCTGTACGACACCGTACACAACCAACAATCTTGTGTGCTTCGACATTTTTTAAGAGATCTCATGTTGAGTACTCTTATCACAGTAAAATATTTTTTTTAAAGCATGCTGCTAAATAAATAAATCTTGATACTATTTACATGTACATACATGCAGGCACACACATTTCAACACATTTTCTATTCTACATATTTTCGATTGGCAAGTGTTTTTACAAATACAAAGAATCGGCCGGCCATGGTGGCTCATGCCTGTAATCTCAGCACTTTGGGAGGCCGAGGCAGGCGGATCACCTGAGGTCAGGAGTTTGAGACCAGCCTGGCTAACATGGCGAAACCCCATCTCTCTTACTAAAAATACAAAAATTAGTCAGGCATGGTGGCACTGAGGCAGGAGAATTGCTTGAATCCAGGAGGCGGAGGTTGCAGTGAGCCAAGATTGTGCCTTTGCACTCCAGCCTGGGTGACAAGAGTTAGACTATGCTAAAAAAAAAAAAAAAATCATGTCTGGAAGTTTACATACACAAGTCCTGCCTTTGGAGAAGTGGAGAAAGAAATAGTATTGTAAGGATAAGAAGGCTGTCAAAGGGATTTTTAACCACATCCATAAGGTTTTTACTTTTAATAACGAGAGTATGCATTATTTATGTAAACAAAAAGTAATCATTTTAAGAAATTTGTTTGCATGGAGCAGAAACTTGAAGGTGGAAGCTTAATTGGAAAGTATCGTAATTGTCTAGGTTTGAGGCCATGGGTAGCAATGTTAGAGATGGAAATGACAAAGAAAATTACAGTGTATGAGTCAACAGAATGTAGCGTAGCAGAAAAGAGAGGCCACAGACTGAGATTCAAGGGAGAGAGTGAGTTCAGCTTTATAAACCAAAGTCCTGAGAACTGCTATTATGTAAACCTCTATTGCTTGCATGTGGATTGCTTTCTCTCACATAATAATGACCGATTAGATCAGTTAATTTTGTCGATTAAGTAGTTACTTGGTCCACAGCTGTGTTAACAGCTTTATGGAACAACCACAAAGAAACCCCCAGACAGTTGATTTGATATTGAGTAGCTACAAGCTTGGTCTTGTTTAATAAGAAATAGACCAAATGAGGCTAGAAGGTATTTATCAGTGCATTGAGTCTGATACACTAAATGGTTCACTACTGATCCAGGGAATTTATTTTTATGCCATCAAAAGAGAGTAGTTCAAACCTTGGGTGACTTGGATTTAAGCATTTCTGGTCAGTACAGAGCCTAAATGCATATTTCACTTACGTCCAAGCAAAATGACATTTATAATATCCTTTTCAAGGCCCACAGATAGCCCCTTTTCTTTCTGACAGCAGATCCATTTAAAAATACAGTTATTGAATCAAGTTTCATATTAATTCCATTGGCAGTCTTCTATTGGCAATACTAAATATAGTTCACTTCAAATAATGTAAGATGCAAGATGATTAACCTATTGAAGCAGAGTTCTTAATCTTGGGCAAATGAGGGTGGTAGCCCATGGATGGACCTCACAGATCTAAGCACATTCTGAAATATCATGAGGCAAAATTCTCTGAAGTTTTGTTTCTTAATTTGTCAGGGAGCACAAGTCCATGGTTTAAATGAGTTTTTTTAAAAAAAAATTTTTTAAGGAACAGCTACAGTTTTTTTTTTCTACGGAATAGGTCATTGTAGCTAACTGAATTGTTCTAAGTGGACTACGAATTGCTGATTCTGACATACAAAATTATAAAATTGAAGTTATTCATAGTAAGTCAATCCGTTAAGGAGCCTATGACATGTGAACTAATCAGTTTTTAAAAAGTTACAGTCTGTGATAGGTCAAACATTTTTCAGAAACAATGTCTAAGAAGAAAAGTTTTAAGGAGAAAAAGGCTTAGTCTGGCTGATAAAAATTCTGGGAGATTTTTAGAAGCAGAAAGCACTGAAATGTCCTTTATAGAATAGGTAGGAATTTACAGACAAATTATGAAAAGTCAAGTTCTCAGTTAAAAAAAAAAAGGTGGGGAGAGGTTTAACCAGAGTCGTGGAGACAGGAAAAGAAAAGTCATCCTCAACAGCTGAAACTTTCAGGGCAAAAGTAGGAGCAAAAACAAGAAATAAAGTCCTATTTAAGAAGACTAAGCCCTATTCAATAGGAGAAGTAAGAATTGAGGAGTTATTTAATGTTTCGGATCAAGGGCATGACACGAAGAGTAGATCTATCCAATGTGGAATTAGAAAGATTGGAAGAGACAGGGCCATTTTTCTGTACAATATCCAGGGTAGAGAAGATGAGCCATTAAGACCAGCTGGGGCATGTGCAAGACCAGCTAGGGTTTGGAAGTAGCTTGTTGCCAAAATCAAAATTTCTGCTTCAATTGACTGCCTTTTTCAAATGCTTAGTTGACATGTGCATACATAGACACAAACCCTTAGCATCTGCTGGACTAAGTCCTAGGAGTACGCATTTGCAATATTCCTTCCCCTAGTAACTGACCTTTATCCTGGTTTGTCCTGGTACACTCAGTCCAAAAAGATACAGTTGCAGCAAACACCAGAGGACAGGAGTGAGTTCCCTCCACAACTTTCTGTTCCTTGGCTATAATCTTTTTTTTGAGACAGGGTTTCACTCTGTTGCCCAGGGTGGAATGCAGTGGTATGATTACAGCTCACTGCAGCCTCGACCTCCCAGGCTCAGCCTCCCAAGTACCTGGGACCTCAGGTGCATGCCACCACATCTGGCTAATTTTTCTACGTTTTGTAGAGAAGGGATTTTACTATGTTGGCCAGGCTGGTCTCGAACCCTTGGGCTCAAGCCATCTGCCCTCCTTAGCCTCCCAAAGTGCTAGGATTACAGGCATGTGCCACCATGCCTGGCCTCTTGGCTATAATCTTAACATCCTGCCTTTCTTATCACCATAAGACATCCATGAATGTGGCAATCTCCACCGTATCCCTGCTTGGAGAAGAGTAGCCCTGTCTGTCTTCACCATCCCCTTGCTTCTATCTATCATTTGAAAAATTAATTATATAACATACTCAGGCTGATTAGTAAATAAGTGGCCACAGGGCCAGAGGACATATCGAATAAAAAATACTTTCACTTTCTCTAGAAACTACGGCACTGAAGCACAGGAAAAAATCTGAGGTCTCTACATCACACCACCTACAGAACACAAGCTACTGAGATCATCCTCTTGCATATAATTATTGGGACAATTCAACAGAAAGAAAAGGAACTGTAGGATGGGAATCTGATCGTGTACAGAGATTTCCACAAAATGCAGTGGGTGTGCATGGTGTTCTGTGAGAGCAAGTGTTCTTTGGTAGGAAATACTAAATCTCCTCTTAAGTCACAGGTGATTATAAATGTGACTTTTTGCTTTTGGCAGACACAAAAAAGGAAAATGCCTACCCACAAGACTGGAAAAGAAAAAGGCTAAATATTAAGATCTCAACCTAATTTTATCAATTAGTGGCTGAACAGGAGTTAGATGAGGCCAGTATCTTTGAACAGAAGCTTCATGTTTGACCCAATTTGATGAGCAGCAATTGATCATGTGAGGTCCAGAGATTCCCTGAGACCCCCGTATAATACTATTTCCTCCTGGAGAGAACATTACTTTTGAACAGGGTGCTCCAGAGTCTATGTGTTATTTCAAAGATTATCTGGCTCCTCTGTAATAAGGAAGAATTTTTCATTGTCTGAAGGTTCTTTGCTTAATGTTTCATTTTTCTGGGTAATTGTTGCAGGTACAAAAGTCCCTCATTATTTAAGAATCTTAGTCAGTAAAATGGGTAAGTATGTAGGTGTGAAAGGAAAATAAATCTTGGGTTCCCAACATCACTCAGCTCAAGGGAAATGTCAAGCCGGGAACTGGGTTACTTGCCTCCCCTTTTGCTTCCTCAATAAGACGGCTACAAGATGAAAGCTACATGCCTCCCCATATTTTGCCCACAAGGAAACACCTAGTGAGCTCCCAGATCTTTACTCTGAATTGTTTCTGTTAAAATGTAACCATGGCAATGTAAATTGATAGCTTATCTTTAGAGGGACAGTCACCCCCTGTCCCAGACACAAATGCCTATCTGATTGTTCCCTTGCCCCATTTTGTCTATGTTATCTTATGTAAAAAATGTAGATTCTGTATTTTTCCTCCACCCCATTTTTGTCTATGTCATCTTATTTTTTAAAAAACGCAGATTCACAGAGCCAGACAAAGGCATAAGTAACTATTTTTCCCCACTCCCTTCTTACATGAAAATTGTGTACTTCTCAATATCCTGCCCTTTCCCCCTTTAAATTTGGAGCCCTCAAAATCATCTTCAGAGAAAGGCGTAGACCTGTCTCCTGGGTGCATGTCCTTAACTTTGGCAACTCCTAAAATGATTGAGATTGTTTTGTCATTTTTCTCAATTGAGATCGGTAAGTAGGTAGATAAACAGATAGATGGAGAGGGAGAGGAAAAATAAACCTTGAGACCCCCAAATCACTAAGCCAAAGGGAAAAATCAAGCTGGGAACTGCTTAGGGTGAAACTGCCTCCCATTTTATTCCAAAACAAGATAGCTACAAAGATATGAAGCTATGTACCTCCCTCACCATTTGTCCACAGTAAATTCCTTGTGGACAAAGGACAGACAGAACTCAAAGTCGTCCCCCTGAGACTCACCTGAGACAAATGCATATCCAATTGCTTCCTCTGCCCTACTGTTTATGTAAAAATGCAGACTCACTGAGCCACACTAAACTGTGTATTCGGTGGAAGGCTGATCAAGGACTCAAAAGAATGCAACCTTTTGTCTCTTATCTACTTCTAATCTGGAAGCCCCCACTTGGAGTTGTACAATATGTGTATTATACACCTTACACATATTGATTGATGTCTCATGTCTCCCTAAAATGTATAAAAGCGAGCTGTATACCAACCACCTTGGGCACATGTCATCAGGACCTCCTGACGCTGTGTCACAGACGCTTCCTTAACTTAGCAAAATAAACTTCCTAAATTGACTGAGACCTGCCTCAGCTATTTGGGGTTCATAATAGATACGTTACCAGAAAGGGGTCCCTATCCAGACCCCAAGAGAAGGTTCTTGGATCTCACACAAGAAAGAAAGAATTCAGGGTGAGTCTGTAAAGTGAAAGCAAGTTGATTAGGAAGCAAAGGAATAAAGAATGGCTACTCCATAGACAGAGCAATCCCAAGGGTTGCTGGTTGCCCATTTTTATGGTAATTTCTTGATGATATGCTAAACAAGAAATGGATTATTCATGCCTCTCCTTTGAAGACCATATAGGGTAATTTCCTGACGTTGCCATGGCATTTGTAAACTGTCATGGCGCTGGTGGGAGTGTAGCAGTGAGGATGCCCAGAGATCACTCTCGTTGCCATCTTGGTTTTGGTGGGATTCAGCCGGCTTCTTCACTGCAACCTGTTTTATCAGCAAGGTCTTTGTGACCTGTATCTTGTGCCGACCTCCTATCTCATCCTGTGACTCAGAATGCCTTAACTTCCTGGGAATGCAGCCCAGCAGATCTCAGCCTTATTTTACCCAGCCCCTACTCAAGATAAATAGATAGATGATAGATAGATAGATAGATAGATAGATAGATAGATAGATAGATAGATATCTACCACCAATGTCAAAAATAAGGTTAAAGAACACTTGTGAGGGGTTAAATAATAACCTCCTCCAAAGGCATCTACATCGTAATTCCCAGAACCTGTGAATATGTTACCTCACTTGGCAAAAGGTACTTTTAAGATGGGATTAAATTACAGAGATCAGCCTGCATTATATGTTTTGGCCCAGCGTAAGCAATAAGGATCCTTATAAAAGGGAGGTAGAGACCAGAATCAGAGATGTGGCAACAGGAGCAGAGATTGGAGCGATGCACTTTGCAGATGGACGAAGGGGCCCCAAGCCAAGGAGTGCAGGCAGCCTCCTAGAAGCTGGGAAAAGCAAGGAAATCCACCCTCCTCTAGAGCCTCCAAAAGGAATGTAGCCCTGCCAGCATCTCAGTTGAAGGACTCCTGACCTCCAGAACTGTAAGGTAATAGGTAGTGTTATTTTGAGTCATTAGCTTGTGGTCATCCTTTGCAGCAGCAATAGAAAACTAATCTAGCCCTATAATTGGAGTCACTAAGGCCTCTTATTTCTGCCCAAAAGAACAATAAAAAGGTAAAAATGCCCCCTAACAGCCACCACCACCACTTTCCTACCACAGGCCTGTGGCAGGCCAGGTTTCCCTAACGGCTGAACAGGCAGGCCTTAGTGGCCTGTTCAGCACTGACTGAGTGGTTAAGTTAAATATTAAAAGCTGAGAGAACCAGTGCCCTTATACAAAGGCTGGAATGTGACAAAAGCCCACCCAGAGTTGTGCCCAGGCCTTCCCTGGGCCTTGAAGCATGACAAGATAACGAAGGAATTCTTAACAGGACCCATTTAGGATTGAACAACTTTTACTGGCGGTGTGAAGAAACTCCCCAAGCCTCCACAAACAAGTTTATTGGGAGTCTGAAGGGACTCCCCAGACGTCCATGATTTAGCAGCAGACAAGATAAGGGTAATCACCCCAGCACCCAGACCCATTTAGATTAAGTAAATTTACTGAAGCTCCAGAGGAAGGTCTTCAGGACTCAGACCTTAGACTAGAATAAACTAATCACTTAGGTCTCTAGATGAATGTACACTTACACATGGACATAGCTTAGTAGGTATATAAGCTCTGGAAAACTTTGTAATTTTGAGTTGGTCTGGCAGTATTTTCCAGGCCTATTCTCTGTAACTGGTTACAGAAATAGAAATTCCCTCCTTTCCCAGTTCATCTGCATGCATCTCATTATTGGGCCGTGAGAATAAGCAGCCGGACCTTCTCTGTTTGGTCTGGGAACAGGTCCCCAAAGGCACCTGAAGGATCTGACCTACAGTGAAGACCTCATTCTACTGTCTAGAGAAACAAATTATTAGAAATTATTAGAAAGGCTTTATTAGCCATTTATTTCTAATATCTATCCATTAGAAATTATTTATTAGAAATTAGAAATAATTATTAATTTATTAGAAATTCAAAAAATTATTTATTAGAAATTAGAAATAAATAATTTCTAATAGACAGATATTGGAAATAAATGTCTAATAATGCCTTTAATACAACTATGAAATAAATGTCTAAAAAATCCTTCCACTGGCTCCAATCTCTTCATGGTTTCTATTTTCAATCCATTATTATTATTATTATTATTTTTTTTTTTTTTTTTTGAGATGGAGGCTCGTCTGTTGCCCAGGCTGGAGTGCAGTGGTGCGCTTTTGGCTCACTGCAAACTCTGCCTCCTGGATTCAAGTGATTCTTCTGCCTCAGCCTCCCAAGTAGCTGGGACTACAGGCACCCACCACTATACCCAGGTAATTTTTTATATGTTTAGTAGAGATGGGGTTTCACCATGTTGGCCAGGCTGGTCTCCTACTCCTGACCTCAGGTGATCCGCCTGCCTCGGCCTCCTAAAGTGCTAGAATTACAGGTGTGAGCCACCGCACCTGGCCTTATCCATTATTATTAAAAGAATAAAAACGTGGCCTGGCACAGAGCGTGAGCAGCCCAAGAAGGCAAATCCTCCAACACTAGTCAAGCAAAGAAGGAAAAATCTGCACAAGGCAAGTCAGGCCTGAGGTTTCATGGAAGGGTGATTTCATGGAGGAAAGCATTACAGGGTGAGGTGGCACATTGGTTTAGCGTGGGTCTCCTGAGAGCAGTGTCCATGACAAAGGCCTGCATGCAGTAGTTCATTAAAGACGTGACTGTAGCGAGTTAGAGTGAGAGGGTCCAGGGCAGCAGAACAAGGGAAAAGAGAAAGCAGTCCATACATGTACAATGAGGGGTCACTGCCCAGGGTGACAGGCGCTCAGTTTGCAAATGTTAATGAATTGCATTTGTGGAAATGCAAATGTGAGTAAATGCATCTCAGAACTCTTTGACTGAGGCATTTACCTGCTCAGCTCCATTGTCCATGAGTAGTACATGGAACACACACACACACAAACACACACACACACACACACACACATTCCTGGGTCCCAGGTGAAAGTCAGTTCCAGCAGTCCACCCCCATTACCATCATGGTGTCAGAGAAGCCCTGAGGTGGGAAGCCGGAGATACACCCGAGGGTCCAGGGTGGAGGATGCCCAGCTGAAGATGGTTGGCCTTGCTCTGAACTGGTCACTGAAAGAACATCTGGAATAAGAAGTGGGGTTGGGAGGATGTACAGTGGTCTTCAAGAGGGATCCAATACAATGATAAAACCCAAACAATGTAAAGGAAAGAAGGATATATTTAGAAGCCTAAAAAAAAAAAGCAAATCAGCCCATATAGTGTGGTCAGTACCATGTGTTATCAATGGGGCATGGAGCTCCTGGTCTATAGTTACCATATCTCCAATGCCTGCCATGATACTAGAAGCCACCATAGCAGGTCCTCAGAAAAAGTAGGTAAGAATGAATTAAGTTATTGATAAAGTTTGGCTGTGTCCCCACCCAAATCTCATCTTGAATTTTACCTCCCATAATTGCCACATGTTGTGGGAGGGACCTAGTGGGAGATAATCAAATCCCTGGGGCAGTTTCCCTCCTACTGTTCTTGTGGTAGTGAATAAGTCTCACAAGATCTGATGGTTTTATAAGAAGTTTCCCCTTTTGCCTAGCTCACATTCTCTCTCTTGCCTGCCACCATGAAAGACGTGACTTTGCTCTTCCCTTGCCTTCCACCATGATTGTGAGGCCTTCCCAGCTGCGTGAAACTGTGAGTCCGTTAAACCTCTTTTTCTTTATAAATTACCCAGTCTCATGTATGTCTTTATCAACAGCATGAGAACAGACTAATACAGTTATTTTCCACTGCCCTCTCACCTGTGTTCATGTCCAATGGCTGCTGTAACTAATGACGTCAAACTTAGTGGCTAGAAATAACAGAAGCTTATTGTCTTACAGTTCTGGAGGCCAGAAGGTTCAAAATCAAATTTCACTGAGTCAAAACCAAGGTGTCCATAGGGCTGTGCTCCCTCTGAGGCTCCAGGGCAGAATCCTTTTTTTACCTTTTCTAGCTTTGGTGGCTCCTGGAGTTCTATGGCTTGTGACAGCATCACTCCCATCTCTGCCTCTGTCTTCACATGACCATCTCCTCTGTGTGTCTCTCCATGTCCTCTCCTAGTTTTATAAGGAAATAAGCCATTGGATTTAGGCCCACCCTAAATCCAGAATTTTATCTCAAGATCGTTAACTAATTACGTCTTCAAAGACCCTACTTCCAAATAAGGTCACATGCTAGAGTTCTGGGTAGATACCAATTTTGGAGAGACATAATTCAGCCCCATCACACTCCCCTCTTCCTCAAAGTGACAGGAGTCTTGGGTCAATTCTGGGGCTCAGTGGAAGGTTGGGATTGGAGGCACTCAAGGAATGATTCAGGAAGAGGCACTAAAGAGCTAAACTAGGAGAGAAGCAGAGGAGGGAAAAGAAGCAAGGGTTGGGTAAGAAGCACTGCAGATCCGGGTGCGGTGACTCACGCCTGTAATCCCAGCACTTTGGGAGGCTGAGGGGGGCGGGCCATGAGGTCAGGAGTTCAAGACGAGCCTGACCAACATGGGGAAACCCCATCTCTACTAAAAATACAAAAATTAGCCAGGCGAGGTGGTGTGTGCCTGTAATCCCAGCTACTCAGGAGGCTGAGGCAGGAGAATTGCTTGAACCTGGGAGGTGGAGGTTGCAGTGAGCCGAGATGGTGCCACTGCACTCCAGCCTGTGTGACAGAGCAAGACTCCATATCAAAAAAAAAAAAAAAAAAAAAGGCCAGGCGTGGTGGTTCACGCCTGTAATCCCAGCACTTTGGGAGGCCAAGGTGGACGGATAATGAGGTCAGGAGATCGAGACCATCCTGGCTAACACAGTGAAACCCCATCTCTACTAAAAATACAAAAAATTAGCCGGGTGTGGTGGCGGGCGCCTGTAGTCCCAGCTACTTGGGAGGCTGAGGCAGGAGAATGGCGTGAACCCGGGAGGCAGAGGTTGCAGTGAGACGAGATCGCAACACTGCACTCCAGCCTGGGGGACAGAGACTCCATCTCAAAAAAACAACAACAAAAAAAAGAAGAAGCACTGCAGAGAAGGGAAGTGAAAAACAACCCCGAGCTTCTAAGCCTGAATTACCAGAAAATGGAGAAAGGAACATTTGTGCTGCAATGGAAAACTGCAGGCTTTCAAGATCTCTTCTTCCTGGTTATTTGATTTTATAGGAGTTATTTTACAACTGTGTCAGTTGTAAATAACCAATGTCAATAGAAGTAATTCTGATCCACAGATATGCAAATGAATATGTCCATAAAGAAAGAACTTCTCCCTCTCGCCATGAAAAAAACAGTTTTGTATCTATTTGTACATTCACTTCAACCCTCCTTTCCTTTTTATAAATCTGTGTTTCTTTGGCTTTTCCTTTGAACTGTTTATTGCTTGGTTTCCTCATTTAATTCATGGGTTAAATAAAATCTTTAACATGCATATTAGTTTGCTGAGGCTGCCATAATAAATTACAAAAAGGTGGGTGGCCTAAGACAATAGAAATGTATTAATGTTGCAGTTCTGGAGGATAAAATCCAGGTATCTGCAGGTCTGAAACCCAAGTATCTGCAGAACCATGCTCTCTAAAGGCTCTACAGAGCCTCCTGCCTTGCCTTTTCCTCGCTTCTGGAGGTTGCCAGCAATTTTTGGCTTGTAGACACACCTCTCTCATTTCTGCCTCCATCTTCACATGGCATTCTATGGGTCTGTCTCCAAAAGAATATTGGATTTAAGGCCCACCATAATCTGGTAAGACCTCATCTTGTAATTTCATTACATCTGCAGCAACCCTATCCCTAAATAAGGTCATATTCACAGGTTTCAGTTGGACACAAATTTGGGGGGACCACTCTTCAAACCACTATACACATGTTTACTTTATATCAGAATAGGAGTCATGATTTGACTTCTTTGGAAAAATTTTCCTATAACAGAGGTGATGCTATTAAAAGCAAAGTCAGCAGGAAATGATGGGTTAGTATGGGAGAGGCGAAAGGGAAAGTGTTTAAGAGTTGAACATGTTGAATTGGCCTAAACTCAAGTGGGGCTGGAGGTCAGAGAAGAAGGAAGAACTAGATGGAGAAGAGTAGGGATCTCAGTTCTATCCAATGGGCTCATTTTACAGGTGGGAAAACTGAGGCCCAGAGAGGAGTAACTCTCTCAAAGGCACAGAGAGGGTGATTGGAAAAAGTAGACTGCAACGTCGACTTTTGACTTCCAGCCAGGATATACACACTGGTTAGAAAGGTTTTTGATAGTTTCAGCATCTTTTTTTTTTTTTTTTTAGATGAGGTTTTGCTTTTGTTGCCCAGGCTGGAGTACAATGGCACAATCTTGGCTCACCGCAACTTCCACCTTCCGAGTTCAAGCGATTCTCCTGCCTCAGCCTTCCCAAGTAGCTGGGATTACAAGCATGTGCAACCATGCCTGGCTAATTTTGTATTTTTAGTAGAGACGGGGTTTCTCCATATTGGTTAGGCTGGTCTCAAACTCCTGACCTCAGGCGATCCACCCACCTCAGCCTCCTAAAGTGTTGGGATTACCGGCGTGAGCCACCACGCCCGGCCTAGTTTCAGCATTCGGATGAAGAACTTTCACATTTTCCCTGGAAATCTTCTCACATATAACACCCTTCACATTTCCATGTGTGCACATGCATAAATATACACATAAGAAAAAGTTCTACCCACATAGAGTCACAAAATGTAATTGTAAAAGCTCTCATTAGAAAGCTGATTCTTGGCTGGGCACGGTGGCTCAAGCCTGTAATCCCAGCACTTTGGGAGGCCGAGGTGGGCAGATCAGGAGGTCAGGAGATTGAGACCAGCCTGGCCAACAAGGTGAAACCACGTCTCTACTAAAAATACAAAAATTAACTGGGCGTGGCGGCATATGCCTGTAATCCCAGCTACTCGGGAGGCTGAGGCAGGAGAATCCCTTGAACCTGGGAGGCGGAGGTTGCAGTGAGCTGAGATCGCGCCACTGAACTCCAGCCTGGAGACGGAGCTAGACTCCATTTCAAAAAAAAAAAGCTGATTCTTTTTTTAAAATTTGAGACAGAATCTCCCTCTGTGGCCCAGGCTGGAGTGCAGTGGTGCAGTCTCGGCTCACTACAACCTCCACCTCCCAGGTTCAAGCTGTTTTCCCACCTCAACCTCCTGAGTAGCTGGGACTACAGGTGCCTGCTACCACGCCCAGCTAGAAAGCTGATTCTGAATCAAAATTCAATGATACATAATTAACTTACATACCTCCCTGATTACATCAGTGTGAAATCTTTGGGCTACAAGGAAATATGTAAACTGTAGACAACTCTATAGCTATTAGTACAATAAAATAGATTTCGAGACAAGGATTTTAGTACTTGATAATGTTACAGGTACAGAAGATCTCTAAATTCTTAGAATTTACAAAAGAAATTGTGAAAATGGAAAGTATTACAGTCTCAACTTGCACTTTTTTTCTTAATTATTGTACTGACACGACAGGCCTAGAAATACCATAATCAAGCATCATTTTCTTGTCTAACCCCACAGTAATATTCCAGCTCCCAAGAGTTTATATAATAACCAAGTCATAAAATGTAGAATAATTTCAACTTTCTTTTACTCGATACCCGTGTATGCATTAGTCACGTAGTGATATTTCTTTACCAGAAAGAGACTTGAGAAAATGTTGTCATTTGTTTCATAAACTTTGCTCAGAACTTCGGTGCTTCAGAGAGCTATCTCTCCTATTCTGCATGTACAATCCAATTTCTATCAGGATGACATTTTTTCTCAAATGTTGCTAAACACTTTGGGGGTAAATATAAAAATAATATCCATGAAATGTTTTATATTTCCACTCTTCCTATGATGTTATCTCATTTGATTGTCACGACCACTCACTGAGCTATTCTTTTACCCATTTTAGAGATGAGAAAACTGAAGTTCAGAGAAAGTTAATTGACTTGTCCAATTAATGCCAAGCTGTCAAAGCAGCTGAACTGGTACCTCAATACCAAGCCTCCTCCTCCTTCCCATGCCCCAGGTCACTGTCCACCACCTTAAATGAGGCCAAAAACATGTTCTGCAATCAGCATGTACTCTCTAAAAATGAGAGGGGATTTTTTTGTTTTTTGTTGTTTTGAGATGGAGTTTCACTCCTGTTGCCCACGCTGGAGTGCAATGGCACAATCTAGGCTTACTGCAACCTCCACCTCCTGGGTTCAAGTGATTCTCCTGCCTTAGTCCCCTGAGTAGCTGGGACTGCAGGCATGCTTCACCATGCCTGGTATATTTTTGTATTTTTAGTAGAGACTGGGTTTGCCATGTTGGCCAGGCTGGTCTTGAACTCCTGACCTCAGGTGATCCACCTGCCTCAACCTCCCAAAGTGCTGGGATTACAGGTGTGAGCTACTGCACCCGGCAAGAGAGGGGGTTGTTTTAAAAACCCATTACTGAGATGACATATTTGGAGTTGCTTGAAGAGCAAACAAGATCTGTTCAGAGAAAATGATAATGCCATAATGGCACACAGTAGGTGCACAATGAAAACTAATGAATAAACACTACCACATGCACTAAAATGAGTACAAAAAGCCATAAATGTCTAGAATGCCAGATGTGGAAAGAACACAAATGTCTAGATCAATGGTTCTCAACTGGGGGTGTCAGCTGTCACAATTGTGGGAGGGTGCTACTGGCATCTAGTAGGTAGAGGCCAGGGATGCTGCTAAACATCTGATATGGTTTGGCTGTGTCCCCACCCAAATCTCAACTCTAATTGTAATCCTCAGATGTCAAGGGAGGAACTTGGTGGGAGGTGAGTGGATCATGGGGACGGTTTCCCCCATGCTGTTCTTGTGACAGTGAGTGAGTTCTCACGAGATCTGGTTGTTTGGTAATTGGTGCTTTTCCCTTCTTTCTTTCTCTCTCTCCTGCTGCCTTGTGAAGATGTGCCTTTCTTCCCCTTCCCCTTCTGCCACAATTGTAAGTTTCCTGAGGCCTCCTAGTCATGCTTCCTGTTAAGCCTACAGAATTGTGAGTTAAACCTCCTTTGTTTATAAATTATCCAGTCTCAGGTATGTCTTTACAGCAGTGTGAGAACAGACTAATACGACATCCTACAACACACGGATCAGACTCGGACAACCAAGAATTATCCACCCCAAAATACCAATAATGCTGGGAATGAGAAACCCTAATCTAGATCAGTGGTCTACAAACTTTTTCTGGAGAGAGTGAGAGAGTAAATATTTCAGGGTTTGCTACTTACAGCAAAAGGAATGATGGATAACTTATACATGAATGATCAAGGCTGTGTCTCAACAAAACCATATTTACAAAAACAGGCAGCATCCTGAAATTGGCTCATAGACTGTAGTTTTTCAACCCTGATTTAGGTTAATGGTTTCCTAATTTTTTCTTCTAAAAATGATGAAATGTTTCATTCATTCAAATGAAATACTGCATGAAATCCAAGGTATGAAGCAGATTAAAGGGATGCTTCTTTGGTTGAACCAAGGGTTCATTCAAGGTGGCTCTCAGAGAAACTCCTGTAGTAGCCTGGACAAGCCTACTCACTGTATAGTTTAGAGCCTTCTCATCTTACTCAAATGTCACTTCAGAATGATCATGGTATTCTCTGCTCAAAATCCTTCAGTGGCTTCCCATTGCTTCTGAGGTAAAGTCCTTCCTCCAACCTATAGGATCTCTCATGGGAGTGTGGCTCAATGGCTCCAGATCCTTACTAAGAGGTTTCCAGGTCTGACTATACCACTTACGGTCTGTGTGACTATGGGCAAGTTACTTCACCTCTCTGAGCCTCAACTTCTTCATGTATATACCAAAAATTATTAACAAAACCTACCTCACATGATAGTTTTGAGAATTTAAATGAGATCATGGATACATAGCCTTGCACAATACCTCATACATAATAATACTCAATAATTTAATATGATTCTTGTTAAAAATTATTTTGATTGGGATCTTGTATCTCTAGAAGCAATGTATAAGTCAGAGCAAGTTGGTTGGGACTCCAGGCAGTTGGAGACGTGGCTGATAGAGGGAAATGGGCCCTAAGGAAGCCCTCTCTTGGGTTTCTACTGTGTTATTTTTTGACTTTATCTTACAGAAATATCAATCACGGGAGAAGGTCAGATCAGGCTCCTTTTTCAAAGCCTTTTGGGCCCCAGGTGGATAGGAGTATTGACAAGTTTGTCAATTGAAAGGTCCCTTCTGTATACCAAGGGATAACTATATATGTTGACGTTAGATTTTCTTGTTAATTGCAGCTGAAAACGTCCTCACTCATACATATGGTCATTAGAATATTATAGTCTGACTGAGATCCAGTTATCAGGATATACAGCAACTGAGAGTTTTTGAGGCAACCTGTACTCCAACACGAAGCACACCTAGATACTAGTAGCAGAGTCGGCAGTTAATGTCATCGGGATTGTGTCTATTTCTGCAATTTACAATATGGACAGAGAAGTCTCAAGGTAGGAGGTTAAAGACAGGGGTTTGAAGTTTGATTCTATCCATCCCTCCCCATGTGAACTTGAGCAGTTCACTCAATTGTTCTGAGCCTCTGTTTCCTCCTCTGAAACAAAAGCCAAACAAAATTCACCGAAATTCCAGCATTTTGGGAGGAATTATATGACAATTCTTGTTTGTAAGGGACATAAACCCAATTAAAATGATTTCAGCAAGAGATGGAGACGAAATTCATCTTGAGGGGCAGACAGTACCTGTGCAAATTATTTCAAGGCCACATGGAAGAGCTGGGCTAGACTGCCCAGGATTTTAAGGAAGCATATATAAGGGGTGCTTATCCCAGTCTTGGGTGAGGGAGTATTTCCCAAGTTGAATGTTAGAGAATGAAAATTAATCAGACAATAAGGAGTGGGAAGAGTGTTGTGGAATAAAGGAAGAACAGAGAGGTAAGGAATGGCATGAAGCACACACATGAATGTGCATGTGTGGGCATGCCTGTGTGCGTGCCTGTGTGTGCATGGCTGTGTGTGCATGCCTATGTGTGTGCCTATGTGTGCATGCCTCTGTGTGCATGGCTGTGCGTGAATACCTGTGTGTGCACGGCTATGTGTGCATGCCTGTGTGTGCATGCCTGTGTGTGCCTGTGTGTGCATGCCTGTGTGCATGGCTGTGTGTGCATGGCTGTGTGTGCATACCTGTGTGTGCATACCTGTGTGTGCATGACTGTATGTGCATGGCTGTGTGTGCATGCTTGTGTGTGTGCATGCTTGTGTGTGTGTGCCTGTGTGTCCATGCCTGTGTGTGCATGCCTGTGGGGAGGGCAGTGAGAGGGTTGCCAGGCAAGCAACTCAACAATACCAATACATAAGGAGAAGGTGGTTGATGAGGCTGGACCCATGGGCAGGGACCACCTCATCATGCAAGGGAGTTTCCATGCCAAGCTAAGACACATAAATTGACTTTGTAATACCCCTGTTCACTGCACAAGAAGGAGGAAAAATTTCCCCTTAGCGGAATTTAAGCCAGTACAGCACATAAATGAACAAAAGCTTCTGTCATTCTCCTCTTCTATGCTTAAGGCTCCAACAATTTTCCTTCAATTTCACTCTCCCCTTCTTTTACTGTATCCTTCTTCAGCAGGAAAGTACCTTTTTTATATACTTTATTGGATTTTTATTCCAAGCTACAAAATGCATGCTTGTGGCAACAAGTCAAAAACAAAGGTTTACAAAGAAAAAGGCAAGTTTCTCCCTCCTTGCTCAATCCCTGACACTCATTCACCAAAGAAACAAGGCTGTTATGTGTGATCTTTCTCTATGTTTATACAACTATATGAAAACACATATGGTCATATAAATAAAGGGTTTTTTTCCTACTTTTTTTTAAAAATGGACTATACTAGTCTCATTACAGTATACAACTTGCCCAGGTTAAATGTAATGCAATTTGCTCAGATTATAGGTTGTAACTATTAATAATTACTATAAAAGCGGTAAAATATTCCACAGAATGAGAAAACCTCTCCATTCAACTATCTTGATGGGGGAAAAACATAGGGTTTGCTTGTTGCTTTTCTTAGCCATTCTCAATAATATTGCAATAAACATGCTAGTACTAGTACTCTTGCTTATTTTATTTTTATTTATTTATTTATTTTTTCTTTTGAGAGGGAGTCTCAGTCACCCAGGCCAGAGTGCAGTGGCATGATCATAGCTTACTGCAGCCTAGAACTCCTGGGCTAAAGTGATGCTCCTGCCTCAGCCTCCTGAGTAGCTGCAATTACAGGTGTGAGCCATTGTGCCTGGCTCGAGAACCTAGTTTTAAGCATGTCACCTGACTACTCAGGAAAGCAACCCCCTATGCCAGAAGAGACACAGAGAAAAGTGGTCCTGAAACTATACTAACTCAAAGCCATTCCCTGTTTTTGTTTGTTTGTTTTTGTTTTTTGATGGAGTCTCACCCTGTTGCCCAGGCTGGAGTGCAGTGGTGCTATCTCTGCTCACTGCAACCTGCGCCTCCCGGGTTCAAGCGATTCGCCTGCCTCAGCCTCCCAAGTAGCTGGGATTACAGCCACTGGCCACCACACCCGGCTAATTTTTATAGTTTTAGTAGAGATGGGGCTTCACCATGTTGGCCAGGCTGGTCTCAAACTCCTGACCTCAGGTAATCCACCTGTCTTGGCCTCCCAAAGTGTGAGCCACCATGCCTGGCCACATTCCCTGTTTTCTGCCCTTCTCCATCTCACTGAATAAGCCATAAACTCTCCCACCTCAGATCTGCTCAAACATTCTCCTCTTCCTAGGTTGCCATTCTTCTCCCAACCCAAATGCACATGTCACGCTTAGTTCAAGAAAAAGCTCAGATTCCACGTTTTCTAAGAAGGCTCCCAAATCTCTCTATGGCAATTAATCTCTTCTTCCACCATCGCTTGAACAACAGTAAGAACAACTTCGACAGTTATCACTGTGATGTGCTAGGCATCGTGTTACGCACATTAAATGCATTATTTTATTTTCTCTTCAATAACCTGATTTAGGTAGGTGATATTGTTATATATATTTTGAAGGTAAGGAAACTAAGTCTCAGAAAGGTTAAGTCACTAGTCCAAGGACACACAGCTAATATGTGTTGCAGCTGGGCTTTACATTCAAGTCTGCCTGACTTCAAACTCCAGATTCCAGTCATCATTCAATGCTGCATAATAAAATAAAAATTCCATTGAGCAAGCTTCTAGTTTAATGGCAAACAGGTTGAGCCATTGCTTTGTAAACATTGCCTGCCATAGATGAATTTGTTTTCTACATTTTTTAAGCGGTCTTATCTCCCAGTGAATCTTATGAATGGAGCAAAGTTGTCAGGTTCTACAGTAAATGGCATGCAATGTGATGTTGCCAGAATTCAAGCTTTCTTCTGCTAATTTTTCACTGGGTTGCAAGCTTTAATTTAACTGTCAGACCCTGGGTCTTTTGCCAGCACTAATGGAGGATTGTGGCAGTGATGGTAATTATTTCTAGACTTGGTACCTCCTTCGTTTACCTTCTGGTCGCAAATACTCAGCAGCTTCAAGCTAATTTCCTTCCTGATTTTCTTCATCAGTTTGCAAACTCCCACTGCCAACAAAAACAACACATCTGATAAAAACGTCAACATGGAGTGTTCGAAATATTAAAACTGTCAAATAAAAATTGTGTTTTTACAAGGCAGTCCAAATATGTCACACATGTGGAAACCATTTTTCAAAGACAGATTGTATAGGTCAAAGAGTTGTTGGGCTTATTTTTTTTTTAACCCACAAGAACAAACTCAACCATGACAGTTTCTTGTACATTGGTTTGATATCTTGAAAATCAGCTTCCAATCTACTCTGGACAAATTTGATAAAAAATACTGGCATCAAATGTCCTTTCCTCAGATGAAGACCACAGGCTTTCCCCTCTCTGTGGAATTAATAGAAGAATTACCTGAAAGAAGATACTATGATTTAGCTTGCTGTTTATATTTCATTCTTCCCACCATTAAACAATGTAGACAGAAGATAGGGCCTGTCAACCAATGCTTATTATCAGACGTGCTATTCTCTCGAAAATCTCAGAAGCCGAACACCCTGATTTAAATTGCTAGGTAGCAACTAAAGTTGTGGATGGGAATGAAACCACCAAAGATAATTGAAAACCAGAAAGGAAAGGTGACTAACCCTGGGTAGGGCTAAGTTGCAGAAGGAGACCAAGGGTGAAACACAAATGGGTAATTTTAAGTAGGTTTTCAAGGGGGCAAAATCCTCCCAAATGGAACACTTTTACAAATAAACGCTGGCATTTTTACAGTGCTTACTTACCGGCAAGGAATCATTTGGGGGGCCTGCATCTTCCACTAGACCCAATTCAAGGGAGGCTCATGTGAACAGGTCAATGGGGGTGTGTGTGTGTGTGTGTGTGTTTTCAAATCCCAGTTCCTCATAACATAGAGGGAGGAGTGTTGGTATAACAAGAAGCCAAGTCATGGCTAAAAAAATACTTATGTATACACCCCCCCATGTGTATTGTTTTTATATATATGAGAGAGAGAGAGAGAAAGACAAAGACAGAAAAGAGGCAGACAAAGAAGCACAGAATTGGGAGGCCGAGGCGGGCGGATCACTAGGTCAGGAGATCGAGACAATCCTGGCTAACACGATGAAACCCCGTCTCTACTAAAAATACAAAAAATTAGCCGGGCGTGATGGCGGGCGCCTGTAGTCCCAGCTACTCGGGAGGCTGAGGCAGGAGAATGGCGTGAACCCGGGAGGCGGAGCTTGCAGTGAGCCAAGATCGCGCCACTGCAGTCTGGCCTGGGCGAAACAGCGAGACTCCGTCTCAAAAAATAACATAAAATAAAATAAAAATAAAGGCAGAAATAGACAGGAGTCAGAAATAAGGACAAAGATACACAGAGGCCAGAGACAACCAGAAGCCAAGAAAGAGGGAAACAGAATATATCTGGAAAAACAATTGCATATCTACATAATCAGGACTTAATGACTATTTTGCATATGTATTTTAAAAGTTGTAGTACAGCTCAGCAAGAAGAATTAAAGAACTCATGCGGTCACCTGGGATCATTAAGTATTCAGTGAAATGAGCAAGAGAGATTTCCAAACTGCCCAGGAACAGTTCCTGGAAAGGAAATCAGAATTCCTTGATAGATGCAATGAGGCTGAAATTTCATTGTTTTTTAAAGTTACTAGAGTCTAAAGAGTTTGCACTTATTTTTATTGAAGAACATAGGCGTGTAATAACAGCTAACGGCTAGTGACATTTACTCTGAGTCCAGCATTTCTTTAAGTGCTAATAGGGATTAATCCATTTAATCATTATCACAACGGTATCGAGTAGGTCCTATTATTATCTTCCTCATTTTGCACACGAGGAAACTGAGTCACAGAGGGACTAAATAATTTCCCTAAAATTATGCAGCTGAAAGCCATGGCACCAGTATAAATATAATAAAAGTAGACTGGGTCTCAGAATCTATTATCTTAATTACTACACTGCACTGACCCATCCCCATTATGCTGTATTGTGCATTTATGTATTTCTATATATTCCACAAAGACAAGGCCAAGAGAATTTTCATGGAAATAAAATGTCATGCCGGGAGCTGTGGCTCACGCCTGTAATCCCAGCACTTTGGGAGGCCAAGGCGGGCGGATCACGAGGTCAGGAGTTCTAGACCAGCCTGGCCAACATGGTGAAACCCCATCTCTACTAAAATACAAAAAAAATTAGCCAGATGTGGTGGTGGGTGCCTGTAATCCCAGCTACTTGGGAGGCTGAGGCAGGAGAATTGCTTGAACCAGGGAGGCAAAGGTTGCAGTGAGCCGAGATCTTGCCACTGCACTCCAGCCTGGGTGAGAGAGCAAGACTCCATCTCGGGAAAAAAAAGAAAAAAAAAGAAAGAAAATATCATAATCAGAAAACGCCTCTTAAGGCAAAGTCCAGTCATTGCTAGGTTAAGTCGTTTTAAACTGTTTTCTTTATGGCAGAACTTCTTGCCTACTCTAACTGCATTGTAATTCCCAAGAGGGTAATTTGCAGCATCTTCTAACATGCTTAATTCTGGATTTTTTTCATAGATTCACCTAATAATACACAGATGCTCTCTGAGGTCTCCCCCAACTCCAAGGCTTCTGGACTCTCTAGTTCTTTACTTAGTAACTATGAATAAGAATAAAAAAATTTGAAAACTGTTTTTTAACTCAGAAAAAAATAAGCCATATTCTTCAGCTTATTCCACAACTATTTGTTGAACACCTGCTTTGTACGAGGACCTTGTTCACAATAGTGAGTAACACGTGAAGCTCACTTTCAGGTGTTGGGAGGAGTGGTGCAGAAATAAATGGTAAACAGATACCAAATAAAGAATATAATCAGGCCGGGCACAGTGGCTCACGCCTGTAATCCCAGCACTTTGGGACGCTGAGGTGGGCAGATCACGAGGTCAGGAGTTCGAGACCAACCTGGCCAACATAGTGAAACCCTGTCTCTGCTATAAATACAAAACTTAGCCGGACATGGTGGTGTGTGCCTGTAGTCCCAGATACTCTGGAGGCTGAGGCAGGAGAATCACTTGAACCCAGGAGGCGGAGGTTGGGGTGAGCCGAGATCGTGCCAGTGCACTCCAGCCTGGGCAACAAAGTGAGACTCCATCTAAAAAAAAAAAAAATATATATATATATATATATATATATATATATATATATATATAAAATCAGGGAGCTATAAGTACTGTGAAAAATAGAGTAACGCAGAGTAAGTGGTAGAGAGTGACAGGAGTAGCCTCTTTTAGCTGGGAAAGTCTGGGAAGGCGACATTTGAGGTAGCAATTCAGCAGAGTTCAAAATGAGGTTAGGGAGTCAGCCATGTGACTGCCAGCAAGGAAGTGTCCAAGGCACAAGAAAGAGCAGGTGCAACAACCCCCGAGGCAGATATTTACATGCTCGGGGACCCACAAAGAAGCCAAAATGGCTGGAAGATAAATAAGGGGGAAGTGTTGACAAAGTTTTGCAGAGAGGCCAGGAGCCAGGTGGTCATGTAGAGCCTTGTACATCATAGGAAGGATTTGAGTCCTTTCTTATGATGGTCACTTAAGTTGCACTGAAAAAAGGGAAAGGAAGGCTTTGCTCTACCATGCAATGAGTCTTGAGAGCCCATTCTCCCAGGAAGAAGGGTTGATAGTCTTGACCTCAAATGGTGTCTCAGAAGGAGAGTAGCAAAAGGACTCCATCATTAAGGCATCAAGCATCTAAGAAAAGAAAAATTTGTAAAGGGGGTACTTTGGGCAGAGCTGTAGTGTAGAGGCATGGAAAGGTGGGCAAGGCGGGCTGGGAGCAGTGAGATTCTATCAAGTTCATATGCCAGGTTGTCCATTAAGTGAAATGTGAGGCCTGTGTATATAGTTTATGTATATACAGTTTTGATATTGGATTTATAAATGCTTTCTTCTAATTAATACATATGTTTATATGTGTGGGTGTCTATGTGTGTATATGTGTGTGTGTGTGTGTGTGTGTGTGTGTATATATATATATATATATATATATATATATATATATATATATATGAAACAGAATATAGCTATGTTGCCCAGGCTGGTCTTGAACTCCAGGCCTCAAGCAATCCTCCTGCCTTAGCCTCCCAAAGGGCTGTGGTTACAGGCGTGAGCCACCAGGCCCCACCTATGAAATTTTTCAAACACAAAGACACTGTTTGACTCCTCCTCCTCATCTCCCATTCACTCTGTAACCTTCTCCATCTTAGCTCCCTCCCCTTCTTCATGGAAACTTCTCTTGACAATATTACCAATGACCTCCATATTGTCAAACCCAGTGCTTATATTTTGGTCTTTATTTTACTCAGTTTCTCAGCAGCACTTGCCATAGGAGGGCGTGAAGCTCTCAGCTTCTGTGACCTCTTCAGTTTTCCCAACCTCCCCGACCCTGCCTTTGCATCTATCTGCTGCTCTTCCTCTTCTACTTGACTCCAAAAGGTGGAATTGTTCAGCGTTCAATCCTGGGCCACTTCCCTGGGTCCTTCCCTTCCCTTCATTTTCCGTGCTAGATTCCTGATGAATCCAAAAGATCTCAGAGTCAGACTCCACCAGACAATGTAACCCGTTGTGTCTGTCTGTTTACCGGCTGGAATATGAGAAGAAAATGGGTCTCTGGGTCTTAGGCAGGTGCCAGTGGAAAGTGGGATGACCAGAAGAGCAAAGGATATTTAACTGCTGCATGGCTTATCTCAGTGTGATCATAAAGTTTTGAATATTTATTGCCACACTTCTTGCAAGGATTCTGCAATATGGGCAGCTATATTGAGAAATAAAAGCCATATTCCTGACTCTGGGCTTCAAAGCATCCAGAATTATCAAGGATTTCTCAGCTGGCCTCAGTGACACCAGTAAGAAAACACTAATTTTTCAATTCATAAAATTATTAATTAGAGGTAGCCATGAAGTAGAGACAGCTTCCCTGGACTTGGCTTTATTTTCTACTCTAAATTCAAGATGTTGAGAATGCAATAAACCCACAATTTCAGTATCATTTAAAACTAATGGTTTTCCCTTTAATTATTGCAGGTTAAAGCTTCCCTCATTTATATGCATTATTTGAGAGTTTTATCTGGAACACATGAATATCAAAGAAGGCCTTTGAGCTTTTTCAAAACACATTCCTTCTCACTGTTTAAAACAATTACAAGTTTCTGTACAGAAAATTTTCTAGCTCTATGTTGTTAAACAAGTTCAAGGGTACTTGGACTCTGCTTGTTTAAATGATAAAGACAGATGATAGATAGATAGATAGATAGATAGATAGATAGATAGGAAAATTAGACACATAGCTAAATAGCTATTCGTGGTACATGGATAGAGATAGGTAGATACAAACAGATGTGTTCAAACAAGAGAAAACACATAGTTAAAAACATTGTTCCATTAGTTTTCATAACAACTGTATGTGGAACATACATTTTTTCCCAAACATTTTAAATTTATGTATGTATTTTTTAACTTTTTTTAAAAATGTAAGTTCTGGGATACATTTGCTGAACGTGCAGGTTTGTTACATAGGTATACATGTGCCATAGTGCTTTGCTGCACCCATCAACCCATCATCTAGGTTTTAAGCTCCGCATACATTAGGTATTTGTCCTAATACTCTCCCTCCCCTTTCCCCTCACCCCTCAACAGGCCCCAGTGTGTGATGTTCCCCTCCCTGTGTCCATGTGTTCTCATTGTTCAGCTCCTACTTATGAGTGAGAACATGTGGTGTTTGGTTTTCTGTTCCTGTGTTAGCTTGCTCAGGATGATGGTTTCCAGCTTCATCTATGTCCCTGCAAAAGACATGAACTCATTAACTTTTATTTTATTTTTTTGAGACGGAGTTTCACTCCTGTTGCCCAGGCTGGACTGCAATGGGGCAATCTCGGCTCACTACAACCTCAGCCTCCTGGGTTCAAGCGATTCTCCTGCCTCAGCCTCCTGAGTAGCTGGGATTACAGGCATCTGCCACCATGCCTGTCTAATTTTTTGTATTTTTACTAGAGACGGGGTTTCACCATCTTGGCCTGGCTGGTCTTGAACTCCTGACCTCAGGTGATCCACCTGACTTGGCCTCCCAAAGTGCTGGGATTACAGGCATGAGCCACCGCACCCGGCCTTAACTTTTATTTTAAATTCAAGGGTACCTGTGCAAGGTTGTTATATAGGTAAATTTCAGGCCACAAGGTTTTGGTGCACAGATTATTTCATCATCCAAGTAATAAGCATAGTACCTGACAGGTAGTTTTCCAATCCTCACCCTCCTCCCAACCTCTTCCCTCAAGTAGGTCCTGGTATCTGTTGTTCCCTTCTTTGTGTCCATATGTAGTCAATGTTTTGTTCCCACTTATAAGTGAGAATATGTGGTATTTGGTTTTCTGTTCCTGTGTTTGTTTGCTTAGAATAATGGCCTCCAGTTCCATCCATGTTGCTGCAAAGGACATGATTTTGTTCTTTTCTATAGCTGCGTAGTATTCCATGGTGTACAAGTACCACATTTTATTTATCCAGTCTACCACTGATGGGCATTTAGGGTGATTCCATGTCTTTGCTATTGTGAATAGTGCTGCAATAAACATATGCATGCATGTGTCTTTATGGTAGAAACATTTATATATCTTTGAGTTTATACCCAGTAATGGGATTGGTGGGTCAAATGGTAATTCTGTTTTATGTTCTTTCAGAAATCACCAAATTTTCTTCCACAATGGCTGAACTAATTAGCTTTCCCACCAGCAGTGTAAAAGTATGGAATATGAATTTTTATTTCCATTTTACATGAGCAAAATGAGGTGGGGGATATTGAGTAAGTTGTCACAGCTTACACAGTTTGAAAACAGAGGATCCCTTGGAGATGATGGTGATGATGACACCTTATTAATAACCTTCTTTTCAAAAACTCTCCAGTGTGCTAGGAGCTATATGTGGTATTCTATATGTATTATATCACTCAGCCACCACAGTGCATCTTCGATTATTCTTATTTAAAGTAAGGAAATTAGGGACAAGAGAAGTTAAGTACCATGGCCGAGGTCTGCAAATTAAAAGTGCTGGCATCATAATTAGAGCACAGATCTGTCTGACATCCATGGCCAAGATATTTTCATTACGCCATGCTTTGTCTCTACTTGTTTGGTCTTTTAAATTTTTAATCAAATATTTAGGTCAAAAGCCATTAACTTTGTCTACTCAGACTTCAGAAGGCTGTTGGGAAGTCTGTGAATCAATTTTTCTGTTGCTCTTATTTTTGTGGCTTGCTTATGAAAGTCACAGATACAAAACATCAAAAAAAGCTCTGCTCAGAAATATCTCCTGGGTATTATATTTGGAGATTTGAGTAAATAAGAGCCTCTTTTAAAATGTAAATACCACCTGAAAATGTTAAGCCTATTAGAAAGTCACACCTTAGCTTTAACAGTTATATAATCCAATTTATACTTGAGAAGCATACTGAAAGGGTACTGCAGCTGTGGTAGAATGAATCATTTTCTTCTTCTCCTTTATTCTGGGATATTGCAGAGAAGAAGAGGCATGAAAACAGCTGGGTAGATTTTTTTAAAATAAGTTTCCCATTTTAAAATAATTTTGGATTTACAGAAAAATTGTGCAGATAGGACAGAGTCCCTGAATACCACACACCCTGGTCTTTCTATTATTAACATCTTAAATTGATATGGTGCATCAGTCATAATTAATGAACCAATATCAGCACATTATTATAAACTATGGTCCACAGTTTATTCAGATTCCCCTACTCTTTACAAATATTCCTTTTCTGTTTCAGGATCCCATCTGGGAGACCACATTATATTTAGTCATCCTGTCTCCATCCTTAGGCTCCTCTTGGCTGTGGGAGTTTCTCAGAGTTGACTTGCTTGTGATCACCTTAAGAGCTGGAGAAGAACTCATCAAGTTTTTTGCGGAATGTCCCTCCATTGGGATATGTCTCACGTTTTTCTCTTGATTAGGCTTAGTGTATTAGTCTATTTTCATGCTGCTAATACAGACATACCCAATACTGGGTAATTTATAAAGAACAGAGGTTTAATGAACTCACAGTTCCACATGGCTGGGGAGGCCTCACAATCATGGTAGAAGGCAAGGAGGAGCAAAGTCACATCTTTCATGGTGGCAGGCAAGAGACAGAATGACAGCCAGGTGCAAAGGGAAACCCCTTATAAAACCATCAGATCTCGTGAGACTTATTCGCTACCACAAGAACAGCATGGGAGAAATTGCCACCATGATTCAATTTCTCCCACCGGCT
Source organism: Pan troglodytes (assembly GCF_028858775.2). Taxonomy (NCBI): domain Eukaryota; kingdom Metazoa; phylum Chordata; class Mammalia; order Primates; family Hominidae; genus Pan; species Pan troglodytes. The sequence continues at coordinate 16,300,239 of NC_072416.2, forward strand.
CCCTCTCACAACATGTGGGAGTTATGGGAGCTACAATTCAAGATGAGATGTGGGTAGGGACACAGCCAAACTATATCAATAACTTAATTCAATCTTATCTACTTTTTCTGAGGACCTGCTATGGTGGCTTTCAGAATCATGCCAGACATTGGAGATATGATAACCACATGCCAGGAGCTCTATTCACCACTGATAACACATGATACTGACCACACCACATGGATGGCAACAGGCAAAGAGAGCATGTGTAGGGGAACTCCCCTTTATAAAACCATCAGATCTCATGAGACTTATTCTCTATCACGAGAACAGTATGGGGAAAACCACCACCAAGATTCATTTATCTCCCACTGGGTCCCTCCCACAACTTACGGGAATTATGGGAGCTATAATTCAAGATGATATTTGGGTGGGGCCACAGCGAAACCATATCACTTGGATTATGGGTTTACAGGAGGAAGAACATTGTGGTAAACTGCAATCATATCAAGATTCCATGCTATCAACACGACTCATCACTGTTGGTGTTCACCTTAATGATAGGCTGAGTGGTGTTTTCCAGGTTTCTCCACCGTAAATTTACTGTTTCTCTCCCTTTTCATGCTGTACTCTTTCTTTGGAAGGAGTTACAAAGAAACTACACTTAAGGAGTGAGGATGAATGTTCCCTCTCCTTGAAGAGGCAGTATCCACATACATTATTTGGAATTCTCCTGCAGGAGAGATTTGTTTGTTCTCCCCCATTTACTTGCTTATTAAATGGTTTATTTAAATCGGCATAGACTCATGGATATTTGTTTTAGGCTTTGGGCTAGAATCCAAATCTACTTTATGCTTTTTTTTTTTTTTTTCTGAGACAAGGTTTTGCTTTGTCTCCCAGGCTGAAGTGCAGTGGTGCGATCTCAGTTCACCGCACCTGCTTAACCTCCCAGGCTCAAGCAATCCTCCCACCTCAGCTTCCCGAGTAGCTGGGACTACAGACACACACCACCACACCCAGCTAATTTTGTATCTTTTGTAGAGACAAGGTCTTACTATGTTGCCCTGGCTGGTTTCGAACTCCTGGACTCAAACTATCCTCCCAGTTTAGCCTCCCAAAGTGCTGGGATTACAGGCATGACCCACCGTGCATGGCCTACTTTATTCTCTTAATACTCAAATTGTTCCAGCTTTGCCGATTGGGAGCTCTTTCACTAGACTCCTGTATGCCTTCGACATACCCTTCTCATTGTGGACGTTTTGTTTTTCATTTTGTTGTTATGTTTTTGAGCACTTCCTTACTTCTTGGCACTACAAGATGCTCCAAGTTTATCTTGTATATTTTTTGCCCCAGTCTTAGAATGAGTCATCTCTCCCAGGAACGCTGGTTCCTTTTGTCGGAGAATGGTATTTACTTGACATAATATTAGAAACTGGATATGGGCTCTAGGAGTGCTTGTTGCCACTGGGGTGTCATTGCTCCTAGGCCCACTCAATTGACAGAGAAGGAAATACATGTATATATTATGTATTTTAACTGAGGAAATGCACAACTCATCTATAAATACTTCTATATGTAACCATCTGCACCTATAGTAATTTAAACATGAGTTCATACTAACACCTCAGTATATTTTTAATAATAGCAATACCCAAAGTCTAGCCCAGCTCAACTGAATTAGAAACAATTAAATTTGAATCTAGGCAGATGGAGGAAGGAGTAGAGCCCAGGCTTTGGTAATTGTTTGAAAAATCGCCAGGTAATTGAAATATGCCTCTAGCCTTGAGAATCACTGATGGAAACAAAACAGTACATGTGAAGCTGATGTGAGATTTTCCTGGGAAATCACATATTAAAATTACTAATAAATGAAAGAATTAGTTTTTATTATACTGTTTCCTAACATCTCACACTTTTATATCCTCAGAGTTTTCCTAAATTTTTCCCTTTGATCCAATATTCATTTATCAAGTCCAGCTGCAGAAACACTGATTTATTGTAAATGAGGAGAAATGGAGTCATCCTAATCTTGAAAAGAAGCAAAGTGAAAGAAAAAGTATACATTTATGAAACTCCTGCACCAGGAATATGAAGCAACATGCTTATCATAAGTCTCAGAGACTACAATCAAAACACAAATAGGTAGTATAGCACTTTTGATGTGCAAAATACTATTCTTTATACCTATATTAGGACACTGTCATAATAGCAATATTCACTATTAAAAATAGCATTAGATTGAGAATAAACCACGTGATATTATATATATGCATATATACATATATGTGTGTGTGTGTGTACATATATATATACACACACACATATCAGGTCTTTGTTCCTGATTACTGGCATAGAGTTTCAAAAATCCTTGCATTTTCTTAGATGACAGAAATGTCATGGTTATGTGATATGCTTTGGCTGTGTCCCCACCCAAATCTCAAATTGTAGCTCCCATAATTCCCATTTATCATCAGAGGGATGAAGTGGGAGGTAATTGAACCATGGGGGCGGGCCTTTCCCATGCTGTTCTCGTGATAGTGAATAAGTCTCATGAGATCTGATGGTTTTATAAAGGGGAGTTTCCCTGCACTTGCTCTCTTGCCTGCCACCATGTAAAACATGACTTTGCTCCTTCTTTGCCTTCCCCCATGACTGTGAGGCCTCCCCAGCCATGTGGAACTGTGAGTCAGTTAAACCTCTTTCCTTTATAAATTACCCAGTCTCAGATATGTCTTTATTAGCAGCGTGAGAACAGACTAATACATTATGATAATAAAGCAATTTATGGAGGGCCTCTAGAAAGCTTCAGGATGGGAGCTGGTTACCAGAAAAACCAACCATGTGATTAGAGGTCTGGAACTTTTAGCCACCAGACCTCTGAGGAGAGGAAGGAGCCTGCAGCTCTAATTCAATCAGGTGGTCAGTGATGTAGTCAGTCATGCCTATGTAAAGAGATCTCGATAAAAACTCTGAACACTGTGGCTTAAAGGGGCACCCTGATTGGTGAACATATTGCTATATCAGGAAGTAGACACACTCTGACTTCACAGAGACAGAAGTTTCAGCACTCAGGACTCTTCCAAATCTTGCCACCCTATATATCTCTTCATCTGACTGTTTATTTGGGTCCTTTATATTAAAATGATAATCATAACTATGTCACTTTCCTGAATTCTGGGAGCCATTCTAGCAAGTGATTGAATGTGAGTGGGTTGTGGGAAGCCCTAAAAGTGTGGTCAGCTGAGCAGAAGGTCAGGTAGTCTGGAGACACCATGTGTGGTTGGTATCTGAACTAAGTGTAGTCTCGTTGCAGACCCTAACCTTTAACTTGTGGGATCTGATGCTAACTTTGGGTAGTTAGAATTGTATTGAATTGAACTGTAGGATATCAAGTTGGTGTCATAGAGTTGATTGCAGCATGCAAACTCAAACAAAGGAACCTTGCGAAGTTGTTGGCATAATCACACAGGGAATTATTTTAAGTGACTTTCACACAAAATATTCTGACTTGTATTCCAAGTGGCATAATCTTAAAAACAAAAAGAACTTAAACTGTTTCCAGTAGTCTTAGCATTAATAATACTATTGTCATTTTTTATTTTGAATTATGCATACACATGCATAAATATAAAATGTATGAAATATGTATGTGAATGTTATTTTGTGTCTAGATTAGCAGCATGAGAAAATAGATGCAAATATAAAAATCACAACAGGTAAGTTACAATAATAATTTTTATTTAAATTGAGAATATCAGTATGAACTTGATTTATTTTTTTCTTCAAAAAAAAATACACATTTCTTAGTGCTGAATACTAAAAAGGCATTTTCAGTCCATTAGCAGTTAGCACCCTAGGCCCAGACTGTGGTCTCTACATACCATTGTCCATAAGAAGAAAGTAGGGCCACCTGAGGAAATGGTTGACTGTAGAACTAAGATACGAAATAAAAAATAAGAGCTTGAGACATTCTCTCTCTCTGTCTCTGTCTCTCTGTTTGTTTGTATGCATGTGAGCCTGAAAGCAAAGAAGCTATCAAAATAAATGTTTGCATCAAAATGACACAAAGGTTAGCCTGAAGGGACTTCCATTGGCCAAAAATAAGACAATCTGAGCATTAAAAAAATGATCACAAAGGATTGAGCACAACAACTACATAAAATTCATGAGTTCTTAATTATAACAAACCTAAAAAGCAACTGGACCCTTTGGCAGTTGGTAAGGCACCAACTCATTATTCTAAATTGATAATTAAAGGAAAAGAAATTAAGCATCTCTTCTGCTTTTTGTGAATCGATGATATTTTAGAGTCAACAAATAGGGTTTTTCCCCCCCACAGGAGAATTACAGTTAACAATTAAAAAAATATATATTTAACATGAAAATCACTATTATTCAACCACAAAAACAATTCAGCAAGAATATATAAACAAATATTAGCAAATATTAATGATTGTTGAAGCGAGGTGATTATATAGTCACCCTATTTTGTGTATGTTTGAAATTTTCTATAAAAATATACTAAAAATTAAATATAACAGTTATTCAGAGATCCATCCAAATAACCCTTACTGAGCCCTGTCTCTGTGCCTCGTCTTGTGCTAGAATCAGAAATTCAAATGTGAGCAACCTGTGGATTCTAACCTCAAGAGATTTAGGTTGGTGTACAGGAGTCCAAGATATGAAGAGATCATTAGTATACAGGTGCACAGCAATGACAGTTCCCACAGCGAGGACTTCAGCAAGCTACGCATTCCTTCTGATGTTCCACTTACGGTTGTCTTTCTTACTCTCAAAGAATTTCAGCTATGAGCCTCTTGCCAGTCTTGCAAATACTTTCTGAAATCCAAAGATAGTCAACCCTTAGAGACCAGGTATGGGCCAATGCAGAGAGTGGTGGGCAAGCCAAGATTCTCCAAAGAGATTCATCACAGCTATTGGACTGTCACTCAGAGAAGGAGCAGCTTCTACAAAGGACATTTGGTAAACATCAAGCCATAATGGCAGCCAGTGGCTAGATATACTGGGCTGTTACTTGACTGTTAGGTAGATTGGCTAAGCCATCAGCAACATTTCGCAACTGATCAAATTGAAAAGTGATTCACTGTGAGGTAGCCAAGTGAAAGGCTCTGACACACTCTATGGTGGAAAACACATTCATCATTGCATTTACCATATTCATTAATAGAAGCTACCATTTCCTACACACCTAGGATATGCCATGCTTTGCACTGTGTGCTTTCATTTGTGATGTCATATAGTGCTCATAATAAATTTGCAAGCATTTTAACCCCCATTTTACAGACAAGGAAACTGAAGCTCTGAGAAGAGAAATAACTTGTCCAAAGTGAAATGCCATTTAGGAATTTTTTTAATTGATCAAAAAATATTTAAAACAAGGTGCAGGTCAAACAAAGCACACATCTGTAGGCTAGTTCAGCCCCCTAGTTTCCAGTTTAAGACCTCTGCTCTACTTCATGCTACTGTCAAATGTACCTCTTACTTAAGCCCTTTTCTGATTCCTCACCTAAAAAGTTAAGAGTTCTAGAATCCTGTGTTCAAGAGCATGGAACACAGGCCAGCTGTATTCCATTCTTCACATGATATGGAATGGCCAACTTATTCTAGAAAATTTACATTTCTTTGGAAAGTACTATATACATCAGACACACATATTCATAAAATTTTTGTAAATAGCTATCTGCAAATATATGTACAAGTTGAGAACTTTTATAAGGTCAATAAATGCAATTGTAATGCCAGTTTTTTTTTATTTTTCAAACACAACCAAAAGTTGGAAGAGTTTTTATTAATTGTTCTTTTAAATAACCTTCTAAAAATATAAGTCAAGCAGACATTATTAAAAAATCAAACAGTATAAGAGAGTATACTATATGCAATATTAGAAATACAAATAATGGCTAATAATTATTATTAAGCACAAATTATATTCCCAGGATTGTTCTGAGCACTTTTCATGCATGAATTCATTCACTTCTCACTACATCCCTATAGGTAGATTCTATTATTACTACCTTTTAACATATGAAGTGGGAAACTTTAAGTAACTTCCCCAAGTTCACATAGCTGAAATGAGTATCCTTCTTACTTCCAGAAATGCACCCAAGTCTACCAATTTCTCTTCCTATAACAAGCACTGTAACCAATTTCTTGTGACTTTTCCAGAAATATTCAATGCATAGCCAAGCATTATTTTAGATGACAAGAATAAATATATGGGAAAGTATAGAAAATAATGTAAACAACACCTATATACTCACCATCTAAAATGAATAAAGTTGAGTGTTCAATTACATTTGAGTCATATTGTATTTAAGTTTTTTAAAAATCACTCAATGGTGTTAAAAAAAATCTCCCTTTTAACTTCTTCCCAATCCTATCAACCCTTTCCAGACAACTGTTATCTTTATCAGGTGAATTTTCTAAGCTTTGTTTTTATTCTGGATATCACTAAATCCCTGTGTAATATCTATAAACAAAGCATATATTGTTTTGTGTATTTTATCTACCTAATGGTATCTTTCCACAACATCCATTTTTCCATGACATTATCTTTGAAGATCTATTCATGTTTATACATACTGATCTCATCCATTTATCATCACTGCTATGCCGTGTTCTATAAAAATCATGTTTTATTTATTCATATCCTTACTTTGATGTGATATGTCAATACAGTTTAAAATTTTTTAAGATAAAATTCACCATTTAAACCATTTTAAAGCATACAGTTTTAAAGAGGACTAACTGTAATACAAATTGAGCACCTCTGACTTGAAATAAAATAAGCACAGCTGGGCAGGTGGGGAGACACCAGTTCCCCTGATTTTCCATTCCTTCAAAGTTATCTTTTCAAACCCTCCAAACCCAAATATGTTGTAGCCACCTCAAATCATCTACTGCTTTATTTCTTCTGCTTTTCTCAAGTCAATAACTGCACACCCACCTTTGCAAGGTCTAAGTGGATCTGTACGTCTGATTTGGCTTATCTGGACAGAGTGGTATAGCTCTCTTTCTTAGTCAGCTCAGGTTGCCATAACAAAATACCATAAACCGAGAGGCTTAAACAACAGAAGTTGGGTTCTTACAGTTCTTAAGGATGAAAGTCTGAAATCAGGGAGCCAGCAGGGTTGGGTTCTAGTGAGGGCTCTCTCCCTGGCTTGCAGACTGCCACCTTCTCACTGCATGCTCACATTATGGAAAGAGAAACAGGGAGGTCTCTCGTCTCTCTTTTTCTTCTTATAAGGACATTAATTCTATCATATCAAAGCTCCACTCTTGGGACCTCGTTTAGCCTTAATTTCTTCTACCAAGGCCCTATCTCCAAATACCATTACATTGGAGGTTAGAACTTCAACATAAAAATTTGGTTGGTAGGGGGTGGGGTGGCCACAAACTTTCAGCTCATAGTAATCTCTATAAATGTGAATTGTCACAGCTGAGCCTGACAGGTATACAAACCAGCTGGCATGGATACAAAGTATGAGAATGAGTTAAATGTCCGTGCAATATGCAAATTATGCACCTGGACACAGATACAGATGCAGAGAAACCAAACTATCACTCCCTGTTTCAGGCTTAGGAAGCAAATCAAACATTTGCATCTGGGAAGGAAAACTCTGCTTCTCTATTTGTTTGTGAAAACTGCCTCTCATAAATAAGAGATCAAACTAGAAGTGCACATCAAACCTGATGCAGCCTGAGCTGGGCCAGCCAGGAAAGAAATATGGTAAATTATAAATCCTTCAAGAGAAGAGTAAAGGCTGCACAACTCCCTTGAGGGAAACCATGACAATGAAGGAAGAACTTGCACTATTCAAGAGCCTGAGGAGTATGCTACCCAAAGGCTGTTCTGCCAACAGAGATGGATCATCCAATTAAGTTCAACACCACTTTGACCAAAGAGATTTCTGAATCGACCAGTTATCTGACTAAGCCAGGGTTGGCTCCCTTTCTGCTCAACTGTAGCAGGCAACTACATGGGATAGACAGAGGAACAAAAATACTGGGGTCGATGTAGACCTGAGTTCAAACACACTTGCAACACTGACAAATTACCTAGAAAATACACCTTGGCAGTGAATTTGACACACATTAATTTCCAGATTTATAAAATAGAAATAATAGTGTATTTGTCCTTGGGTCCATTGGAAAGAATATGTGTTGAGTGCTTACCATGTTCCAGCCATTGTGCCAAACGTATATAATCTTCACAACAACGAAAAGAGGTGCTATTATATTCCCTGTATTATAGACAGGGAAACAAAGTCATGGAGAAGTTAAGTGTCTGGCACATCAAACCATACCAGCCATGAAATCCAATTAGCTTAAGGTCTTGTTTTCAAAACTCCCCTGAAGATAAAAGTCACTTGGGGCACTTGATATCACTCCCCACTTCCCAGGCCCCTGCCCTGGGGATTCCAAAGCAGCGGATTGGGATAGTGCCTGGGAATTTATATTTTCAATAAGCATCTCAAGTGATTCTAATACTCACAGAAGCTAGGAAAACTTGCACGTTTACTCCATTCAACAAGGGAAGAGACCTGTGGCAAATAGATGTCTATTCAAAGAGTACCACAGAATCTTACAGCAAGAAAGAATGGTAGATTCAGATTAATCCCATCCCTTCATTTTATTGATGGGAAAACTGAGTCCCAGCAAAGGGAAATGGCTTGCCCAAGGTCACACAACCTAGGCAAAGCAGGTTTGGGATTTGAAGCAACAGTTCCTGACTCCCAAGGCATTTTATTCTATTTGTACACCATCAGGACCAGCAGGCATTGGTTCAAGTGAGGGGTATAGAGGTAGAAGAAATGAAGAACACTGGGAAGTTCCCAGGTGGAATAAGTGTGGATGGTACAGCATGGTGACCATAGTTAATTACAGTGTATTACGTACTTGAAAATTGCTAAGGGGGTAGATTTGAGGTTTTCTCAGCACAAAGTAAGAATAACTATGTGAGGTAATGCATATGTGAATTAATTTGAGTTAGCCATATGTCTACGTATATCACATTATGTTGTTTGTCATAAAATGTACAATTTTTCTTTGGCAATTAAAACATTTAAAATAAGGGTGGATGGGACACCTGCATGAATAGCCATAAGCAGCCTAGGAGGTAGCAAGAGAGACAGAAAAACATGATATGGTTTGGCTGTGTCCCCACCCAAATCTCATCTTGAATTGTGATCCCCATAACCTCCGTGTGTCGAGGGAGGAACCTGATGGGCGGTGATTGGATCATGGGGCGGGGTGGGTTCCTCCATGCTGTTCTCGCGATAGTGAGTGAGTTCTCAAGAGATCTGATGGTTTTATAAGCAACTGGCATTTCCCGGCTTGCACTTCTCTCTCCTGCCACCATGCGAGAAGGTCCAAGCTTGCTTCCCCTTTGCCTTCTGCCATGATTTTAAGTTTCCTGAGGCCTCCCCACCTATGCAAAACTGAGTCAATTAAACCTCTTTCCTTTACAAATTACCCAGCCTCGGGTATTTCCTTACAGCAGTGTGAGAACAGACTAATACAAAAAGGAAAATAAAATAATTGCTTCTGATATGTTCTTTAAGAGCTGACTTTCTTGTATTCATTCATATTTATAGTTTTTCTCTGTCTCTCTCTTCCTCCCTCACCCTTTCCTCAGCTTTTCTTTTTCACCCTTTTCTTACTCTTTTGTTCTCTTTGTACCTTTTCCAGACATCTTCCCAGCAAAATACAAAGATACCTTTATTTTTTTTTTGTCTGCAGAAAGCTTGAATTTTTTACTCAATGACTGAAAAGGGCCAGACTTTTCTTTTCCTCGATGACATCTAGTTTCAAAAAAAAAAGCTTCACCTTCCCAGCAGTGGCTCCTCTCATGCTTCACTTAGTCCAAACTCATTTTCTTAATCTTCCTCCAGAAAATATTTAAGGGCAGCCAGGCCCTAGTTGGAGCAAATCTGTTTGCAAGGCTTGCAAAACCCTATTTCTCATATGTCTAACAGACCTTACATCTCAAACACAGCCATGCAGTCGTATTCCTCCTCGAGAGTTTCTTTGTTCTAGGGCATTTCTTGGAATCAACAAGTGAAGTATGTTTGGGAAGGCTCAAATTGAAGTAAAATGTCTTAGATCGGCTTGGACCTATTCATGACACATGGGGAAAATCATTTCTGGCCTTTGGAAAGATAATCCAAAAAAAACCAATGGATCCTACAAGCCTGAGTGAGGAGCAGTCAGCCATTCCCACCAGGTACGTTGCAACATTTCAGCGGCACAGGACGGAGCCAGAGTCCTGTGGAAGCCACTATCCTGCTGATTTTTATGGCAAATTTCTAGTCAACCAGCACTCCACAGGGATTCCTCTCAGATGCCCTGGACTGAAGGTCTCCCACCTCCACCCAGATTGTGGTCTCAATTCCCACTGAGGTACTCCAGTCTGAAGATGACAGTGATAGGACAAGAGAGGAAACGATCTTTTACTTTACTTCCACACAGTACAGGCTTCTGCAAATACTTGTTAATTCCTGGTTAACTTAATCAGACCAAAGGCAGATTAAGATTCTCCTTTCCATGGGAGGAAGGCAGAAAAGTTACTAAGCTCTCGTGATGGTTAATATTAAATGTCAACTTGATTGGATTGAAGGATGCAAAGTATTGTTTCTAGGTGTATCTGGGTGTTGTCAGAAGAGATTCACATTTGAGTCAGTTGACCCAGGAGAAGAAGACCCACCCTCAGGAAAACCCGCCCACAGTGTGGGTGGGCACCATCCATTTGGCTGCAAGTGCGGCTAGAAAAAGCCGGCAGAAGAAGGTGGAAGAAGCTGACTTGCCGAGTATTCTGGCCTTCATCTTTATCCCATGCTGGATGCTTCCTGCCCTGGAACATCAGACTCGGAGTTCTTCAGCTTTTGGACTATTAGACCAGTGGTTTGCCAGGGGCTCTCAAGCCTTTGGCCACAGACTGAAGGCTGCACTTTTGGCTTTCCTACTTTTGACGTCTTAGGACTCACACTGAGCCACTACTGGCTTCCTTGGTCCTCAACTTGCAGACGGCCTATCGTTGGACTTCACCTTGTGATGGTGTGACTCAATTCTTCTTAATAAACTCCCTTTCATATATGCTTATAGCCTATTAGTTCTGTCCCTCTAGAGAACCCTGACTAATACAGCTCAGTATGGGTATTGCTTAGGTTCAAATCTTGACTCTGTGATTTATCAGCTGTGTGGTCTGGAGGAAGTTACTCAACCTCACTGAGCCAAAATTTCTTCATCTGTAAAGATGGGAATGATGTTAACAAGAACGATTTCAGAGGGATGCTGGGAGGATTAAATGAGGTGACATGTATATTATAAATATTATACAGGGAAAACACTTAGAAATAGCTAGAACGTAATATTCTGGTTTTATCTATTATTATTGATATGTATGATTTGACTGAAGTATAAAAATCTGTTCCATTACTTTGCAGTCAGAAAAAGAATTCAGAGATTCAAATTATGGACGATGAGTAGCAAAGATTCTTAGCAGTCATTTGCCAACATCAAAGCCATGGCCGTAAAATGCAGCCTAATTAAGTTAGCAAAGGCATAACCCAAATATTTCTAATGCTATTTCAATATGACTTTGAGTCCCAAGTTTTAATATATAGTGGCAGATTTACCCTCCTCATACAAGTTGACTGTAGTTAATATTAAAATAAGTTTTTATTCCCAAGAATACTTGAGTGGCTTTTGTGTGTGCTGTGTTTCAGAGGAATGTCAACCCAGGATAGACCCTTACTTGTAATAAACCAAAAAAATGGATATGTGACATTTATCCAACCACCAATTATTTAAGTAACAGAGTCACACTAACCTAGGTTAGAGTTCTGTTTCTGTTTTTTGCTACTTAGCATGCAATTTTGGGCAATTACCTAAACTTTTTGAGCCCTGACCTCCTTCTCGAAAGTGAAGATGAAGACAATGATAATATCTTTCACAGTTTTGTGGGAGATTAACTAAGAGGAATGCAAGCATTCAAAAAATAGCCTCTTTTTTTTTTTTTTTTTTTTTTTTTTGCCTTTTCCTGTAACTGCTCTCCTTCTGAAGACTCTCTGGAACCTTTCACATTCTGCTTCTTTGTGAGACTCACAGGGGCAGGGATCATGTTTTTTGTTTTTTTATTTGTTTGTTTTTTGTTTTTTCCATCATTGGATCCTCAGTGCCTGGTGCATAATAGGTGCTCAATAGGCATATAATAGGTGCTCAACAAATATTTGTAGAATGGCTGACAGATTAAATAAGCGCCAGCATCTCGAAGAGCTTGAGGAGCTCTGGGTCTTGTTTGCACCTGCCCCATTTCACCTTTCTGCTGACTCCATTTCCTTCCCTTCCTGAAGTTATAGCCATTTGAACAATATCCTGACAGTGGATATTTTTGGCTGAAGATGCTGGGTATTGTATTCTTTCCCTCTCTCCATCTGTCTTTATTCTTGTGCTACTAATAGCTTTGTGGGGTTTTGTTCCTCTAGGATGAATGGCAGCTCTTGGCTGAAAACATCTGAAGTGACCCTTGTGACACAAAGTTATTTTAAACCTGTAATATCTCACCTAGTTAGCAGTCAAAGATGAGATCCACAGCCCCTCCCAGAAACATATAATAGGCTGGTTGTTTGAGGGGCACTAAGAAACAAGCCTTCTCTTCCATTCCGAAGTGTGTCAGACAAGGTCAAAGAGAGAGGGCCATGTGTCCAGGTGCAGCTCCAGTCACAGCAGCATTGGGTACCCACCTCCGTGGACCCAAAGACTGAGGCAAAATTGAAAAGAAATAATTTTTAAAAAAAAAAATCAACTATCCTATTCCACCTTGCCTTAATACCTTCAGCCTTCACTGGTCCCACAAACATCTAGGGCTCCCCCACATTCAAATCTCATTTCTCTACCCTATATCTCACTCCCAAAGTGCCCCAGCTTTCATTTTGCTAATCTGATTTTTAAAAATCACATTTAAAAATCAAGGTGGCTCACACCTGTAATCCCAGCCGTTTGGGAAGCCAAGGTGGGCAGATCACCTGAGGTCAGGAGTTTGAGACCAGCCTGGCCAACATGATGAAACCCTATCTCTACTAAAAATACAAAAAATTAGCCGGATGTGGTGGCACTTGCCTGTAGTCCCAGCTACTTGGGAGCCCGAGGCAATAGAATCACTTGAGCTCAGGAGGCGGAGGTTGCAGTGAGCCAAGATCGCACCACTGCACTCTAGCCTGGGTGACAGAGCAAGACTCTGTCTCAAAAAATACATAAATAAATAAATTAATTTAATTAAAATCACATTTATTTGTTGGTTAATGAACTAATGTTCTAACTACCTTGAAAAACAAATGGCTGTTTCTTCGATAGTTCTCAATGGTGTTCCTCTAAATGTGTTTATTATCTCTCACCATTCAGTACCCAGCAAGTAGCACAGTGCTAGGCATATAGGAAGCTCTTAATAAAGATCTTCTGAAAGAAGGAAAATTCTATGAACAAAGGACTTAACTTAGTTTGGATGATGAGTAACAGAAGCCCCAACTATCAATGGTTTAAACTAAAGAGTTTCATTTCTCTCTCATGTAAAGGTTTAGAGGTTGGCGGTTCAGGGATAATATGATTGTTCTGCTTCATAAAAAAACAGAGCTAATAAAGAAATTATGGGCCAGGCACAGTGGCTCACAAGTATAATCCCAACACTTAGGGAGGCTGAGGTGGGAGGATTGCTTGAGCCCAGGAGTGTGAAATCAGCCTAGGCAACATAGAGAGACCCTGACTCTACAAAAAATTCAAAACTTAGTCAGGCATGGTGGCATGTACCTGTAGTCCCAGCTACTCAGGAGGCTGAGGTGAGAGGATCGCTTGAGCCCAGGAGGTTGAGGCTGTGCTAAGCTGTAATTGCACCACTGCACTCCAGCCCAGGCAACAGAAGGAAACCCTGTCTCAAAAAAAAAAAGAAAAAAAAAGAAAAGAAAGAAAGAAAGAAAAGAAAAGAAAGAAACTATGGAGGGGCCAGTACTTTCAGAGTTATAAGAACTATATAATTATTTATTATAGTAAGCAAAGTGCAGGCCCTTTAATCACATATAATCAAATCCAGGCTCCAGAACTTAAAATATATATAAACTTGGGCAGTGACTTAACATCTCTGTGCCTGTTGTCTCAGCTGTACAAAGAAGAAAAAGGAGGAGGAGGAGAGAGAAGGGGGAGAAAAAGGAAGAGGAAGAGGGGAACAGGAAGAGGAAGAAGAGGAGGGGGAGGAGAAAAACGAGGAGGAGGGGGAGGAAGGAGGAAGAGGAAAAGGAGAGCTCATAAAAACAATAGAGGAGAGAAAAGGCTCATGTCCCACAGCTTCCCGGGAAACTATGATCTCCCTGGCCATCTCTCCGACTTGTCTTCTCCACTTCACCACATCCTTTCTCTCCCACCACTGCTTCTTTTCTATCATGGTTCCAAATTCCTAGCAAAGGGTGAATCAATACCTCTGGAACTGGGAAAACCAATGAAATAACAGAAATACAAGCGTTTGGGGAAAAGTTCTCCCAAATCTTTCCATTACTTTTACGAAAACATACTAAGGTTCCATTGAGTTTACGTGCTGAGCACAAGACTTGGCATATATTAATGGTGAACAATGTATTTTAGCTTTCTTCTCTTTTATTCCTCAAAATTCGTGGTGTTGATTAGATTTATTTTTTCTAAAGCTCTGTTAGTTATAGCTTCAGATTTAAATCCAGTATAATCCCAAATCCACTCATTGATTCTCAAGAGTCCAGCTCTTGATCTTCTATAATACTTTAAATGAATAAGGGATGTTTCTAATTCCTGTTGCATTTAGCAGGGAAGAGTTATTTTAATATCATGTTTTAACTTTAGATCTCTGGAGTGGGCAGTTCACTGGGAGCCCATGGATCAGGATACTTGAAATAATAACATTTTTAGCTCCCTGTGCCCTTGGTTTCCCAATCTATAATGTAGGGGAAAATGTATCAACCAGGTTCAGAATTCCTGAGCTATACCAATTTAGTCATATCCAGTGGAGGAGGAAAGAGAGGGGGCAAGGATCCAAATGAGAAACATTTAGAGCTACTTTATTTGATTACTTTTAATTTGGGGAGTATATAGTAGGTATATGTATTTATGGGGTACGTGAGATGTTTTGAAACAGGCATGCAATTCATAATAGTCACATCATGGAGAATAGGGTATCCATCCCCTCAAACACATCCTTTGTGTTACAAACAATCCAATTATACTCTTTCAGTTATTTTTAAATGTACAATTAAATTATTATTGATTATAGTCATCCTGTTGTGCTATTAACTACTAGGCCTTATTCATTCTTTCTATCTTTTGTATCCAATAACCATCCCCACCTCCCCCCAACCCCGACTACCCTTCCCAGCCTCTGGTAACCATCCTTCTACTATTTCCATGGGTTCAATTGTTTTGATTTTTTGATCCCACAAATAAGTGAGAATGTTTGATTTTTTTCTGTGCCTGGATGTTTTAATTTAACGTAATGACCTTCCAGTTCCATCCATGTTGTTGCAAATGACTGAATCTCATTCACTTTTGTGGCTGAATAGTACTCCACTATATATAGGTACCACATTTTCTTTATCCATTCATCTGTTGATGGACACTTTGGTTGCTTCCAAATCTTGGCTATTGTGAACAGAGCTGCAATAAACATGGGACTGCAGATATCTCTTTGATATTTTACTCTTTTTATTGAAGACAATTCTGCAGGAGTCCTTCTTTCCCCAACTATCATCTAAAGTTGTTAAGACCCACTGCACAGGTCTTAAGCATCCTGAAAATCCCTTCCTTTAACCTGGAAATTCCCTCTATTAGTCCATTCTCACATTGCTATAAAGAAATACCTGAGACTTAGTAATTTATAAAGAAAAGACATTTAATTGGCTCATGGTTCTGCAGACTGTACAGGAAGCATGATGTTGGCATTTGTTTGGCTTCTGAGGAGGCTTCAGGAAACTTTCAGTCATGGCTGAAGACAAAGAGGGAGTCTCCATTGATTTGAATGAACAACTGTAAGGCCAATATGCCTCTGTGAGGGGTAACTACTAAGTGGATTTAGTTGACCACCAAATACTATTGTCTGTTAGTCATAAGGATCCAGTAATTCCTGTAAAGTATGAAAAAATTTTATTTGCAAAGATAAAATGTAATACCTCTTCCAACAAATCCAATTGCTAATGCTAATCTGAAAGGAAATATTGTGAAGAAGATTGAGAAAATGATAACTTTTGTCAATACATGGAAGTTTTATGGAAAAAAATTTTTACTTGGTAGAATTTTCAAATCTGAATCATTTATAAATGAACATCTCAGATCATGTATTCTAAAAAGGGACTATTGTAATTATATTTTTTAATAAGATACAATGTAAACTCTTAAGTGTTACTAAGCAACTTAAAAAAAATTTCCTATTGATTTTCAATGACTGCTTAATTTAACCCTATTTTTCCTCAGATTTCAATAGGACACTTTCTTCAAGTAAACCAGAATTTCTGTGCTTCAAGACTAAAATCACCTACAAACAAACAGGGCCACAGTCTTACCGTATCTTTTTCAGGTATCCAAAAGACTTTTTCTTCTGCCATAGTCTTTAATTTTCCTATCAAGAAGACCTACAGAATGTCTGTGATATTCAGAATCCCTCCTAACCAATTAAATCACTCAAGGTCTTCTAGCTCAAGAAATACTTAGGTAAGTAAGTGACCTTGGGCAAGTCACCTCGCCTCTCCAAGACACCATTCGGTGGGGAGAAGAGAAGATTGGATTCACTTGGCAGTTTCTAAGGTTTGGCACCGAAGGCAGTAATCTTAAATACAAATTTATATTTTATGTTTAAAAGCACTAAATCCAGAGTAAGATATATTTGGGTTAGAATTTCTAGCTCTGCCGTTCACTATCCATTAATTCTTAGAAAATTTCCTTAATCTCTCTAAGCCTCTATTGCCTTTAAATGAAATAATACTATTATCTGCAAGACAAGATTATTGTAAAAATTAAATGAGATAATTCACCTAAAACAATTAGCCCATGATTCGTCTTCCATAGCTGTTAGCTCTTATATGTTATTATTATTATTATTAATATGAATTGTAACTGCGATAGTGGATTTTCCTAGAACTAGCTGTTTGGTCCCCTCCAAAAACCTGGAGGACTTTGAATCACATTATCAGTGACACTCATACTGCATAGCCTCTTCCCAACTATTGCTCAGAAAAGGCCAGTCCTTCTCCTGGGTACCTGATCTTTAGAGAAATATCTCATTGTTTTTCATGGAAATCAGAGGCTTTTTAGTGATCCTGAAATTTAGAAAACAGAAACAAACAAACAAAGAAAGGAAAACCCCCAAAACTGTGGCGCAAATACTCATTTAAGTTTGTTGATTTAGCTCCAACATTTTAAGACCATTAATTTCTCACTGGCCCTGTCTGTGTTAATATAACTTATGGCCATTTAAAAAACAAAACTATTATCTCTAGCATGTAGATTAATAGACGCCCAATCATTTAGCCGGGTGCTAAATGATTTAGCAAGTGCTTTTGTCTTCCTCTGGACAGGGTGGACAAGGTGGTCAGGAGGGCAGACGGTGAGGGAGAACTTGTGTTTATGTTCATTTGAGTCGCTCTCTGGGTCATTTTAGCTGTCAAACCTGATTTCCAAATTAAAACATCAAAATCATATCTAGTACAATAATTCCCTGCTCGCCTTTTTCCCTTGCTCATTATGCAATGTTGTTCTTACAACAAGGCGATGACCAGCTAGTACCCAAAACCCCATGATGGGTTCCTTTGGAAAACCTCAAGGAAAAGCTTGTCTTCTCCTTGAAGTTGTGTCACAGGTTGACTTAGGTAATTTTCCCATTCCAATTTCACTCTGGCAGACCATGTCTCCAAGCATCATCCTACTCTAGTTTGCAATAAAGATAGAATTGAGCCAGGTTTATTGGGCAACTCCCCACTACCTCTACTTGTAATTTTTAACAGAAAAGTACTGGTTGACTGATAGTATATTTTCAGCATTCTCAATTAATGTTGTCCACTGCCTTGTTCACATCGTTCTTCTACTAAAGGATTAGAGGGATGGAGAGAGAACAGCAGATTTGGAGCTAGACTGCTTGTGTCCGCAACCTGCCTCTGTGGTTTATTAACTATGTGACCTTAAACAGATGATTAACCTTTTAAAATTGAAATGCCCCTGCTAGGCACCATACTCCATCCATCAGCAACTCCTGTCCTATCTCCAAAATAAATTACAGCTCCTCTTCCTTCTTTTCGTCTCCACCACCACTCCAGTCTGCCCATCATCATCTCTTTGCTGGGCTCTCTTGTCCAATTGTTTCCAATCTGGCCTCCCTGCTTCCTCCTCTGAATGTGTATGATCCAGTTTCCACACATAGTGATTTTTTTTTGTCTTTCTCCCCTCACTGAAATTAATCTTTAGCTTTCATCTCCAACGTTTCTTACCATGGCTTCTGAGTCACTGGGTAATCTGGCCCCTGCCTACCTCTCAAACCTCATTTTTTCCTTCACCCTGCTCCCATACCCTAGCCTCCTGTTTTGTTCTTCAAAAACTACAGTCTGTCTCATCTCCATGCTTTTGGACTTGCTGGTCAGTCTTCATGAAATGCTCTTTCTCCAGATTTCTATGGGGGTGGCTTCTCTTTATCTTTCATATTGCTTTGTATAAGTGTTATTCCACCTGACTATCACACCTGAATTAGTATATTTTATAGGACTCTGGGTTTTTCATAGCACTTATTACAAATTAAAAATATCTATTTATAATTTTCTGCTCTTCTAGCAAATGTTAAGTGTTATTGGGGAAAGGACCATGCATGTTTTATTCACAGTTATCTCTCCACTACATAGCTTTAGTAGGCAGATTTCTAAGACAGCCCCCAACATTCCTTCCCCTCAAGGTATACACCCTTTGTAACTCCCTCTCTTGAACATACAAAGGATTTATGAGCAAGAACGATATTTCACTTTCATGATGAGGATATATTATATGGGAAAGATGAAGCCATTTAGTATGTGTAATTAAGGTCCCTAATCAGTAGACTTTGAGTTCATTAACTGAGGCATTACCCTAGGTGGACTGACTAATCTGGTGAGTGTTTAAGTCAAGCGAGAGAGATCAGCAGCAGCAACAAATGTTTCTCCAGTGTCTTGAAGAAGTTAGTTCTCATGTGAGAGTAAGAGTACAGGCGGCAAGGACCTGAGGGTGACCTCTGGGAGCTGAGAGTGGTCTCCAGCTAACAGCTGGCAAATACTGGGGAATCTCAGTGATATAACCACAGAGAAATGGATTCTGCCAACATCCTGTGAGCTTGGAAGAGCCCACTGAGCACCAGGTGAGACTGCAGCTTGATGAACACCTAGATTTCAGCCTGCTGAGACACTGAGCAGAGGAGCCGGCTAAGCTGCACCTGGACTCTTGACCTAAAGAAAGTGTGAGACAACAAATGTGCATTTTAAACCACTTAGTTTGTGGCAATTTGTCACACACCCGTAGATCGCTGATACAAATAGCAAACTACCTGGCACTTACGAAGCCCACAGTGAATATCGTTGCATGAAGAGATATCCAATTTTATTCTCACATGCATTGCTGGAGTAAGAGGACATATTTATGTATGGAAAGGGAGGGAAATATAAGGGAAGTAAGTACTTTAATGGGAGGATGAAAATGGAAAGGGAGAATCAAAGTATGGACAAACACTTCATATTAAGTTGGTGCAAAATTGCACTAGCACAAACATAATACTTTTCCAAGGGTGAGCCTTGCCCTTACATCTCAGCATAACCTAAACAATCCAAGGTATATTTGTCCAAATGTCTGAGACTATTTGGAGAAGAAAACATTAGAGATGTAGACATGAAATAATAGGTTTTACTCCCTGTAAATTAAAGAAGGCCGTATTCAGAAGAACAAAACAGAAGAAATTCAACAAGAATTCCAATCAAGGGTAGAAAAAAATGCAAATTTTATTTCTAGTGTTTCCAAAAACTCAAACAAAGCAGACCTTAACTCACGTAAGCCTCAGTACACTTTGAACCCCTCAAGTCAATGCACAAAACAGGAGAGCCTTAGATGTTGTTTACTTTGTTTTGTTTTTTCCTTTTTCCCAGAGAAGCATAAACCTAATATGTACACCTTAATTATAGCATCAAGCACTACTTCCTAAGATTTATCAGGTTGCTCATGGAGGTCTCAAAGGGACCCAGCCTGTGTGAGTAGAAAGACAACCGCAGCAAGGTTGAAAGGCATTGATTTTCTCTGCAACTCCTGGGCTATGACACCAGCAACAAGTCCCTCTACTTCATTTCTGGATCCCAGCAGTTGTAAAAAGGGAATCATAATTCAAGCTATCCATCATCACTTGGAATTAGTGTGAGGGTCCCTTGAACACACAGCGTCTGGAGCTACGGAGGTGTGCAATTTATTAAAAGCTAGTCACACAGAGAAGTCAGTAAAATGCTTAGTGGGAGAGATCTTGTCTTTGTCTTCTACTCAACAATCAGTAAAAGGCCCTGGACCCAAGAAACAATCAATCTTCCAAGGCTATTGTTGAAATACTTACTTCATCAGGATGCCTGGAGAGCTAACACATCAGGAAAACACAGAAGAGCTATTGTTCTACCAACAAGGCACTGGGATTCACAGGCTGTTTCCCATACTAGAATGTTATATCACTGATACAAACTTTGACTTGTTATTTATGCAATGACCATTATTGGGCATTTTTCCTCTGTTTGGCTGTAGACAGGAGGAGTACAGTGGCAAATAAAACAAATCCCTATTGCATACAGGTTGCAATATTCTTTTTTTGTTTTGTTTTGTTTTGTTTTGTTTTGAGACTGAGTTTCGCTCTGTCACCCAGGCTGGAGTCCAATGGCATAATCTCGGCTCACTGCAACATCCATTTCCCAGGTTCAAGCGATTCTCCTGCCTCAGCCTCCCAAGTTGCTGGGATTACAGGCACCTGCCACCACGCCTAGCTAATTTTTGTATTTTTAGTAGAGGCGAGGTTTCACCATGCTGGCCAGGCTGGTCTCGAACCCTGACCTCAAATGATCCACCCCCCTTGGCCTCCCAAACTGCTGGGATGACAGGCATGAGCCACCATGTCCGGCCTGCAGTATTCTTTAAAGACAATCTTTGCCTTTTTCCTTGACTTTAACATTTGTCCTTGACTTTAGCCCACCTATACATATCTCCAAGTCTTTTCATCATACTATGTTGTTGAGATATTTCCTTTATGAAGACTTCCCTTGGTCTCCCAGCTGAAGCTGTCCTCAGAATATCGAGGTTCGCAGATTAACTCATCATGAGGTATCTTGTGTTATATACCTCCCTTCTACCCTACATCAAACAGCTTGAAGGCAAAGATAGCACTTTGATCTTGGTATTTATTGCCCACAACACTTTGAAAAACATCTCACCTGAGCTCAATGAATGCTCATCAATATCAGTGACTCTCAGCCTTGTTGTTTCAACACATAGTGTTTCAAATAATTTGTTTTCAATAAAAACAAATAGTTTATAGATGCCTTTAAAAGTAAATTAGAAGGCTGGGCACAGTGACTCATGCCTGTAATTCCAGGACTTTGGAAAGCCAAGGCGAGAGGATTGCTTGATCCCAGGAGTTCGAGACCAGCCTGGGCAACATGGCAAAACACCGTTTCTACAAAAAATACAAAAATTAGCTGGGCATGGTGGTGCATATCTGTGATCCCAGCTATTTGGGAAGCTGAGGTGAGAGGATCACCTGAACCCAGCAAGTCGAGGCTGCAGTGAGCTGTGATTGTGCCACTGCACCCCAGCCTGCACATCAGAGTGAGACCCTGTCAGGAAAAAACAATAAAAAGTAAATTGGAGCATATTTAAGGTTATCTCTGTAATCACATTACCTTGACTCAAGTCACTGTGAGTGCTCTCTTGAATAGGTGGAGTAGAGCTATCACTTGGGAACTAATAACTGTGCATATCTGAGGACATTCGTGGGAGTTTGCTATTGACGTAACCTTCATCCATGATTTGGATTCTAAAGGGAAACAATTATGAGGGAGAGTTGATTTTTCCAAAACATTTAAAAAATATTTTATTACGTGAGTTAGATATCTATATCTGTAAAGTAGAGAGTAAAAATCTCCTCCATTTAAACTGACTGTCCATTGCTAACCACTGTTAACAGATTTCTTTTTAGGCTTCCAGATTTCTTTTTAGGCTCATACATACCTTGCCATAGTCTCATAAGAAATCACACTTTAAAGCTCTACTCTATTTATATAAGGCAGACATGATGTTACATTATATGAATATACTATCATTTGTTTAGCCAATCCTCTTTTATTACACACTCTATTAGACAATTAAGACAACTAAATACCATTTTAAAATGCTTTTTAGAGATCCAAATTCCAAATTATGTTCTTCTATGTTTAAGTCTATCTATTCCATTCAAAAAAAGGAAATATAATCAAATACATCAGTACTGGCACAACTTAATGTAAATGCATTCTTAGGAAATACACTATTTCAAAGAAAAATGAATTCATTCCTAGGCTCTATGTTGGTTTATTTTTAATATGTAACAATAACATCCTTTCTAATTAGAAGGTATATTTTTCTCATTTCTTTTAAATTGACACATAATAACGATACATATTTATGGGATACAGTGTGATATTTCAGTGCATGCATACAATGTGTAATGAGCAAATTAGGACAATTAGCAAATTTATCATCTCAGACATTTATCACTTTTTTTGTGTTGGTAACATTGAAAATCCTCTCTTCTAGGCCAGGTGCGGTGGCTCATGACCAAGGCAGGTGAATCACTTGAGGTTAAGAGTTTGAGACCAGCCTGACCAACGTGGTGAAACCCCATCTTTACTTCTTAAAAGAAAGAAAGAAAATCCTCTTTTCTAGCCACTTGTTAATACACAATATACAATAAATTGTTAACGATAGTCACCCTACTACGCTATAAACACTGAAGTTTCTTTCTTCTATCTACCTCTACTTTTGTGTTTGTTAAGAAACCTCCACTTACCTCCTTTCTCTGTCCTATTCCCAGCCTCTCATAACCACTCTTCTACTTTCTACATCTATGAGATCAACTTTTTTAGCTTTCACAGAAGAGGGAGAACATGTGGTACTTATCTTTCTTTGCCTGGCTTATTTCACTTAATATAATGGCCTCCAATTTCATTCATGTTGCTTCAAATGACAGAATTTCATTCTCTTAATGGCTGAATAATATTCCATTGTGTGAACAGGCCACATTTTCTTTATCCATTCATCTGCTGGTGGACACTTAGGTTGATTCCATATTTTAGCTATTGTGAATAATGATGCAATGAATCTGGGAGTGCAGGTCTCACTTCAATATTCAAACTTCCATTTTTTTGGATATATAACCAGCAGTTGGATTGCTGGATCATATGGTACTTCAATATTTATTTTCCATAATGGTGATACTAATTTACATTCCCACCAACAGTGTATAAGCAGTCCCCTTCCTCTGCATCTTCACCTGCATTTGCTTTTTGTCTTTCTAATGATTGCCTTTCTAACAAGTGAGATGACATCTCACTGAAGGTTTACATTTCCATGAGGATTTGTGACGTTGAACATTTTTTCATATATCTTTTGGCCATTTGTGTGTCTTCTTTTGAGAGATAATTATTCATTTAATTTACTTATTTTTAAATCACATGATTTATTTTTTGTGGGTTTTTTTGTTTTTCAGTTGTTTGAGTTTCATTTATATTCTTTTTTGAATTTTCACTTTCATCAAAATAATACATATAAAAATCAAATAATGCCATAATAAAAAATGGCAGTCCCATGTCCCAGCATTCCTATCTTCCAATTGTCATGCCTCAGAGGCAACTGTTTTAAACCTTTTAATTGTTTCTTTTGGTATTTATGTTCATATTACTAAATATCACATAGTATACTGTTTGTTTTCCTTGATTTTTCAATATTAGATCTTCATTGACTGCCTTTTGCAGAAGATTATAATTTAATTTTTTTATTTCAATAGCTTTCGGGGTACAAGTGGTTTTTGGTTACAAGGATGGATTGTATTGTGGGGTTTTTTTAACTTCTATTTTTTAAGTTCAGGGGTACAAGTGCAGGTTTGTAACACAGGTAAACTTGTGTCATGGCGGTTTGCTGTACAGATTATTTCATTACCCAGGTATTAAGCCTAGTACTCATTAGTTATTTTTCCTCCTCTACCTCCTCCCACCCCCGACCCTCCAAAAGGCGCCAGTGTGTGTTGTTTCCCTCTATGTGTCCACGTGTTTTCATCATTTAGCTCCCATTTATAAATAAGAACATGTGGTATTTAGTTTTCTGTTCCTTTGTTAGTTTCTAAGACAATGGCTTCCAGCTCCATCCCTGTAAAGGATATAATCTGGCTCTTTTTTGTGGCTGCATAGTATTCCATGTTGTATATGTACCACATTTTCTTTATCCAGTCTATCATTGAGGGACATTTAGGTTGATTCCATGTCTATGCTATTGTGAATAATGCTGCAATGAGCATATGTGTGCATGTGTCCATAGACCAAGCAGACGAAAGAATCTCAGAGCTTGAAGACTTGAAATCAGACAGGAAGACAAGAGTAGAGAAAAAAGAATGAAATGAAATGAACAAAAAAAAAAAACTGAGAAATGTGGGATTATGTAAAAAGACTAAATCTAGAACTGATTGCTGTACCTGAAAGAGACGAGAGAATGGAACCAACTTGGAAAACATATTTCTGAAATCATTCATGAGACTTCCTCAATCTAGCTAGAGAGCCAACATTCAAATTCAGAAAATACAGAGAACCCCAGCAAGACACTCCAAGAAGACACATAATCTTGTCATCCGAAAGACACATAATCATCAGATTCTCCAAGGTCAAAATGAAAGGAATAATAGGAGTAATATGTAGTTTTTTTTATCCCTCACTCCCCTCTTCCCTTCTGACTCTCCGCAGCGTTCATCAAACCACTCTGTATGCCTTTGTATACTGATAGCTTAACTCCCACTTACAAGTGAGAACATACAGTATTTGGTTTTCCATTCCTGAGTTACTTCACTTAGAAAAATGGCCTCCAGCTCCATCCAAGTTGCTGCAACAGACATTATTTTATTCCATTTTATGGCTGAGTAACATTCCATGATGTATATATACCAGTTTCTTTATCCACTCATCAGTTGATGCTCACTTAGGTTGATTCCATATCTTTGCAATTGTGAACTGCACTGTGATAAACATACATGAGCAGTTATCTTTTTGATATAGTGACTAATTTTCCCTTGGGTAGATACCCAGTAGAGGGATTGCTGGATTGAATGGTAGATCTATTTTTAGTTCTTTGAGAAATCTACTGTTTTACATAGAGGTTGTACTAATTTACATTCCCATGAGTAGTGCATTAACATTCCCTTTTCACCACATCCATGCCAACATGTATTTTTTTTAACTTTTTAATAATGTCGATTCTGGCAGGGGTAAGGTGGTAGTTTGCATTTCCCTGATTATTAGTGATGTTGAGCATTTTTTTTCATATTTTTGACCATTAGTCTAGCTTCTTTTGAGAAATGTCTATTCATGTCTTTTGCCCACTTTTTGCTGGGATGTTTTTTTCTTGCTGTTTTGTTTGAGTTCTTTGTAGATTCTAGATATTAGTCTTCTGTCAGATGCAGAGTTTGCAAATATTCTTTCCCATTCTGTGGGTTGTTGGTTTACTCTGATGGTATTTCTTTTGCTGTGCAGAAGCTTTTCAGTTTAATTGGGTCCCCTTTATTTATTTTTATGTTTGTTGCATTTGCTTTTGTGGTCTTAGTCATAAATTCTTTGCCTAACCCAATGCCCAGAAAAATTTTTTCTAGCTTTTCCTCTAGAATTTTTATGGTTTCAAGTCTTTGATTTAAGTCTTTAATCCATCTTGAGTTGATTTTTGTACATGGTAAGACATGGGGATCCAGTTTCATTCATGTGGCTCTCCAGTTTCCCAGGACGATTTATTGAATAGAGTGTCTTTTCCCAATTTATGTGTTCTTAAGACTTGTCAAAGATCAGTTGGTTTTAAGTATGGCTTTATTTCTGGGTTGTGTATGCTGTTCCATTGGTCTATGTAGCTACTTTTATACCAGTACCATGCTGTCTGGATTACTATAGCCTTGTAGTAGAATTTGAAGGAAAGTAATGTGATGGCCTCCAGATTTGTTCTTTTTAAGATTGCTGTGGCTATTCAGGCTCTTTTCTGGTTTTATATGAATTTTAGGATTGTTTTTTCTAATTCTGTGAAAAATGATGTTGGTATTTTGATAGAAATTGGATTGAATCTGTAGATTGCTTTGGGCAGTATGGTCATTTTCATGATATTGATTCTTCCAATCCATGAGCATGGGATGTATTTTCATTTGTGTCATCTATGATTTCTTTCAGCAGTGTTTTGTAATTCTCCTTGCAGAGGTCTTTCACCTCCTTAGTTGAGTATATTCCTAAGGTATTTTGGTGTGTGTGTGTTTCTTGCAGCTATTGTAAAGGGGGATTTGGTTCCTTTTTTTTTTTTTTTTTGGAACAGAGAGTTTAATAGGGGAAAAGGGGCAAGAAGGAAGGGAGAAGGAAGAAGCTTCCCTTTACAGAGACAGAGGGAGGGGGCTTCAAAGCCTAGAGGTGGAACCTCAAGTGGTGCAGAAACCAGCCATGTGTATATATAGAGGCTGAAGGAGGTGGTGTCTGACTTGCATAGGGCTCAGGGGATTGGTGGGATTTGGTTTTTGATTTGATTCTTAGCTTGGTCATTGTTGGTGTGTAGTAGTACCACTGGTTTTTGTACAATGATTTTGTAATCTGAGACTTTACTGAATTCATGATCAAATCAAGAAGTCTTTTGGGGGAGTCTAGGGTTTTCTAGACCCTAGATGTATAGTAGTAGTTGGTGTATAGTAGTGCCACTGGTTTGTGAACATTGATTTTGTAACCTGAGACTTTACTGAATTCATTATCAAATCAAGGACTCTTTTGGAGGAATCTAGGATTTTCTAGGTATACAAGCATACCATTGGCAAATGGTTTCAGTTCCTCTTTTCCAATTTGGATGCCCTTTGTTTCCTTCTTTTGCCTGATTGCACTGGTTAGGACTACCTAAATGCCACTTTTTATTAAGGCAAACAATGCTTCAGTAAACATTCCTATTCACACAGCTTTGCGCACTAATGTGACTTTTTGAAAGACAAAATCCTTAAAATATTATTTGGCAAGATCACAATTTGAAATGTACCTTTCTTTTGACCCTACAATAACACTTTTTGACTACTTTGTTTTTCCCTTTTCTTTTTTTTTTTTTTTTTTTTTTTTTGAGACGGAGTCTCGCTCTGTCGCCCAGGCTGGAGTGAAGTGGCGCCATCTCGGCTCACTGCAAGCTCCGCCTCCCGGGTTCATGCCATTCTCCTGCTTTTTGGCTACTTTTTAACAGATTGTCATCTCCTCAGCACTGTCTAGTGGTGTCTCTCTACAACTCAAACTGTTCATTTATAATAGCTTTAGGTACAAAGTTTGGGGGGAAAAGAAGAAAACCGTTTATGTGATGCTCAAGAGTTATGATGATTTCTCTTCTACCAAACGACCAAGGAGGGTGAGCAGTCATAGTGTTTACCAGAGACACAGAATAGGAGCTCAATGATTATATTTATCAGCCCATTATATACAGCTTCTCTGGGAATTGTAATCCAGGGAAGCTTTAATGATTTGAAAGATTTGAAACCTGCTTGCCTGAAAGTTGGAAATTGACCTATAAATAGTATGATGCTGGGCAGTGTCTCATTACCTTCCCCTACTATCCATCTCTTATTGTCAGATCCAGCTAGTGATACTTTTAGATTTGTTCCATGGTGTTATCCAAGCCTTTTTGATTACATTCTTCCTGCAGCCTCTCAGTAGGCAGTGAAAATTCGGGAAAAGGGGCAGACAAACCTTTCATTTCTTTTTGAGCATACACCTCTAAGTTTGGCAAATGATCAAAGATCTTTTCTGATTTCTTCATTCCTGCTACACATGCAATAAACTTAGCACTTCAAAACAAATCTGTGTTCACTAAACTACTCTCTAAAAGCGAGCCTATATGATGTAGTGGAAGTCTTCTGCGAAACTGTGCTGTTCTTGGAACACCACTTGGTTGATCCTATGAGAAGGAAAGATCAACCACAAAAAGATCATCAATTTTCAGCAAGCAGCAGCAGGTAAAACAGGCTCCTGTAGCATCAGAGGCTGCTGGCCCTCAGAGAGAACAAAGCTAGGGATTTGAACAGTTGAAATTCTGCTGCTGTGTAAATCTAATGTATGGCTGAGTGCTTTCACATCTGCCCACATGATATTGACTCAGTTCAAGGAACACTCTTTAGTTCCTAAGCATGGATGATCCAAATCAAAATACAGAGGCAGGCAGATTTCCATCTTCAACCCCTTACTGCTCAGTGGAGTGACTCTGAATGGCAGCTCATGTGAGAAAACAATGACTCATCAAACAACTGTTGGGGGAAAAAAAAGATCAGAGAGTTTATTACAGCATAAAATTAAAATTGGCCAATAGTACCTATCCCACCACAGCCACCAAGGTGGCAATCTAGTCTATTGTGAATATTAAATGGATAAAAAGTTAACCTTTATCTGCTGCAGCTGAGAGGGACGCTTAATACTGTTACACAGGAAGTGACACAGGGGGGAGCCTTTTGAGCTTGGACATGCCGAAAATTATCTTTCCTGCCTCCAAGGAATAGAAATGAAAAGTCCTCTTCCTTTCACCAAAGCTCAAACAGAATATAGGACAGTGGAATAGTCTATATTCTATAGAATATAGAAACAGAATATAGACTCTGAATGGCAGCGCATGTGAGAAAACAATGACTCATCAAACTACCGTTTGAGAAAAAAAGATCAGAGTACTGTTATAGCATAAAATTAAAATTGACCCGTAGTACCTATAATCATCTGTCCTATCACAGCCACCAAGGTGGTAGTCTAGTCTATTTCAAATATAAAATGGATAAAAAGTTAACCCTTATCTGCTGCAGCTAAGGGGAATGCTTAATAGTGTTACACAGGAAGTGACAAAGTGGGGGATCCTTTTCAGCTTGGACATGCTGAAGATTATCTTTCCTACCTCCAAGGAATAGAAATGAAAAGTCCTCCTTTCACCAAAGCTCAAACAGAACATAGAAGCAGCAGTAGGTGATATACAGAAGATTACATAGAAATAGAGAAGTTATTTCTGGATAATTGGCAGCAGACATTGTAGAGCACGTGGGAGGAAGACTCTCCATGGCAACTCAGTTTATGATGGCTCCATATTTAAACTAAATGTTGAGCTTTTATACTTCCAGAGTGAGGATTTTCTGTAATTTTTGTTATTAAGTTCTCTAATTCAGGAAAGCAAGCATTCCAGCAGAGGTCCACATAAGGCAAGAAGAGTATGAGATATGCAGAAAATAACTTACAGATCTTAAAGATTTTATTAAAAGGGAGAGAAATTCAGATCAAATGAGACCAGAATCACTGGCTAAAGCTTTTTAGCAATTTCTGGTGGGATCAATTGGTTATTAATTGCAAATCCTATCGTACTGCATTTGTAGTTTCTTATATATGACTATGCTTGTGCCGAGTGTATAATAAAATTGTACATAATATTCCATTACATCATTTGTTCTCAATGAATACTTTTTCTTTTGCTTTTGTAGAGTTTTATGTTATAGATGGATAAAACCCCATCTCATTCAAGATTCTGATGTCTGTGGAAGGCTCAGGTTGATGGCACCTTTTGCAGAATTCTTCCTTCCTTGCATTACCAAGTCAGAATAAACAGTGCTGTCCTTCCATTGCAAAAGTACATCAGGGATAGCCATGCTCTCAGTGTTTATTTTGATCTGCTATCACTTGTTTGAAAATATTATAATGGGGATGGAATGTAGTAGCGATCTTGATGCCCTATCCAATTCACTCCCCTATTCATTTCCCTTTAAAGACCAAGCATATTGAAAATTGGCCATTGGTACCTCCTGGAATCCATTGCAATGCCATATGCCACGGCCAATAGCACCTACCTGCTGGTAAGCAATCCTGTTATCCTTGTCCTACTAGTCATGCTATGCCCACTAATCTGTTCTTAGTTAAGTATCCCAGAAAATGAAGTCTTTCTCTTGGTGTACAGTTTTAAACTTTTACTACTCCTAAGGGTATTAATAGTTTAACAGGAGAACAAAGCCATTAGCCAAAGAAATTAAGACATCAACAAGCTGCTGAGGGTCTTTTTAGTCAACACAAATGGATATTACAAACATTCAGACAATTAAATACATGGCAATATTTTTAAAGATCTGACCTGTTTTTATGCTTAATTTTCTATGAACCTAATAAAGCAATATATTCTAAACTGGCACAAGAAAAAAATTCTTAAAGTATTTTTTTTATATGGTTTGGCCTAGAATTTCCATTTCTGGTAATTCGTCCTAAGTCTTCCAAAATAGGAAAGCATTTTTAGCAATATTAATCAATGTGTCATTCTAATAGCTGAAATCAAAAATAATCTAAATGTCCAGCAATAGGAGAGTAATAAAGTAAATTATGATACATTCATTTATAATGAGATAACATCATGAAATATTAATATTTGTGCTTTTCTTTCCTGTAATCTGTTATACATGACCCTTCTCCTAGTTAATCAGAGGCATTCAAAGGAAATTCAAATTGTTATGGCAGGAATGGAAAGAAAGAGATAGTCAATATTCAGTCTTTTTAACTTCCAAAATAAGCCTTGATCATTACAAAGAATGGCTTTGGGGGAAAGTTGACTGATGGAGTTTATGCAACAATAATTGGCTAGAAAGAAAAGAGTAGGCAATCATGCCTGCCATCTCCATTCCTGGCTGGGAAAAGAGATATGCCATGGTCTTGGAGGGCAGATGCTGCCTAACACTAGCAGA